>NC_045438.1:78803042-78884876 GCF_002776525.5 Piliocolobus tephrosceles | reverse complement strand
TAGATAGATAGATAGATAGATAGATAGATAGATAGATAGATAGATAGATAGATGTAGATATACACACAGAGACATATATATGTACATATAGCAATTCATGATCCATGAGGAAAATACAAAGAACATAGAGTAATCCAAATAGTCCACCATGCAAAGATGACTCACATGAACATTATCTTGCATATTCCTCCAGTCTTTTCCTAAAAATATATATCACATTACTTTGTGCGCTTTTTCCTTAGTCTAATATCGTTAACATTTTTCCATGAAAGCAAATATAATTTAATGACATAATTTAAGAGTTTCAGTGACATTTCACCATAAGGATATTCATAATACTCTTAATCCCCTATTCTTGGACATTTAAGTTGACATCTTTTCAAAAGTCAAAAGGCATTTTCTTGCCCTGGAAGTGAATCCCTATTATTATCAATATTACCATCATCAAAATCACTTGTTGGTGCTTCACTGCATTTTGGATAAGGACATATAATCTGTGCTGCCTGCTTTACAGAAGTTAATTAAATAACTTCATTTATATGTGTAATCATTCCTCTTCTATTTACTGATTACTGATTAGGTAAGTTAGACAGGCAGGGTGCTAAATGAGAAGGATATAAAGAAATGCTATTATTTTGTAGTAACCTATAATCTAATGGGGCACATTACAGTAAAGTGGGTACATATTGAAAACCCTCTGACCAGCATAACTATGGGCTTGTTCAGAAGGAAATGGGGAGAAGAGTGAAGGGTGATAAGCTTAGAAGAATCTTCCGTAAAGAGATAACAATCCAGGCAGAAAATTACAAAGTATTATAATCACAGGGGGAAATAAAACACTTAGGATACATATTCAGTGTTATTAGGTGATATATAAAAAGATAAGCAAAGGTAAGTAAAAAAGGATTTTGATTAAATATTAAGAAAGATCTTAGAAATGATGGGAGGAAAAGATATATTTTAAAGAAAATCATAAAATGATTGAATTTGGAATTTAAAAAATGGCTCTGGAGAGTAAGTAGAAAAAATAATGAAGGGGAGCAAGATCAAATGCACACAACTAAATTGGGTAGCTACTGATACTCTGTAAGATAGATAAGACACAGACTGAAACCCAAAAAGTGCAGTAGGATGTACAGAAATTGACAGAACAGATTTGGGAGACATTTGGAGAGAGAATCAATAAGATTTCTGGATCGTTTCCAGCCACATTTACCAAAATACAAACCCAGAAAGCAATTATTAGAATAACAATTACAGCTAACATTTATTGATTATCTTACCATGAGTTAGAAGTATGTTAAATGCTTTACAAGCATCATCCCATTTTTACACATATTTATTTCCCATTTTCTATGTGCTAGTACTTTGTGTATATTAGACCATTTGTTCCTCACACAACCTCTTAAAATAGATACTGCTAATATTTCCCACTTTCAAAGTAGGAGACAAAGGTCTTCAGAGATTAAATAGCTTTCCCTTTCACACAGCTAATCACGTGGTGGATTCTGGGCTGGCACCACTGTCTATCCCTTGTCTGGAAGAAATATTCTTGATATTTGCTTAATTTGATAGGGTTATGCTGTCAATTTAATCAGAAATATGTCTCAAAAAGTCTCCTGAAAATGGAATACTTATTTACTCATTACAAAAGATGCATAAAAGTAAAATATCATTAAATTCTTGTCAGAGGAAAAATAAGCAAGTAAAAATAGAACAAAGGTTGGAATTACTTAGCTATAAGTTCAATCCTAAATATTATGAACTGCTATAAAAGTAAATGAGTATTTAATTTCACCCTTCTTCAACTAGAAATTAAAAAGATGAGAGTTTTCTTTAAAAAATGATATTGGAATCTGAGTCCACAGCACTATTCAACAATAACAACAATAAGAAGTTGGGACTAGAGAAAGAAAAACCTTTCTTACAGAATAAAACAATAAATATAGAAGGAATAAAATATAGAAAATGAACAGTTTGTAACTGTCAATGCAACAAATGATTCTAGTTGACATCATCAATTAATGATAAAGCAGTTTGTAAAAGATTGTCAGGGAACTGAAAATTTTCTGTGTCCACAAGTATCACTGAAACTGGTAAATATATAATACAGGGTTCTGGTTCAACCAAATCATTAAACTTTAGCATCGGAAATAAGGAGACAAAGCAGAATGATGTCACGCAATGGAAAGTAAACCACATCAACTATATTGTATCCCTGCCCCCAAATTCAACTTGAATCTAATATTTAAAGAAATAAGAAAATCTAGAATGTGGAATATTCTAAGAGGTAACTGGTCTGGATTCTCAAAAAAAAAAAAAAAAAATCAGTAAAGTGAAAAAAAAGGTGAATAAAAGTTTCAAATTAGAAGAGAAGAAAAAAATTATGTCAACAAGACAAAATGAAATCCTTAACTGAATCATGAATTAAAAAAAAAAAAATCATCTATAAAAAAGGCAGTTTGAGGTAGGTCAGAAACTGGCATATTAACTACATGGAAACTACATGTTAAGATAAATTTTAAAATAAGTATTAAATTTCCCGGATTTTAAATATGGCATTGTGTCTACGTAAGAGAATATCTTCATTTTGACAACATATGCTAGAGTCTTTAGGCATTAACTGTCATGATGTCTATAACTTACTTTCAAATGGTTCAGCCAGGACAAAAAAAAAAAAAGTGTATACACACACAGGGCTGGGGGGACTGGGGATATAAATGTGGAACCATTTTAACAAATAGAGAGTCTGAAGACCATTAGGGTGTTTATTATACTATTCTTTCTATTTTCCTGTTACTTTGGCATTTTAAAAGGAAATAAAAGAAAATTTAATTTCTCAAATGGAGATGAAAATGCATTGCTGGATTATTAGTTTTAAGTATTTTTGGCAGTCTACAAACTCATGCAGGTTTATCTCTCTCTCCAAAATTTATCATAGTTAATCTGTAAGCAAAAAGCACTCAAGAAATGTTTATTGAACTAAATTGAACTGGTTTTATATTCCAAACATTTTTCCCAACAGTCTTTCTAGAACTGAATTCTCGTTAATGCCAATATTTTTGTAGTGTTTGATCTTCTACTCTCCATGAAGCACTGCAGAATTCCTAATCCCCCAATATATTATATTCCTGTCAGTTTCATCACTTTTCCTCATTAAAATGCATTAAATTTTGGTAATAATTTAAATTGTCAACAAGTATTCAAATATAGTCTAATAATCCTTGTAGCCTTGTTGTAAGTGTACTCTGAAAAGTACAATCCCTTTAGAATTTTCTACCAGGTGTTACCTCCCCAGAGATTCATGGAGGTTCTGAAAGATGGAACTATACCTTGGGAGCAGGAGAGGTCATTATAGGAATAAAAGTGGAAATGGAAACTTCTGTGGCATCTTTACTTGAGAAACTACTAATATTATATCACCATCTAAGAAACAAACCAAAAGAGACAACTGGCAAGAGAGGAAAAGAAAACTGGAAAATACTCCCCAGTATTCAAATTTTGAAACACAATTATATGGTATTACCAAGAACAAATTGTTCTAGTGTATGAACATAACCTCTTCTCATGTGGACGTTGATGCTTCCACAGAAAAGGAGAGAGAAGGACCTAAGGCAAGGGGCCTGAACATGCAAAACTCAAAAACTATTCCTCCAGTCACAAAGAAAAGATACAGTTAAGAAAAGGATTTACTTCAGAACTTCTTGACCTGAGAAAATTACCTATATATTTATGAATATATCTATATGTTTATGAACTCTTACATTTATGAATACAAATGACAGATGGAAAGGTGGAAGGGTGAGCGGGAGAAATAGAGGAAGGGGAAGCTGGTTAGTTAATTAGTTAACTAGCTAAAAGACACAGACAACAGTAAAAAATATTCCACTTTCTAACCTATTGCTTCCTAATTTACCTTCCAACTACTTAAAAATAGAATAAAAGTTAAACTCTTCATGGTTTATGAGATTAAACAGAAAACTAAAAATATAAAATCTGAGTTGTAGTTGGTTTTTAACTCATTATAGTGTTAATTCTTTGGAGCATATCAGACAGCGTTAGACTCAATTTCCTTAAATAAAATGGCATAATCTAAATTTTTTAAATCATATGGTACAATCTAAATTTGTAAAAGATTATACAGTACACTCTCCTGCTCTACAGAAGAACACAATTTTTACACCCAATTCTTTCCATCTCAGGATTCTTTCACAACTGCCGAAGAAAGCCACCGCTATGCTGACAAAGCAGTGCAGAGTAAACTCCAATATACACATAACTCCAGAGATCTGTAGGCATAGAAAGTGAAAATCACACATTTTTTCTGACAGGAAACACAGGTCAAGCCTCTCCAGATGTCCTTGACCCCTACAGCACAGTAAGAATCAGGAGCAAAATCAACCATGCCATCAAATGGATGGTTACCTTTTCAGTCGTCCTGACAGCTTTTGCCTGGTTGCCTCAATTTTAGGTGGGAAATGGCAAACCAGGTATAGGAACTACTGTTTTATTTTTCCCACCAGATTGACATAAAAGAAAAAAAAAAAAACAGCAAATTCCATGGCTCTCAGTTACAGATGTCACTATTCATCTGATGATTCTGTAACTGATTATATGACAAAAAACATATCAAATTTTTAAACATATTTTTAAACAGAAAAAAATGCATTTAAAACTGCATACTATCCGTTTACCTTATTTTTCTACAAGTAATTCCTTAAAAATACAAAGTAACATTTTGCTACTTGAACACAGAATAGAAAATTGTTACCAAAGAACAGGTTGATTTGAATGGCTTGAATGCAAAATAATTTCTTTCATATTGAAAAATGTATGCATGTCAAACCTATCCATTATAAAATAAAACAACATTTATTATTTAAAAGCAATAAGCATAATGTCTATTTTGATATATTTTTCAGATGAGGGCTTTACAAAAACATAAAATATAAAATCAATAATCAATTTTCTTAAATATTTTTCAATATTTATTTGAAAATGAACAGAAACAGAAATTATTGGGAATAACTAACATTTACATAAACTTATTTATTAAATAAATTATAGCAATATCTTATTTTTCACAGGATCATGAAACTAATACTAGTTTAGAAAAAAATGTCATTTCATTGAATAATAATATGAGGCTGTAACTGCAATCAACTTTGAATAAGGGTGCTTCAATTCTACAGTCTGACTGCCTTTAAAGATTTCTGAAACTCTTTTTAAGACCTGTTTTAACAAATCACAATTCATGTTGAAGTGGTGTGAATTGTTTAGGCATCTTTAATAACCCTCTATTGGCATCTTTGACTCAAACCATAGCCCTCAGCTACGATAGCTTTCTGACCAGAACCTAGGAATCCCAGTGACTTTAGGAATTGTTTGGCTAATAAATATCTGAAATATAAATCAGTATCATATGTGAATATAGTACCTAAATAATCTTGAGTGATGTAGTTCGATCAATGATTGTTATATTAGTATATGAAATATATTTAGTACCCTTTTAGTCTTAGAAGTTTCCATCCAAAAATAATGCCTCTAAGATTAAACTAAGAGGTCCAGTGAGATGATATCACTGGTTCAAATGATTCAATAAAGAATAACCTTGGAAAGTTAACAGAAGACTTTATGATTCCAAATATGCTGTTTAACATATTTTTTTAAATCCTATATTGGACTGGGAGGACTGAACTAGACTGAAATCTCTAAGCTCCCAGGGCAAAGGGGTAGAAACTTACTTGACAGCAGCATGAAATGCCAGTTTGGTCTCTAAACCTCAGTGTTACTAATCTAATATGACTTCTGCAGATCATAAAGTACAATTGGCCCTCTCAATTTAGATTCAAACACCTGGCTAAATCCATTAACCAGTGATTCCATGAAGCCAAATCCATTGCCTTTTAGCCAAATCATATATTTCCCCTCTTTTATGGAAACTCTTTGAATGAGGTTTCTGGAAAAAAAAAAAAAAAAAAAAAAAATCACAAATTAATGTAAAAAATGCACAAAAAATTATATCTGTACTCCAGACAGCTTTTTCATAAATTTTTATGAAGAGAGTTAAACTAGACTGTGTAGATCACTTACACAAAATTATCTCCATAATAAGAGGCTCCTGTCATTTCTGAGTGTATGTGTTTGCATGTAATTGTGTCCATCGGATTTATCTTGACTTTTTAGACAAACTATTGCAATTCTAAAGATTTGAAAATTAGCTCAATTTAATCCACCACCTCAACCACCATTACCACTATTAACAATAACAAAACTCCTTATGTTATTCTTTGTTATGGTATTACTTCAAAAATAATGGCTTCATTGGTTGAATTTAGTAGCTGTATGTGCAGATATTGCATATAATTTAAAAACAAAGCTACAACTCAAATACGTGCCTTTTATATATATCATAACTAAATCCTATTGAGGATAAACAGTTGATGAGCGAGAGAGAAAAGTCAGAACTCAGTGAAGTTACTATCAACACAGATAATTTCTCTGTGGTCTTTGAGCACCATTTTACTTAGAAAGGTGCTTAGACTAACAAAAATGTGGGAGGAAAATAGGAAGAATTGACTAAACACATGTTTAGTGTATGTATGATTAGGTTCAGGAACAATGCCAGGAGGAAGCTATGTACAATCTCATCTGATTTTCATTACTTGTCAAAAAAGAACTAAGAAGAGAATATCTCACTGATGAGATGCTGTCTTTTTAAGTTTGGTAGAACAAAAAACAAGTTCACTTCTTTAATAAGTACAAATAAACAAGACTGATGAGGTGAACAAAAATCAATCCACAGATTCCAAAAATTTTACAACTATTTATTTTCAGTTCAAACATGATTGATGTCAATGAGATGCAGATCCGTCCTGGTGATTCTCAGGAAATCTACCATGTCAGATAATCACCTTCCATGAAACTCAGAAAATCCAATGCTGTGCTTTAATCTACCTTTTCCCCAAATCCTTAATTTCCATACATTCTTTAAAATTATTTAAGTTTTACCACAACTATGTTTCATTTTTGTTAATATTAATATTTTACTTACAAAATACAGCAAATAATATTTTTGATATACAGCATTTTTCTTATTACTGGTATATTTTAAACTTTATTTTTTGTGAGACATTTTTTACAGTACTATGGAAAATCCTTCCAAATGAGAAATGCATAAAATGCAATTTAAAATATAATTCTTAGTAAGCAAAACATGAAAATCTTGATTTAAAGACTAAGAAAGACTATTAGATTTTAACAGACTTACTAACGAAAAAGAAAAGGAGATTTTAGACAATGCTTTAAAAATGGTTAAAGAAAAAGCCTTTTTGACTTTATCTCTAACAAGACCAATACATGTTTTAGTAATGTGAAAGATGTATATATTCCTTCATTATGTTTTGAGTGTGAACTAGTAATTCAGAATTGTCTTGGAGATTTACAGCTTTTATTAACAGAAACTGAATCTTCTCTTTCTGTAACTAGGCATTGCATTTAGAGACAGAAGAAAGCCAAATGAGCTTGTTCTGCAGCACAGTCAAGCTCTGCATGTAAAATGTCAAGACATGTAAACGAAAATAATACAAACTTAAATTTCTGTTAAAATGGTAAAACTGTGGTTATTGTGAAAGTCAACTAAAAATATAAAGTGGATAAGGATATATCTTTATGTATTATACACACACACACACATGTGCACACACACACACATCTGTCCATCACTCACTTTTTGAAGTGTCAGATAACATTATTTCTCAAATGACACATAGGGCTTCATTTGCTATGCATAAGGTCAGTGAATATTAGCTTCATTTACACTTGGCTGAGAATCGGTTGGTGTCAACAGAAGAGGCTTAGTTCCTCCACTGAACAGGGTTAGAATCTGACAGAAAGCTGCCACTGAAGAAGATGGATGATCTTCCATGCTGACCCTTCTCCTCTGAAAGTGTCATAGTTTGGGTCTCCTTCTATCTCTACAACAAAGACCCTCTCTGAGCTTCCCAGTGGCCTTCAGTTTTATTGGTGCTAACAGGTCCAGACGTTTTCATCGATTGGATTCTCTACCTTTTTAAACACAAGAGCGTGCCCTTTTTGGCTAGCTAAACCTTGGCACAGATGTCTTTTTTTGTAATTGTGTCTCTGCTGTCTATTGGAAAGGATGCAATCAGACAGGCAAACATCATGTCAGCACAGAAAATGCTAACCTATTTATCTCAGTTTCCCAATGTCATTTTAATGAAAGTGATATGTCATTTATCTGTCGAAATTAACCTTGGATAATCTCATGGCATATTTCTAGGTGAAAAATCAAAATCTCATGCCATTTTGATGACTAATGTGTAAACAACAATTATACAGAACTATTCAGTAGGTAGAAAAAAATGTACTTTTCTAGTCATTTTATATAAAGTTATTGACAACCATATTTTAAAATGTACATACCTGAAAAAAAATTCTACATCATTTTCAGAAATATATTTTCCTTTTTACTAGTGGCTGAAGCTGTGATATAGATCCTATCCTGACTTAAAGCATATAAAAATATTTAATACCTAACAAAGATGCTATAACAATATAATAAATTACATGCTGCTTGAGATCCCGATTGTGAGCTCTTTTAATATGTTCAAGAACTGTTATTGATACTTGAATGTGAAAGAAATTACATAACCTCAAATTCCACTTTTCAAAAACGCATATGCTAAAATGATAAAATGTTTTTACAAATAGATTTACATGTAACACATTTTAGGATAAATGACTATTATGAAACATGCCGATTTGTAACTCAGCTCTAAAATACTACAGTACATAGCTATCAAAATTATTGCATACAAAATATAACTTAATATATTTGCACATCTGGAATTTCAGAGTTAGACAATAAATGTATGCAACATAAATATAAATATCACAATCCCCAGTACAAATGGAGAAATTAAAAATAAAAGATTTCACTAAAACTGAAGATAAGAATTACTAATTCTAACCATGTTAACCCTTTTGTTAGACTATAGAGAAAAATATATGATATTATATAATTCTGAAATAGAATCTATTAATGAGCTTAATTCAAATATTCTGAATATTCTGAATATTATTTTTAGTGTTACTATTTTCATTAAAATTGAGAACATTATCAAATTATAGTTGAAAAAAACTATTAATGAAAATTTTTTCAGCCAAAAACTTTGTTCTAGATATATCATTAACTGCAATCATTAAAATAAGTATACTTATTAAGGTGGAGAAGCACATTAAAAAAATACAATACCAACACTTACAAGAACACAGTTTCCTTCTATTTTTAATGTCATACAGGTTGTGCATCCATGATGCTCAATTTTTATTCTCTCAAGTAAATAGTATTTTTTCAAGAAAAGTTCCAATAATTTCAAATATGTATATGAAAAGCAATTATCAATTTTTATTTAGAATTTTCTTTCTATAAAACAGAGAGAACAAAATCAAAATTCTTCCTCCGATATGGGAGCCAGAAGCACCAGGAACCCAGTTTTTCTTTAAATAAAATCAGTCATTACTCTTATTTGATAAATATGCTTCTAAAACCCTAAATTAATCTTAAGAATTATTTGAATTCTGAAGAATATACAATGTTTTTTAAGAATAAAGAAAAATGGCAAGATTTATCCCACACAAAGTTGGGTCCAGCATAGTGTTATGTATTCAACTGACCTAAGCAGTCTACCTATGAATATTCTCATATGTCCATCAATCGATGTCAACATTCCATCAGATTCCAGTCTGACTGGCAAGTGACACTCAGTTATCTACTGACATTAATGAATAATAACCATGCCCTTTAGGTTTATATGAATATAATGTATGTATATTGTTTTCTGTGTAAATTACCCTATATTCAAAAGCAAACTTGGTTTTGTTATTTTCTTTCATATTATACATTAGGAAGTTGTTTTTACAAAAGGAAGAAAAAGAAAGTGGCTGCAAAAAGTGTGCTTAATGTGAACTCTGGTATATATCAGTTTTTTGTTTTTCTAGACAACCTTGTCCCAGCTTGTAACATATAAGCTTAAATGAGTTGTATTCACAGGTTCCTGAATATGTATGCTCTTTTACAGATCTAACATGTAGTTTGTTGTCTCTGCAACAGGGTATAAAATAACAGAAAATCTTTAAAAACTAAAGATCAGAACAAGTTGTGTCAGCATTCTAACCTTGTTCCCTCTTACCTCTTCACCCTTAATCTGTCTTCTTGGCAGCAAAAACTATTTATTTATATTATTTGTATATTCTTATTTGTTATTGGTCTCCATTTCTCTTTCTCAAATTGAAGCACACCATAACAGAACTACTTCAGCTTTTAGAAAAAAATAAAGATTAAGAACTTTAACTGATTAGGTACTCTTATAAACATCTTGACTGAGTTCCTTTATGGTATTGACTGACAGTGGTAATTCTGGAATTATTCAAGTCACCGTCCAAATGTTACAAAAGGGACTATGACCTTCAGCATTTATCAAAGTGTGATTTATTTTCTTAGCTCTATAAAAGAGGCCAGAATTCAAATTATGAAAATTTGCCATACAGTATGATTTGTAATTTTTATTTTGAAATTACTATTTATCTTTCCATTAAAGGAATAGTGTAGAATTTTCTCAAAGATAAATGAAAATCTAATGCCAGTGTCTAAAACACTATAATAGAAGATGCAGAAGGAAAAAAAAGAAATCAGATGGAACAGAGATCGAAAAGAACATACACTTTATTATAATGAAGGATGAGGCATATTAGAGGATGAATACATACACAGTGATGGCCTAGTAAATAATCTTGAAAATCAACAAGTGAGCTGTTTGAATTTGGAGTAGTAATTGTCTCATTAGAAAAATTTACAAAGGAGGGAAATGATCCAATTGTTATGTTCGGCTCTGAAAAACACAATTCTCCTGTATGTAATGTTTGTGTAGAATAAACATTAGACACAGTAAAGAACATGTGCTAAATAGTGAACTTTAAAATTTCCCATCAGGTTTATTTTGCAAACTAAAGCACTGTCTCGACATAACTCTGGAGCTACATGTTTTCCCAGTTCCAGCTCACAGCCTGAATGTCTAAGCTTAACATGTTAATTTTAAAAGTCAGCTTTGAGAAATAGATTTTGCAGAAGGATGATTGCCCCTTTACCCTTGCAAGGGCAGAGAGGCTAAAGTTTAAAAGTTTCTCAGAGGAGATCTGGTCAGAAATCACATGGTAAAGTAGCAAAACTTCTGCTCCTGTGCAAATCTTCAGTTTTTGATCATGCAAGAGGTGCCCACTATTCTCATTTTAAAACACATTTCCTAATCACTAATTGCTAAAATTTGTGTTCTTTTGTTCTAAAATACCATAGAAATTTAGAGGTATATAAAAAGTGAAGATTACTTTCTCTTCTCTTCCCAGACATAAATAGCCTTCAGGTATTTCATATGATAAAGAAAACTTGAATATCTACTTGAAAATAAAGTTTGTTTATACATTTGTTGTTTTGTGAAGCAATATTTAAAGATGTTACTGAAGTAGCTTTATTATTCTTAAAATATGAAATAATTCAATAATATTTACAGGAATTTTCAGCCTCTTTTTAATTGTGAACTGAGATTTCCATAGAGAAAAAAATCTTAACTATCCAGTACCCCCAAATTAAGGAATTAATGCATAGAAATTTGGAAATCTAAAAATGATTCAAAAAGATATTTTGTTTTCTTGCTCCACTATGTTGACTTATGTTTTTCCCTCTTGTCGGCTGTGTGTGTGTGTGTGTGTGTGCATATTTATATATGCGTGCTTTTGGATATCTGTGGTTATGTGTGTGCATATGTATTATATGTGTGTACTGTCAAAGGAGAAAGGAAACTGAAAAGAGTAAGATGTGACTTACTTTTGAATCTGTCATTAATGAACTGTTAGAAGTACAAATGAGGACTTTAGTTGTCCCATTTATTTAAAAATAAAAAGACTAAAAAAACCCTCTAATTTATTCTTGATGATCTTTAAGGCACACTCAAACTTGAAAAATTTATAATATTAATTGTCTTGAAAGAGATTATGCCCTAAAGGAGTATAAGAATGCCCAAAGAACATTTGTGTTATAAAGAGTGTATCATATTTGAGTGGGTGAGGGGCATACCCTACCACACATCTCTCTTCAAGGATATAAGTACTTTATAGGAAAATGTCAACTAAAATAGGGACATTATATAATATTAGTCACTTATTTTACTGGGATGAATGTAGAATATATTATGAAACATTTTAAAAATCCATTAGGCTTATTTAACCTATATATTAGTTTAATGCCATTTGATACTATTTTCTATATCAGAACTAGTTTAGCAAATAACGATAGTGAACTACTATTAAAATAAACAGGGAACATATAAATCACTGGAAATATAGAATTGTACAGTGAATGTACTAATCTTTCATTTATTTTTCTCAGAATAAGCTTTTATCAAGCAACTCCACATATATAATTGTTTTTTAGATGTATTCTATCCCTCCACACCTATCCTAATCCCTGTCCCACCCTAATCCCTTTCCTAGTCCAACTGTCTTTTAGAAAGAATGATTCCCGCCCTTCTTTTTTGCTTGTTTTGTTTAGAAACAAGGTCTAACCATCACCCTGGCGGGGGTGCAGTGGTACCATCATCACTCACTGCTCACTGTGACCTCAACCTCCTGGGTTTGAGTGATCCTCCCACCTCAGCCTCCTGAGTAGGTAAGACTACAGACACACACCACTATGCCTTACTAACTTTTCCAATTTTTGCAGAGCCGGGATCTCACCATGTTGCTCAGGCTGTTTTCAAACTTCTGGTTTCAAGCAATCCTCCTACCTCAGCCTCCCAAACTGCTCGGATTACAGGCATCAGCCGCTGCACCTACCAAGAATGATTTCTTAAAAAGTAGACTAGGTTATACTAATGTAAGAGATTGTTGAATCATTCAACTTAAAAATGATAAATGTATGATATGTAGTTAATATTGTATCAGATTGATATTATGCTTTATTCATAAAAGCATCACAGTGATCTCTTCTCCAGATCTAGGTTTTCTATACAAAGTTGTAATTCAGTGTTAATGGATTCAGAGTAAGTCTGAGGCTACCACCACCACAGTCCAGGGGCTAAACTAGGTATTAATGGGGTGACACGTGAAACAAAATATTAAACACAGTATGTGTCCTTTCAAAGCCCCCTGATTTTTTAATACATTAGGAGGAAGAGATAACATAATCATCAGCAGTAAATAACTTAAATGACTAAAGAACATGAAAAAAAATCGAAATCCATAAAAAATATAACCATTAAAAAAGTCCAAACTATTACAACCCAGAGTGCATTTTCCCTGAGTTTCTTTGTACTTATGTCATTCATCGACACTAAACAAAGTAAATTAAATAGTAACCCTTCCATAACTCTTAACAAAATCACAGAATGTAAGAAAAATAATGCACATTTGTTTCAGCTGATGTATCACTTTGGTTTCCTGGGAAATGCTACCATTCGAGATTAAAATTGCAACACATACCTTCAGATTCTATAACTTTAGACAAAGTATGTAAAATGGGTAGAAAACAAAAAATAACATTTATAACTCATTAATTTGAACCAAATTCTAAATTGAGTTATTTTACTACCAGATTAAAAAATAAAAACTTGTATGTGCATGTGACCTTCTACTTTTCACATGCTAAACTTACATGAATACCCTAATGAAGACAAGCATCCATAAAACTAAATATGTGAGACATTTTGCAGGGGATGAGGTAATTTAAAGTTATTTAAATGTGAGGAAAATTGAAACAAAAAGATTTTCTGAAATCTTTCCTCTGGTATTCATGTATCATATTTCTATGGACATAGAGAAAAATATCAAATATATAGCTGTGTCAAAATTCTCCCATGAAAATATTATTTCTACAAAATAACTAATGTCAGAAAATAACATCATGAATATTTCATAGATTAGTGATTATCTTAGAGAAACTAGCTACAAATTACACAGAAAAATCAAATCAAATGCAAAATTTTAAGGCATAATTGATTTGTATTATAACACTGTCTGTCAGAAACTGACGCCAATTTAAAGTTCCACTAGAAATTTTTAAAAGACTGACCATATACATCCCAATGCTAGGTTAATTAGAAACACTCTGAAGTTAATTAGAAACACTAAACTAACAAACCACAGAAAACTAAATCAGACACATTAATTTCCTATTTCCTTCCATATTTCCTTATACTCTTCCCCCTTTCATCAGTTCTTTCTATCCTTCTTTATTTACTGAATTAGTACCATGTTAAATGCATTGTGAGAACAAAGATGATTAAATATGGGTAAAAATAAGTATAATTTCAACTAAAACCTACAATGTTCTAATTGGAAATTGTGACATGATTCTAAGTTTAAGCATCAAAATGGTATTTCCGTATGTTTTTAAAGAAAGTAAGAGCAATTATCTTTGCAAAGTACACAAGAAACTACTAACAATAGTTGTACCTGGGAAAATATACTGTGGAACTGTGTCACAGGGATGACATTTGTTCCAGATCTGTGTATGTTACCTATCCAAAAATATCTCAAAACAAGTATTTTAGTTTCTGAATATGAATCATTTAATGAAGGGTGTAAAAAAATTGTAAAGGTAATATGTGTAGGTATAACCCAAAGAGGAAAAATAACATTTTGACATAATATGGAATTTATGTAATTTCCCACTTATAGAGACAATACGGTAATATTAGCTTAGGGATAATTATCATGTTTTGTTTCTTTCTGTTATTTTTTGCTTTGCAATCCAAACTAATATTTACAACATATAATTTGGAAGCAAAACAATATAATTTTATAACAAAAGTTGCTTTCCCATATAATATAAATATAAACACACTTCAAGACCTTCTTAATATAGAAAATGGTAATCAAGCTCTTAGATCTCTGTTTTTAAAGACATAAATAATGACAACAAGGGTGAAATGCCTTTTGTTTCCTCAGAGGAGGGAAAGGGAGAAATTGAAAAGAAACATAAGGACAGTAAGAGAGAATGAGAATGTGACAATAAATAACTGTTATATTATCTTCACACAAATAAATTCCTCAAATCCAGAAGCGAGTCCTGTTTATGTTTGCTAATTATTAGCATTTTATCCTGTTATTTGCTATGAGGAAAATGAAATGTAGTTAAGTATTCCCATCCTCACAAAGTTTAAGACTACTCATATAGACTAGCCATATACAAGAAATTAAATTAATTGAATTGAAATTAATTTAAATTCATTGAATTAAATGAATTCAGAGAAAAAAATATTTGCTTTGGCATTGGGTAGTTTATGAGTAAATCTTTAAGAAACCTTATAAATATTTACTGGAAGGCTAAGGTGGTGTAAAACACTGCTAGGTATCATGGTGTGTAGGTTAAAAAAATCACAAGGTTTAGCTGTTTAAAAAAATAGAATCTTTAAGAGGAAAACACAATGAATAAAAAAAAATAGCATGCAATGATTCCCCTAGGGAAAGGGCAAAGTATAAGTATTCAAAAGAAGAAGTCAGGCATAATGGCAGGTGCTTGTAGTCCCAACTACTTGGAAGGTGGAGGCAGAGAGGGTCACTTGAGCCCAGGAGTGCCAGGCTGTAGTGTGCTATGATCTACTATGGTTGTGCCTGTGAATAGCCACTGTACTCCAACCCGGGCAACACGGCAACACTCAACTCTTAAAGAAAAAAAAGAAAAAGATAAAGGAGAGATCACCTAACAGGGTATACATGGTATTTAATTTGGTATTGTAAGGAAAGGCAGAATTTCTACAACAGGGAGACCATAAGAAAAGAAATGGCACCTACATAGGAAAAAACAAGATAGATTAAGAACAAGAAGAAAGGTACTGCCAGTAACCAACATCAGAATTGAAAAAGAAGCTAGGGAAGCCTCTTCAAGAATGTATATAATTAAGATATAATAGAAACTTGTGAGAGACATAATTGTTAATTTTTTTCTTTTTAGTTGAGGCCAAATGTTAAATAATGAGACACTAGAAATATCTATGGGCATGCTTAAGGTAGAGTGAAAGAACAGTAGCAGGCAGAGGAAGCAGAGGCTTCAACTGTGATAAAAATGTGACTGAAAGTTAGAAAAGAAGATAAGGTGAAGATGAGGAAATTAAAATGTCAGTGTAAATAACAGATAATTTTTCTAGGTAATTAAAAGCCTGAAGCTTTCTGAATAATGATACCATGTTGTGTTTTACAAAATACAATCTGATGACCATCTAAAGAAAGAACTGGAATCAAAAAGAGAATGACAAAGCAAGTGAAATACTTAGGATGTTAGGAAAGGTAGAGACATGTATTTTGTAATTATGATAAATGAAAGAAAATGTTCAGATTTGTATCACCTTTCAAGATGTTCTGAAAAAAGTTTATGTTCATAAAAGACTTTGCAATAGATAAAATGTTCCTCTATAAAGACATGATCCAGGGTATTGGTTAGGAATAAGGATTCTGAAGCCGGACTAGCTTGATTAAACAGCAATTTACCACTCTGTGATTATAAGTACTTAACCCACCATCACTATGCTTCAGTTTCCTTACATTGTTTTTATTCATGAATTTATATACATAAAAACTTATATAAGATATATAACCGTATATATGTATACATATAATCATATATATACATCTTTAGAGAGAGAGAGAGAGAGACACACTTTTAACAGCAAGAGTATTTTTTCTCTTTTAAACTGGGTAATAATAGTCTCATTCTATTAGACTAAATTAGTAACACCTCCCTTTAAGGTTAAATTACTTAACACATGCAAGTACTTAAAATAGGACTTGGTATCTATTAACAATTAAAAACGAACAAAATCTATGAGCTGTATTTATTGAATGCCTTCTATTAATATCTTCTACCTTTTATATAATTTAAACCATACTTGCCACTTACTCCTGTAGTACCTGAGCCCTGTTATACAGAAACCAACTTAATGTAAAAACACACATTTTGAAGATATAATTCAAGTTGTCTTTATATAAGCTACCTGGTTACTTAGAACTTAATATTATAGTGTATAAAAATAAAAGTTAATGTTCAAGATGTTTTGAATTACAGACAGAACAAAACATCACCCACAATCCCACTACGTGGATACATTCATTGTTAGCCTATCATCTATTCTTTTTCCTATGTACATTTTGCATAATTCTAAACATCATTTTATACAAATTTTTGTTTTTTCATTCAAAATTATTAATACAAATTCAAAATTCCTTTATAGCATCATTGATATTTTATAGACTAAGTTCAATCAAGGTGATATGCCTTAACTTTGGACATTTGGGTTATTTTCAATAATTAAAATTACATACACTGCTAGTAGAAAAAAAGGATTATGTAAAAGATTTTTTGTTTTTAATGCAATGCCTTCTTAGATAAATTAACAGGTGTTAAATTACTTGATTAAAGGATATTTAACTATTTGTGGCCTGTGAGACATATGTTCATTTGTTCATCACCATGAAGTTTCTTTACTTAGCAAATTCCTTGTTGTATTATTAATAATAAGCATTCATTGATTATTTGCTATGTCCCACATACTATTTTTAGGGTTTGTACATACATTACTTCATTCAATTCTCACAAGAACCCTATGAGGGAGGTACTATTTTTATTAGCCCCATTTTATACTTAAAGAAATTAAGGTTTAGAGAGATTGTCCTACTTTATGCTCCTAGGAAGTTGTGAAAGCAGCATTTTGAAACTGACTCTAGCATCTGAGCTATTAACCCACTGGTGTTTCCTACATTTCTGTGTGTATATATATATATACACACACACATGATTATAAATACTATATAAAGACTCATTTGTTATGAAAATTTCATGGTACAAATTACATGCTACTTGTCTGCAAAAATAAAGTAGTTTTCAAAAATGTTGATCAAGAAAGAGTTTAAATATTGCTAATGCTATAAAATTGAATGTATTGTTTCATTTATTAAATTATACATATGTTCATAAATTATATATTATTAAAATAATAATAGACCTCTTAACATTAATAGAAACTATTAAAAAACTGCTATCAGTAAAATTTATTATAAAAATTATAAATGTATGATTACTTGAATTCCCCTTTACATGAAATCATGAGAAAGAAAAGTTTTACTTATTTGCTTTCAAAAATTTTAAATTAAGCAATATAAGTAATGTAAGTAAATCACATTTCTATATTCTGATATATGTGCATGTAAATCTTATGTCTTTGAATTTTTTACTTCCAAATGAGGAGAATTTTTTGCAAGTAAGATTATCATCCAAATCAGAAAAAAACACTTTTCAAAGCAAAAGGAAGCAGTGTTAATTAAAAAAAACAATTATCCCAGGCATATCGGGCATATGGTCACCCTACATAGAATAAAGTTTTATTAGTTTTTTAGTAACTAAAATCTACTGGATAAAGTCCAGAACAAATTTTAGGGACGTAGTGGAGTGGGGAAAAATGACTTGAATTGGTAAACAGGATTTTTGAATTCTTATCCAATTTTGTTACTTATTAATATGTCTGAGCTTCAGTTTCTTCATATGTTGAAAGAGAGAGAAAAATAATAATACTTTCCACATCTTAGTTATGTGGTGAGGTTTAAATGAGAAACTGAATGTGACTGTTCAATATAAACTGCAAACTCCCTATGCAAAACCAAGTTATAATATCCAGATCCACACTTTGATGAGTACTATTCTACTTTCTAAATGGAGTAAAATTGTACAAAAGTTACAAAAATTGAAATATATTTCCGTAGATTTATTTTATTAGTCTTCCCAAAATATTTACATGTGTAAAATATAACAGGATCTCTCAATTTTTAAAATAACTGTAACTTTTAATCTAAGAAAATATATTGACTAGTTTGCAAAGTTGTTATGTAACTTGTAAATTTAAAAAATGCCAATAAAAGTATACTAAATGAAATTATAAATTCTTAAATCAATATAAAGAGATGTCTTCATAAAAATACTATGTTTAAGAATTGGACAGAAGTTCTCCACATATTAGTAGACTTGAGAAGCATTTGATTTTCAAAATTGAGCTATTTTTTCAGTCATGAAGAGAAGCTTTTACATCAACTGTTCGAACCAACAATTAGTTTTTTATAGTAATTCACATTTCATATTGTCTTCCAGCAAACATCACAATAGGCTGCTACTTCAAAATGTGCCCAGATAAACTTGCCTTTAAGTGGCTAACCACTCTCATTTGGCTAGGGACTCACTAGCATCCTCTCCCAAACACATTAGTTTTCCTCAATATGGGAGTGGAATTTGTTTTCAAACTCTTAACAGGATTATTGAAAGGAAACAGGAAGAATACTATAAAGGCAAGCCTGGAGTGATTCCAGAGGCAAGTACTCTTGCAGCAATGCATTGGAATTATGCCAAGGAGGGAAGTGTTTTTGCAAATGAACATAGTTCCATAGTTAAGTAGAAGGTATTTAATTCCTTTGTCAACATTACCAAGGCTAAAAATTAAGAAAGTTATGTCATAAGCAATTTACTTGACTTATAACAACGCACACATATTCTTTCGGTTAAACCATAAGGCGGCATCTTGCCTCCTTTAACCATGTTTTTTTTATTTTTTAATGAACTGTTACTACAATATTAACTCCTAATTTCAAGTATTCAGAGGCAGAATATATGAAGATGATAGTGGAGTAATTTTATTTTATCTTTAAATACCTTGGTATAGTTTACAGGTAACAATAATTTTGGTAGTAAAATGTTTCAATTCTTCCAATTAAATTTGACAAATGTAAGTAATTTTATAGTACCATGTTTAATGAGATGATTTTTTTTCATTTGAAATAAATTGAGGTTTATTTCTCATGATAAATATATCTACTTACTGTGGTTTAAGACTGCTTTTCTTACTAAATTCTATAATTAGAAGCATAAAACTCGAGCAGCTCCTGTTCACATTTTCTTACGAATAAATGTGGAAACCACACTTTCTTAACAAATAAATGAGTTAAATTGCAAAAAGTGAAACAACAGCCACAAAACCTGTAATCTTCTTTAAAACCTTTAAAACACAGGGCCTTTAATGTTATTTCCTATCTTTTCTCATATAAATTTAACTGTGTACCTTTATACGTATTTCTGCTTTGTTATTTTTCACATTTTAATTGTGTGAAAGTTTAAGTTCCTTCCTATCAATCAAGATCTGCATAATATTGAAACTGCTTTCACAGCTAAAGTGCAATAATGTTCCTAAAATTTTTTGTAACAGTTACTGCTGAATCCACCATCACTTTCAAGTAACTGTTAACCTCTTGTCAATAGGAACACTGCCTTTCATTGAATTGATCAGTTCATCACTGAGAATATTTCTATACTTACCCAGTGGAATAGCATTTTGCCTACAAGCAGGGATAAATCTTCATCAGTTTCTGATTTCCACATATATGGAAACTGCAGGATTTTCTACTCAATTAGAAATACTGCCAGTGAGGGAAAGGGAAAGAGGACAATGGGAGACAGGCTTGACTCCTTCAGGGACATAAAAGGAGACTGCTAAACTGGCCTATGGGACCTGAACCTGTATCATCTCCATTTGTTTTGCTCAGAGTTCACTTCACAATGTCACCTCTGGTGAAGATGATAATTGAGTGCAGAGCCATAGGCACTTTACATGCTTAGCAGCCAGCCACATGAAGTATTTAACTCTTTGAATAGGACAGAAAAAGATATTTGCTCAGTTACTCTGTTTAAAAAGTATATCCAGTACAAATATAAAGTGAGCCACAAACGTAATTTTAATATTTCTAGCCACACTAAAAAAGAGTAAAAGAAACAGCTGAAATTAATTTTAATATTATCCTCTAGCCCTGTTTATCTAAAATATGATTATTTCAACATGTAATCAACACTTAAAAATGGTTAAAGACATATGTTACTTTTTTTTTTTTTTTTTTTGCAGTATGGCTTTGAAATCCAGTGTGTAACTTATACTTACAGCACATCTCAATTTAGAATAGTCACTTTTCAAAACCTTAAGAGCCACATGTGGCTGCTGGGTACAGTACTGTATAGTACAGGTCTAAATTTTTAAAAAATTACTTAATTTTAAAAATATTCTACTAGAATGAGAATTTTATGGGGAAATAATCCAATTTACATACGTATATGAGGCACCTAAACACTATGAGCCATAAATCCTATTTCCTAGGATTCTCCTTGCTTTGTGATTGAAACTAGGGTAATATTGTTGCCTAGGCTCTAAAGTCAGAATGTCCCAAGTTTGAAGGTAAGCTTAGACAAATATTACTAATGTAACTGGATATCTTGATATCCTCTATTTTTTAATTGTATAAAATAGAAATGATAATGATATCCACCTTTTTAAATAAGCTTGTGTATGTAAAGGAAATGGAGGAATGTCTGCACTAAGTTATCAATAAAAGTTAGCTATAATAGCTATTATTATCAGTGGTCCCCTTTAGCTCAACTAAGAATTGTAAGTATAAAGCCTGTGCTTCTGGCTTTGGCGTAAAATATATATATAGATATAAGTGTTATTTTTAATGTATTATGTTTTATATATCATAAGTTAAAAAGATACACTAGTAATGTAGCTTTATAATTTATTTTCATGAAACCTAGAAACAATATCTATCAATCTTGAAGGCCCACATGACATATTTTTAAATATTTAGCCACATAATGCTAGGAAAGAGAAAAACATGATTTTATAAAACAAAGAAAAAGGTTTACTAATTCATACGTGATTGTTTCAAAACATGCAATTGATGTACTATAATAACTAAAACTTTACTTTGGCCCACTTCCACAAAAATGTGGTCATTTTTGTATTTAGTCCAAAAATAAAAATCACACCTTTCGCAGAAGTAACCACAGAGATTTAGGAAGTGAAATTTGAAAATTTTGTATCAAAGTTATAGTATTTGTATAAGATAAATCTAAAAGTTTATAAATGTATTCGTTTACGCCCTGCCTGTCACTAGAGCTCTTACTCACAGCCTTCTTAACCTCCTATTTACTGCTACTCAAGGTCCCAGACAATATGGGTTTAAAAATAGGAGGAATGGCATCTCATTAAATCCTGTTATCACCTCAGTCTTGCCAGGCTACAAATTCAACTACCCAGACTCCTCTCTAAACTCCATAGCCCAACGTGCAACTATTGACTTCCACATTAAACATAGGACACATTAAATTTTAGTAACAAATATCTTTATCACCCATAATGATTATATACACTTAGTGCAGATGCTACCGTAGGGCAATCACTAAGTTCAATGGTGACTTTGTTTAAGAACAGTAGAAATGCGCTTCTGGTACAGAGCAGATTCACTTATTCAAGTAACTATTAATGTTTAAAATGTATGATATTGAAATGTAAAAAGACAAAGTAGAGTTTTAATAGGACATATTACTTACGTTCACAAGTGTCCCCTTTTTGCTGGTAGCCCGCTTTGCAGATACATTTTCCAATGGGCACTAACCATTCTCCTTCTGCACTGCAGTGCATCCTGGGGGAGTTTTCCGCCTCTTCCTCTGCACTGCTGACACATGTCCCTCGAACCTCGACTAAAGAGGAAAATTCTGAACCAGTCACTGTATCTGGAAAGATAGCTAAGTTCTCAATAATGGACCAGCACTTCTTGTAGTATACTTTGACAGAAACCAAAGCTATGCAAGCCCCTACATCCTGAAAGGCAAGATAGAATCCCTTTTTGGACAAAGGTCCAATCTCTCTCACCTCAGTGTTAAGCTTCATCTTTCTTTCACCAAGGTCACCTTGGGTAAAACTTTCATCTGCAGCAATGGTGTCTATTTTTACATAGAGATTTTCTCTTATATTCCTGCCAGTGTCATAGTCTGTTTCATAATAGTACAAATTAAATGTTTCCTTGCAAGTTCCCAGTACTCCAGGAAGACTGTTACAATCCCTCAGGGTGAATTTCAATTCTACAAAAATCCTTTGTGCATTGCCTTTAGAAATCCAGTTAGTCCGCAGCCAGTTGTTTTGGTTGGGCTCCATGACTTGGCACACCTGGTATGTTCGTATCGGGGTATAGTTCTCATCCAAACCACTAATTTCTTCCCACTGCAAAAGTTGAAAAAAGTTCATCAGGCATTCAGCAAAAAATAACATTTTGCTTTTGAAAGTGCAAGTACTTCACAAACAAGGATCTTCAAAAAAGTTAGGTTGACTCCTATCCTGG
Source organism: Piliocolobus tephrosceles (assembly GCF_002776525.5). NCBI lineage: Eukaryota > Metazoa > Chordata > Mammalia > Primates > Cercopithecidae > Piliocolobus > Piliocolobus tephrosceles. The sequence goes on along the minus strand of NC_045438.1, from coordinate 78,861,605 downwards.
CAAAACTATAATCCAGAGAATGCAGGATTCCAGGTTCTGCTTCATCCTGGTGGTGGAACATACTTACGCTGCTTGCTTTGTGTATACATACAATAAATATTTCATTTTGTTTAATATCTTTTTGGGAGTATATTAGTGTTTTTATTTTTACATCTTTGCTTATGTTTACATTCTTCATTGAGATTATAATTTTTATGGACTAAAGCTCACAATTATTTAAATTACCAGTGAAAGTATATACGTATGGATGCCTGGCAGGATTTTTGATAACTCAGTTTACATTTTAAGTGTCCATATCTTACTTACGATTACAGAGTACTTAAAAACATGAAGAAGAAAATGCCAACAGTACTCCGAAATGTAAAAGTATTCAACAACATGTTGATATTTATAATTTGGAATATTTTACAATCTTTTCAAAATGAGATGTAAGCAAGTAACATTTTACAGAGCTATTTATTTATTCCAGTGTTATATATAATATTGTACACAAAGCCACATAACTATAAATAAGTAGTTATAAGAGTATGATTCATTTTTATAAATAAATTGCTTTCAATAGACTATCAAATATACATGGCAAATCTGCATGCTGGATCATATTTAGTCACTTTCTGACAGGAAAAATATCAGATGTTTAAAAATGTCCATTTATATGTTGATATAATGTACACTACAAACAAATCTATATTAAATATTTTCCCAAAAAAAGGAAAAAAAAGTGTATTTGTCAGAATTTGCAACAATTTCAAACTATTAAACCATATATAACATTCTCTGCCGCTCATTAATCAATAAAAGCATTCCACCTAGGAGCCTTAAAAGCCTAAATGAATAGTAGTATATGTTTTTTTCTTACAATTATTAAAAAATTTCCCACTTTGTATTTATGATGTCTTAATAATGAAATTGTCATCTGTTAATACTAATTTTCCCAATTAAAAATGCCAAATGCAAAACATTTGTGTTCAAGTCCAAAGTTGCATAGCATACAATATTTAAACTATTGTTTCAAGAAAAGAAGATGAGAAAATAAAAATCATGTGGTAAATAGTTTTATTGAAAATGCCTGATTTGAGTATTGATTTATTTAAATGTTCTGTACAACATTAATGTATACTTTTAAAACTAGTCCTTAGAAAATTAACAAGACTGATAAATTAGCAATATAATACAATTCAGAAATTTCTTTGGTGATGTTACGTATTTGGTATGATTTTGTTATACACAGCCTAATTTCATGAAAGGTACTCAAATGTAGTAAAGAACCCATTTTAATGTTCAGTTTTTACTCAGTTCAGCTGGCATTTGTGACTAGTTAACAGTGTGCATATCTTCCCTTTGTTTCAGTTAGCTGCCTACAGTCTGAATGGCAATCAGCCAAATATAACCAAATGCATCCATTTGGATGGGTAGATTTCAGTCTCTTCATTAGACTGAAATTACAAAAAGAAGTAAAACTAGTAATGATATATACCAAAAAATCAAAAGCTCCAAAGATAAATGTGTTCCTTTTTAACAACTCCCCAGTTTGAAGAAACCAAAGCTATTTTAAAAGAATATATCCCAAGAATTCCTTTATCTAACTTCAAGAACAAATTTATTCTTTTATTCTGTGTAAGAAAAATCAATTTTACTACCCGTGAAACCCAATTAATTTTTATTTTTACTTAAAATTTTATTCCAGAGGAGAATGCTTTAGGAAAACTATGATGTAGATTACAAACATTGAGACTACATAAATTCATTTAACACAACTATTGTTTTATTATCTCACTTTCTAAGACATTATGAACATTTCCACAAATGATGCCATTGGGAAAAATGTCTTCATTCAGACACTGCATTTTTATGGTATGTTTATAGAAATGTTTTCTCAAAACTTATGTCTCAGGAACATTTTCTTTACAGTTAGGTATTTAGTCACATGTGAACTAATCTATTGCACAAATATAGAAAATATCGTCGATCAATTGTTTTCTAATATTACATGTTGATGCATACAGATATGTAGGGTTAACTGTTAACTCAAGATACTTTAGACTGATAAAATGTCCATTTGAGTCCAAGATAACATTGACAGTCACAATTTGTCATTTTGTATATTACATGGATGAAATACTACAATCATATATCAGTTTACTTCTCCTCAGAGATAAAACCATCCTCTATCTCTATTTGTTTTAATTGATGGATGGTAGAAAATGGGCTACATCTGTCATTGGCAAGAAAGGTGTTTCATTTTTTATCATGAATGGCTGTCTATAACATATATTATTTTACTCACAGAAACCACTTCTCTCAAGAAAGGTATTATATTCATACCTCCAATTCATGGAATTTTTACATTTAATCTGTAAAATGGTTGTCATTTGTTGATAATTTATCATAACCAATACAGATAACCACAATATGCATGAAAGAAATCTCTTAAAAATTAAATTTAATGAAAACTGTATTTTAAACAGATTTGTTTTGTTCATATTTTACATTCTTAAACTTTCAGTTCCTGACATGTTGATTTCATGATCTCTACAATCTCTTTCAAACTTTCATTATTCTCTTTGCAAAATATGCTACAGTTTTTATATCATAACTTATACTCCACACGCTTTTGACTTCAGATTTTTTTTAAGGTGCCAAAGACAAACTTAAATAGCAATAGGGTATCTTCTCCTTTCTCAGAGCCCTCTTCCTCGATAAGGAATAAAGAATGTGCCCTCTCTCACAATTAAAAATAACACCTGAAGACATGGATATTGAGCTGTATTTACAGATGAAAAATAATTGTTAGTATTTTTAAAGATTTACTAATATTTCGGTAGATTATTATTGGACAATTGTCACTCTTATCTGTTGCAGATTTTTATTGTAATATGTGCAGGTTTTGCCATAATTTCTGCTAAATAACAGCAGATAGTACATAATATAAATTTGGAGAATCTATATAGTATGTTACAGCAAATTGTACACCAAAATGTTGAACATAGTATGTTTTTAGTTATATTTCAAAGTACATTTTGAATGATGCCAGAACTGTTTTAAAAAGAGGAAAACAGATTGATTACTTACTGTTTTAAAGAATTATATACCACTGACATGGTGATTATACTAGAAATATAAAGCAACTAAAGAGGTTTAAGTGAGTTTGTGAAAGGAATGTTCGCTGTAATTAGTTAGCATTTATAGCCTGGACCCTGAGGTATTATTCCACACAATAAGAACTCAAAAGACTATGGTTATGAGGTTTTGTTTTCTCCATTTCCCCAACTTCTAAGTATACCTTCTCTAATCAGAGTACTCAATGTCTCATTATAAATACAACATAATACTGGACAAGATATTTGGAATTGAACAGTTTATACATGAAATATGTGAATAATTACCCTGGAGGGAAGGGAAACTTTTTTTTTTTTTTTTAGTTTTAAAAATAAATAGTGATATTTTATGATGAAAAAAACTTACCCCATTGGGTGGAGAGGAAATCCACTCCAACTCTGTTTGTTGTGCTTTAGAATCCAGCAGTAGTACTGAAAAAGAAAGTTGTATTTCCAGATGTTACATGAAACACTTAAGCACAAAGTACACATGTAAACATTTTTAAGGTGAATCTTTTTATATGACTATCATTTTATGACTTAAGATATGTAGTTATTTATGTAAATGAATGATATGAACACCCTCCTGATACATGAATATTCCACTTCCTTAAAGGAAAAAAGATACTAAGACACCAATATTATATTTGCTATTCTTTAATTACAATATTAAAATAAATCTTAAAATGCAATATTAGAATAAAAGTGAGGGTAGAAATTTTATATGTGGTATATTAATTCTACAGTAACTATATATTAGAGTTTTGTAAACCATTGAGCTGTTAGAACTTTGTCAAATATAATGAACATACGAACATAATAAGGTATAATTCCTACATTACTCTTGATCCAGTCATTAATTTGTAACATTCTGCCAGCAGTATTTTCTATTGTCTTTTGATAATTGGAGTTTATCTTTTAAAAAAATATTTTCACATACAGTGTCTTTTCTTAAGCTAAAATGAATACAGAAATGTTAAAACTATGTTAAGCAATGTTATCAGAAAACTAAATTGCCTATTATTTGCAAGATTTTTATTCAGGTTAGTCAAACATCAGTTTTTTCAGCATTTTTTTTTAATTTCTAAATTTTCAAAGTGATAGCTAATTCTTAAAATGGTATAAACTCTGACTTGACTTCTAAACAGTTGTATTTCACTTTTATGCTATCAAAAAGCATAACGCAATTAATTTAATATGTATATAAAGTGTTATAAATGCTCATGATACTATCAATATGAGAATGCATTAGAATGTCATACATTAATACACATAATATTTCTATTTGATACATTTTATTTCTTTTTTGGACAATTACTCTCTTCTAAAGCACTCACTCTTTTGGTCAAACTGGTTTCAGAGTTACATGAGTTTTTACACTTTAAAAATATTTATTTGACTCTACACCACTTTGACAAATGCATCAATTGGTCCAGAAATAATACTCAATATATTTTAAGTATGTCAATAGGCTTAACATCAGTCTCAGCAAAATGTTAAAATTTTAACTTAAAATACATGCTTAGATGAACGTTTAATAATTATACAACCCAATCACTAGGGATAAAAATATGCATTTGAAAGACAAGAAAAATCTGTTACGATAAGAAAACAAAGGAACAATTGATTATGTGTTTAAAGGAACAGTTGATTATGTGTTTAATTCCTTCACACTAGTCAAGAGTACTAACTGTAAATGAAAATAGATATAGAGACACTAGGATTTTTTGTTTGTTTGTTTCTTTGTTTAGTGTTTTACACTTAAGACTCTCAGGGAGACTTTGACAGGAAAAAGAAAAAAAACTTGATCAGAAACATTTGACTCCCTTTCAAATGAGAAACACACACACGACACTTTTAAAATGCCAATTTGTATTTCATCTTGTAACATCGATAAATCGTTGGACTAGCGAATTTATATAAAAAGTAATTTTTAAAATTTATTTTTATCCTCAACAATACAGATGAAGCACAAGGAAACAATGTGGGTGGCCAGGTACTCTACTCTTTTTGAGATGCTTTCTTTATTTTTATTTTTCTTGTGTGCTGAATATAGACAACAGGATTTTAAATCCAAGTGACCTTCTTGGGTCATTTCCGAGTGTGAAATAAACATTGCGAGATTACCGTTTATTGCCATTCTGCAACCCCTCAGCTCAGCCTGGGGGTGAAAGCTAAGGACCTAAGCAGAGAGCAGTGATGGCCAACAAGTTAAGAAAGAAACAAACTAACAAATTAAAACAAAACAGAAACCGGCCCGAGAACGTTTAATCAGAAGCTGCTCTCAAGTGATCAGTGCGTCTCTCTTCTGCTCGGTCGGCTCTCTGGTTAAACCCTCAAGAGACCGCGCTTCCCTTCCCGCTCGGAGCAGAGTGCCAACCTCCCTTTGCGCCCGCGAAGGTGCAGTCAGTCCCTCGGCTCACCCGGACGCTGGGGACCAGGCCTGGGACTCCGGGGCTCCGCGCCCCGCTGTGAGGGCCGAGAGGTGATGGGAGAGGGGCTAGATTGGGGGCGCGCCCTGGCTGACCCAGGCAAGGACCGCGTGGGCAAAGGCTGGCGTCCCGGGGCTGGGGCGGGGCCGTCGGAGGGGCGGGGCGGGGACTGCCAGACTGGCGCACCAGCCGCGCCAAGCATCCATTACGCCTCTGCCAGACCTGGGCACTCCAGGGAGCCGGTGGCGCCCTCGCTCGAGAAGGAGTCGGGAAGAGGAGAGTGGCTTTCGGGAAGCATCTCCTCTCAGGAAGAGGCGGCGGCGGCGGCTTTTACGGAGAGAAAAAGTAGCAGCTGCACTTTGCCTCCAAGCGTCAGTCTGACACGCGCTCCTTGTAGCGATGATAACTGACCTACCCGAGAGAACGTGCACAAGGAAAGTGAGGGAAGGGGGTTTCTTATCTTCCTCTAGTCACCCCCAAATGCCCCAGGAGTCCCGGCACCTGCTCCAAGCGGTTCCCAGCGCTAGCCCTTGGGTACTGCGGGCCGCCTCGGGGCTTGTGGGCTCCTAGAACGTCAGCTCTCGGTCGCCGCTGCGCCCTAGAAGCGTCGCTGCCTAGAAACCGGGCGAACTCGCCGCCCGCCAGCCACCGATCACCACCCTCCCTCCCACCGCCCCCGCGCCTTTTATATATCTCACTTCTGCATCTAAAGAATTCAGGCTCCTAGAATCAGAATCCTCTTCACGTAGCTTGCACCCAGAAGAGCAAAGCGAACTAGACATTCTGGCTGCAGGAACCTCTCCCCCTAGTGATGCAGTTATTTATAGTCCAAACTCCAGCCCGAGTCTGCGTGTGTTCGCGCGCGGGGCTTCGCCGCGGCGGTGAAAACTTTTCCTCTGGTCCGCTATTCCAGAGGAATCACAGGATGCCAGGTCTGAAGGTTTCTGATCGCTAACGTCAGGGGAGTAGAAATGTGGTTTTGGAGGGGATGAGTGTGCCTTTCTAGCAGATGTCCGTCCATCTGCAAACACGTAATCGCCAGCTTGGAGGCACGGGGTTCTCTGAATGGGTTCAGCATCTATACAGGTTGCAGATGTGGAAAGTGGGGTCAGAAGGTCAGGATGAATGAAGGACTAGAATGTGGCGTCGGGCTGGAGGGGGGTTTGAGTGAACTAAGAGGGGTGCACGATAAGAATAAAGAAAAGCCGCACTAAGTTTTCAGAAATAGATGAATCAAGGACCTACATGTAAGCCCCCCAACCCCCCGCCCGATAACCACCATGACCTAAATTTGAAAAGATTCCTCTCCCTCTACATATCAGGAATAAGTAATTATTTCTCTTCTGATTTTAAGAGATCGAAAAATGAAACTTACATACACAGTTTGAAAGATCAGGGACGAGGGGATGAGGGGGAGTTCGGGGTGGGATTGTGACACTGCTCAAAAGCAAGAGACTTCCATTGCTAGGGTTTATTTTTCCCCAGCTCCAACTACAGGCACCGAAAGGTATTTTACCTTCTGTCAAAGGTTCAAAGGAGAAGGAAAACATAACATATACAGGCTTATCTATAATAGCTTGCCAAATAAAACCTGCCTTCTCCAACCAGAACCAACCCTCAGGGTTCAGGTCTTTGGCAAGGTTTGGCCATTCGGATTTCTCAATTGCTGGACTACGGGGCAAATACTTGGGGACTTGGAGTCGCCCAAGCGGCATCTCCTTACAAATTGCACAGCTCCAGCCCGCCCCCTGCCTCCACCGCCCAACCAAGCCCGCTGGACTGCAGCTGCCCCCACGACCGCTGGGCCTGACGCGCAGCGCGCGCTGAATGGAGACATCCCAGGCCCGCGGATCGCGCGCCGCACGCCGCGCTTCACCTCCGCGGCGTTATTGTTCCGCGCTGGCGGCCGAGCGCCAACCGCAGGACCGCGCCGCCGCCTCCGACGCAGTGAGCACTTCATTAGTAACCCGAGCTTTCCGAGCTCACTGAAGTCTCGGTCCCTCTGGGAAGGCTCCGGGCTCCTGCCACTCGCCGGCGGGCTGGCGGAGACGGTAGGGGCTGCACTTCCCAGTCTCCAACCTAACTCTGGCCGCAGCTCCCACAGAAGGCGAATAAGGAGAGAAGGAAGACAGAGCTAGAGAGAGATGTGACCCGCCTGAGGTACTAAGAAATAAGCTCGCCGGCCGTTCCTCCAACCCCACCCCACCCCCGTTGCTCCTCACGCCCTCCAGACTGCCCGCGCCATAATTCCCGCACCCGTCGGATGGACGGCCCCGGGCACAGGGCTGCAGGAGGCTCGGAGCAGCCCTGGCTCTCGTTCGCTGGTCCGCCAGGAGCGGCCCGAGCGGTGAGGGGGCGGGGAGCCGGCGGGGGAGGGTCGCCCGGCGCCGGAGGCGCGGCCGGCGGCGCCGCGGACGAGCTGGCTTGTGCAGGTAGACAGCTAAATAAATAAGTCAGAACAAACTTTGCTTTCCCATCACCTTACCTTCCTTCGCAGCCTGCGCCTCCCCCGTGTGTGCAAAGCGGAGCAGCCAGATGTAGCATAAAATAATCCATGAAGGGTACCGAGTTTGAAAAACCATGGTGCATGAGCAGGTTTTATTTTAGGTTTCAGTTATCTTGAGTCGTGGATTTTTAAATGCTGTTTGTTCCGAAGTAGCTTTTGTTTTATTGTGCTCCTTGCATCGATTCCCCTTCTCGGTCCCCGATCGGCTGCTCCACGTTTAGCTTTTTTTATTTCCCCCCCCCACTCCTGTTCCCTCGCACCGTGTTTGCTGCCTGCAAGTCTCCGACTGCAGACCGGCCGCTTGCTCCACACTCCAATAATATCAATTAGGGGGGAGGGGGCGGGGCTCCGAGCCGAGAGCCTCCGCCACTCGGGCTGAGTGGCAGGCACAGCCGGCCTGCCAGGAGGCGATTCCCAGGGCCAAGGGGCGGGTCCTGGTGAAATGACCGCCCCGGCCTCGGGGGCGGGGTCCGAGGCAGGAGCCAATCGGTGCCGAGCGGAGTCAGGTTGCTGGTCCAGGATTCCCTCCAGGTTCTGAGCTCGCGCTAGATGTTAGGAGGAGAACGAGGATGGCAGCAGAGTTGTGTGCTGCTGTGGACGCTCTGCTTTTAGCAACCGCAGCTTTCGCAAAGCAGAATAAATCCGAGAATAACGCTTCCAACTTACAGTCTTTTCTAGAGCTGTACTCCGCGCGATCTTTTAGAAACCAGAGGCGAGGCAAGCCTTCTCTCAGCTACCAAGCACGGAGCCCGGACAGTGAAATGAGCTGTACCTTTAAGTAAAGTGTCTTTTACTTTTTTGTTGTTAGAACCTCCGCGGGCAGGGTAACCTTGTTTTTTGCCTTTTTGAAAAGTTTCTGCTTCTCTTTTTCTGTTACTCCAAGAGCAGTCAGCTTTGGGTACCACCCACCACAATCCCTGCAGGAATAAAAGTAACCAAATGTATTATGTTTAAACAGTGTTTCCAAGAGTTTGCAACAAGCTCTGGCAAAAGAAACAGAGGAAAAGGGAGTGGGAAAGGAAGTCTTTTGTTTTAAGAGACCCTTCACCTCAGCCCTATCTTTTCTCCATAGTTTGTTGAGTGGGACATTAGGAGAGAACCTTCTGACGGTTGCGTATCGTTTTTTAACGCGTTTATCATTTTCTAAGGTTTTCCTTGGATTGTCTCCTCTTTGATAGTATTCCATTTCGCTGCATAAATTACACATAATTTTAAAGAATGCCACTACGTATTAAATTCATAAAGCAAGACCTTTCTCTTCGCAAGTGTTTACCATTTTCGGGAATTATTCAATGCTTATCTTTCAAAGAGAAACTAAGAATAAAAAAAGTCATAACCAATATCTCCAATTGAATTCATTCAATCCGAACAGCAAGGAAGGCTGAGTAGAGAAATCTGTTTTCCATTAGGCAGTTTTGGACACTGTGTTCAAGAGGTAGGTAATAAGAGGAAGAACTTTAAAATTTTAATTGCCAAATCTTCAATTTCAAAGGTCACACAGAGTAACTTGATCACATGTTTAAGATGAATTTTTTTTTTGTCCTATATTTCTTCCTTTTAAAATATTCTCATTTATGATTTCCTTTTATTTCTGATAGATACAAGGTTTGATCTCACATAAGACTCCAAACTTTTTCCAAACTTTCTATGTGGAAATATAAAGTAAATTGAGTTGTTTCTGGTGTTTATAGTAGAGACTTCTCAAAGATGACAGCCCCCAGATATTTATTAGTATTTTATGTTAAATTGTCTACTGTAGTTTTTATTTGACTAATAAAATAACATGGAAGAGAGAGATGAAATTTGTTCCTTAACCCTCTTTGATTCTGTAGTTTCTGAAACATTTCTTAAATGTTACGTATTCCTAGCCATTATGCCTATTTAATATTTTAGAAAGTGTATCAAAAAGCATCTTAAGTGCCCCTTAAAGGATGCATAGAAAATGTAAATAGATTAGCCTTAGAAAGAGACAAAAAATGTGGGGAGATCACAGTTGGTATAGAGGAGGTGAAGCTTTATTTACGGAAATAGATGATTTAAGGATGAAACTTGTAAACTAAAACATGAGAGTTAAAAACATCAATTCCCGCACTTAGTCTTTAGAACTCACAGAACTACAATCTCACAAATATTAAACCACTTCTAATAGTTAAAATGAATTCTCCAGAATTTCAGCACTTTCCCCAGGGTCTCATCCCCACTTTTTAAAGTGACACCAAGGTAGCCTTTAAAGTTTAAAGTATTCCTTTCATCTATTGAATGACTAATACTCAGTGATGTGAATACAAATACTTTTCCATTAAAACCAGGAAACCAAAGAAGTAACATCCTTTACTCCTCTGATGAGTGTAGGTGGTATAGTGAGTCCTCTTTTGTGTCCCTTCTCTCTGTCAGACATAGGGGCATGTGTAGCTTTACTCTTATTTTTAGAGACAAGAAGCTTCACATTAAATGCACATGTGCCAGGCTGCTGACAGTTCTCCCTGCATAGCTGCACCATGATACTCATTTTTAGGTTTTTCAACCTTCTCTTCTTTCTTTTGTAGTATTTAGATGTATTGACAAAGAATTCAGAGCATTTAAATAAAAATAAATGACAGTCAAGAAGACAGTGTTCAGCATACAGTATATGTTTAATATATAAATTTACACTCGACTGTATTTGACTAATGATAAAGCATATAGACCTATTTGTACATGAAGTCACTGACATAAAAATAATCAGTATAAAAACTTTCTCATTTTAAAATAACATTTAATGGTGAACTTCCTCACACCATTACAGTTTATTTTAGCTTCATTTCTATGATTTAAGCATATTATTTCTAGAACAATTATTTTTAATAATGTGATGTGTTTGGATTTAAAGTGATTTCAAAAGAAACTTGTCTTCCTGAGCAATACCAAATAGTGTATGAGACCAACACTTGTGAGCCAAAGCAATAATTCTGAAAACTAGTTTTAAATTTTTATGCATTCATTGTACAATTAAGTTGATAGTGTCGTCCACATGTATTTAGTGAATTTTAAGTAAATGGAAACAGAGACTAAGACTTTAATATTTCAATTTTATATCCCCTCGGTTGAAACATCTATAATAAATGTATAGTGGAAAGATGAAAAATGCCTCTCTTCAGATACAAAGGACATATACCCAATTTTAATGCACTTTGTATTATTTTATTTGTATAATTACCAATAATCGCATCACTGGACATGTAGGAAAATGTACAAATTCAAGACACACATTCCAAATGAGGATACATCTGCTATTTTGTTTTAACTTGTTACAATACTAATATTTGCCTCATTGTTTACCTCTGGGAAATATTCTCTGATTTTAAGAGAGAAATAGGAGTAAATTATAATGACTTCAGGGAATAAGTTCTATGAATTTTCAAATAAAAGAAAAGGACATACTGTGTTTGTCTAGTATTCAGGCCATTCGAGGGCAAAGGAACAGTTGGAGATTTCAGTATGTTACAAATCCAAGACTGTCAAACTAAATAGTTAACAACAACAACAATGAAATCAAAGGGCTGTTTCTGTACCCACTACTTTTGTACTTACCATCAAAATGCATTCACAGCTGGCAAATGTGAAAATGCAAGTTCATCACAGAAAAAGGGTAATTTAAACTGAATTAGAAAAGGTACTGTGCAGAAGAAATTGATTATAAACAGAAAAGAAGCATTATGTCTCAGTTAATAGATATTATAGAAAATTGGGTCCTGTGATTTCAAAATATAAACAGTCAAAATACACACTGTGTAGGAAAATCATTTACATATTCACATTAGCATTATTTATGTAGTGTATATAAAATATTTGTGGTTTAATGTAAAAATGTGCATAAGCTAAGCTCATTAAAACGTATTAACTACTAATTTTTGTAAGTTCAGATTTAGCTGAAAGTATAGAAAGTCAGACGTCAGAAATTAAATCATAGGTCAAGAATGTATTTTGTGCTTTTGTAAAATTTCACACACTTTTATGAGGTCAGATAAATGACTGAAGTTCAGAAGATTACAATTATAATTCTTTAAGTACAATTTCCAAGTTAATTTGAGACGGTTTAACAAATAAAAATATAATTTATATCTAAATTATGAGTCTACTTGAATATTATTGCTGAGGTACCACTGAAATTTTCTAATCACTTAAAATATTAAAAAGTATTCAGTCAAATTATTCTTTTTTAAAATAGTATTAAAATAACAAAATGTAGCTGGGAAAATGTAGCACTTTATACTTGAAATCAAGTAGCACATGTTCAGGGCTCTTAGTGGATTTTTTTTTTTTTTTTTTTTTTCAAACTTGATTTTGCATGGGGAGGCTCTTTTATTCCATTACTTCTAGTTCATTTTGCCATAAATCACCAGGACTGATAGGATGAACTGGCTTAAATTATTCAAATTACTTCTACATGCTTCCATGGTTTCTCATGTTGCAATTTTTAAGCTCTTCACCCCAGAGGATTTTTAGGTATCAAGATCTGTGACAATTCAGCGACCACCAGGGGGCAACAGGACCTCTGGGTGTCCTGGACAATCAAGTCTACCCTGTACAAGGTAAAGATGAGTTAATTGTGAAATTGTATGTGTGTGTATTTGTGCATGTATATATATATATACATATATAATGAATATATAATATTTGTCTCATTGATTAAAGTTTCTTTCTCTCTGGGTACCTATGCCAGCCTACAAAATGCCTTCATAAAAATTTGTGAGATGTCCTATGACCTATTTTAGTCCATAGAGGCCAAGTTAAATAAATAGGCTCTCAAAGGCACTTTAGAAGGTGAATTATACTATGGAAAAACTCACTCCAGTTTTGTTTTTGTTTTTGTTTTTTTAACGAAACCTAAGAATTGTGAGTTTCCAGAGAGACCTTAGATATACTCTTCCTTAGTTTGTTCCCGCTTATCTTAGTCTTTTACCCAAAGAACAGGGCCAGGCTGGGATGAAGCATGCTCTGGGACTTGACAGTCCAGAGATTTTAAGGATCCTCTGAAGTTCGCAGAGAACTTTCTAGGCTGAGGAGTATTTTAGACACCACACCTCATCCTAGTCTTCTGCCATGGTTAATACTAAAAATGAAATTCTGTTAAAACTTGCCTGACTAATCTCAAAAAGGCCTAGAAGAGGTCTAAAAAATAATGAGTTTCTATGTATCATAATAATGTGAAATTTCTGTTTTAGAGAAAGAAATGCAGGAGTAGTGCCCCCTAGTTGTGAAATTGTAAAGCTGTGGACATTCTCTCCATGGAGGAAGGATAAAATTCTATACATACCAGAAGTGATATCTTATAATACCTCTAGACTTGACATGCAGTTGTTCTCTTTGAAAAAAAGGCACGTTTGTATAAGAGACAAGGACCTTCCTGGGAGGAGAGGATCCAAAACCTATCCCATTTTAGTTTTAACAGTATTAGAAGCTCTGAAAGATTAGAATGGTTCTGACTGAGAAAGAAATGAGCCCAAGTATCACAAAGAAGTGTTCAGTGTGAGGGAAACAGAATTAAGCTTAAAATTTACTGGATGAAGACATTTGCTGAAACTCAAAGGCCTTGGAACCCAGCAACCTAGCTATGGTATTTATGCTGATTACACAAGTATGAACTAAAAGAGCTGTGCCATTTTAGCTCAAAGGTGAAGTAACATTATAGCATGGAGGGATCTATATAACAAGACATCATACTAAGTACAGCCAATTTTTATAAGATATACAGTATGACAGTGATGTAACTAAAGTCAGTAGTGCACTGAACATTATAATCATCTGGACAAAATATAATCCCTTTGGACTGAGTGTATGCCTAGAGATTCTCAGGAGGAATTAAGGAGAGCAGAAGCCCTCAAAAGGGAGATGCTGAATTTGCCCATTTGGACAAGCAAACTTAAAAAAGATAAGCGACTGTATTTCTTCTTGATAATGTGGAAAAAACTGATTAAAGATTCACAATCTAACTGTCATAAGATTCCAGAAAGAGAATGGTGACCAAAACCTCTATCAAAAGTAGGCATTTCATGTATTTATTAAATATAAAAAGGCACTAGGGACATATGCAGATGAATAAATCATAACCCAATACACAAAAGACCTAACACCCATCATGATGCCTTTGTGGCTCATGTTTCTTTTTGAAAACAGGGAGAATATCATATACTTAGAGAAGTAGGTAACCATTCAATTTTTCTGTGTTGATTTCAACAGTGATGATATCTTTGTAATTGCACTATTGACCATAAACTGAAATAAAATTCAATGCACAGTAAGGATTTTTATCATCTGACTTGTCTAAAGTTGTTTTCTTTTCCCCTCCCTGCACTCATATCAGATAGAAAATTTCATAAAAATTTTACATCATTTCAGATTTTATGAGGTTATTATTATCATTGTTTAGTTTCATAGGCGCATTGGCGTAGATAAGCTACAGAATTAACCTGGCACATTCTGTATTTGATTTTAGATTGATGAAATGACTGAGGTCAATCTCAGTTTAATTAAGTATTTTAATATCTGATAGTCACTCTTTCAGCAGCGTTTTAACAAGCAGGCTTCGGTGGCGAAGTCTGTGAAACTTAAAAACATGAAAATTCTGGCAGAAAGTTCCTTCATTTAAAGATAGATGATAACCATAAAAGACAAAACCTACTTTATCTACCTCACAAGTACAGAGAAAGGAGAAATTATCCTGCATTTCAGTAAGGAAGGACAAGATCCCTTATGAGAGTTCTTTAAGATCTCAACTTGAAATTAATTTTTCTATACTATCATATCTTTGTCTTTATTTTAACAAATTATAATATATTTGCATATACCTTTGATTTAAACTTCTGAGGGAACAATTACTTTCTAAGTTTTAATGAAATGCAGTACAATAATTACATGCATATTCTTAGGTACTTTAGAGAAAGTCCAGTGGATCATCACATTTTAGATAAATGGTAGTTGTGTCCACTTTAGAGAATTGGCAGCTCTGGCCCAATCAGTTATACTTGCTTGGAAGGCTATAAAACAGGGAAGAGAATGATACTGAATGAAAAGGAAAGGAAAGTAGTAACATACTAGAATCCATGTTAGAGTTCTACCTGGTCAAATATTTTAAAATATGATGAATATTTAAAACAAATGCTCTACATTTAGCCATTTTAATTTTTAATTAAGGTTAAGATTTAAATAGATCAATTTTTTGATCAGAGAATGAAAGTATGAATTTTATATAAATTGTGCTGCTAGAGCTATATTATGAATATATCTTTAAAGTTATAGTTAAAATTTGACTAAGTGTATTTTGTGTACCATTGTACAAAATGTGTAATTTTGCATTTTTTATGCTTTATAGATTAATCTGAAATGTATTCTCTAGTAATACTTGTAATTCAAAATGTAAAATTTTCAAGGCTTGCCATTATAAGGCGTTTATCTCAATGCTGAAGTAAATAGTTAAAATGTATTTCTTTAATGGTGTCTGATTTATCATAAACATAGATCCAGAAATATTTACCTATTCAAATACACATATCTATCATTTCCAAGGTCTATGTGTTGCATAGATTTTGCATATTTCTCTACACCCAGTAGAAGCCATCTTAGTCTCTATCCAAACTAAGCCTAGCCTTAGGAAGACAACATTCAAAGATTACGAATTAAATATTCAGAGGACCATTGTTCCATTTTTGAATTAAAGTCTATGTCTGTTTTTCTAAAATTGGTATTCAAATCTCTTAAGAACGACAGTGTATGTTCCATAGGTAAACTTTCCACTTCCCCATCCCTCTAATGGGATCCTTGTCCAGAACCTGGCCTTATGCCTTAGGCCTTGTTAGTTACTGATATATCATCTTGATGTGGACAACTGCCATCTGCCTGGATGTGAACTGCTCGTCAATGCCTGACTTTTCCTCCACCTTTTAGACAACCACTACTATGTTTTTCTGAATCTGTCTGATGTCTGCCATTTGCAGATAGTATCAGTCTCCCTGTCAAAATATTTATTGAACAATGTACAACTTGCTTTTCTAGGCTACTTCCATCACCTAAAGATCCAAGCATTTCCCTTAGCAAACCTAGTATATCTTATTCCGGCCCTGACCGCTTTCATTTTATCCCATTCTGCAACATTTAGCCTGCAATATGTTCTCTGCTACATGATGAGGCACTGAAGAATTCATTCAGATTTTGGGGCATCATGTTGTAGTTACCATATTGTATTTGAAAAATGACTGGTTTTAGAGGTAGTTATTTTTTCTTCTCTTTTTCCATTCTTTGCTTCTTCCCTCCTTTATTCTTTATTTCCCTTCACTCATCACACTTCAGAAATACATTTTGCTCTCTAGGTTTTCGCTAGGTACTGGCATGGAAAAATAACTATGAAATGTGCTCCCTTGTGGTCCTCAAGAAATACTTATTTTAGTATATGGCAGAAGTACACAATTAACAGATACTGCCTTTTAATTGAGATAGGTAGATATCTGATAGATATATTCAGAGCAATAAATCAGACTGGAGAGCATCCTGTTAGGGACTGGCATTGTAGATTGACCTTGAGTTGCCAATAATAGGTGGTCCACCAAAGGAGAATAGAGGAAAGGAAATCTCAGGGAGCAAGATAATATGTAAAGGGTGCAAAATGGGTAGTATAAAAGTTACACTTTATTGATGAGACACTACCCTAGGCATTTTAAGCTGAATAAATTTAACTTGGAAAATTAGCTGCTCACAAAATTTTTTGAACATTATCGTACTAGTTATACATAACTGCATAACAAATTAGCCCAAAAGTCAGAGGCTTAAGAAAACCAATATTTATTATCATAGTTTTTGTGGGTCAGGAATCCAATCAACTTGGCCGAGTCCTCTGGCTCAGGGTCTTCCACAAAGTCACAATTAAGATGTCAGTCTGCACTGTGATAATCTCAAAGCTGAAGGGGAGGATTTGTTTCCTAAAACACAAGTGACTGTTGTTAGGTGTCAGAAGACCCACTTCCAAGATCACTTAGCATAACAGTGGCAATCTCATTTCTCACTGTCTGCAAACTGTTCCTTGCAGCACAGACCCCTTCATATGGTTACCCACAACTTAGCAGTTTGTTTACATCCAGAGCCAGGACCACAAGGAAAAGACAGTCAGAAAGGCACAAGAAAGATAAACATCACCATCTTTTTGTAAGTTAATCTCAGAAGTGATACCTAGACTTTTCTGCCCATTGCAAGCCAGTCACTAGGTCTTGTCCACACTCAAGAGGAGAATGATATACATGGACTTGAGTACTTGGATTCAGGATCATTGGGACCATTTTAGGGGCTGTCACCCATGAGACTGAAGAAACTGGCTTTCGACTGGTCCTCCAGGAATGATCACCAGATCAGTGCAGAACTCTTCAACACTGACACTTCTGCACTTGAAACCACCTGTGGAACGAGTTTCAGAATGCATCTCTGGAGCAGCGATTCTGGAATCAGGAAGCTGAAAACAAGAACAATTACCCCCTCAGCTACCATTGCTGTCACTGTTCCCACCAACCAGGAAGCTGAAGAAAAGTCAGTAGAAGACTGCTGCCAAAAACACAAGACATTTCCATGGTCTTTCTCGCGAGAATATAAAGCCAAAAGAAAGGCAGTAGCTGTGGCTTAACTTTCAACTTCCAAATCTTACAAGATTTCAAGACTTTGAGCAACAAAGTCCATTAATATTTCTAAATGGTAAGAGGCACCATTATCATTTAGAATTAAAAAAAAAATTATTGAAGAGTAATGCATAAAAGGAAAATGTACTTCTTTTTTTTTTCTTTTTTTTTTATTATTATTATACTTTAAGTTCTAGGGTACATGTGCATAACGTGCAGGTTTGTTACATATGTATACTTGTGCCATGTTGGTGTGCTGCACCCATCAACTCGTCAGCACCCATCAACTCATCATTTACGTCAGGTAAAACTCGCAATGCAATCCCTCCCCCTTCCCTCCTCCCCATGATAGGCCCCGGTGTGTGATGTTCCCCTTCCCGAGTCCAAGTGATCTCATTGTTCAGTTCCCACCTATAAGTGAGAACATGTGGTGTTTGGTTTTCTGTTCTTGTGGTAGTTTGCTGAGAATGATGGTTTCCAGCTGCATCCGTGTCCCTACAAAGGACACGAACTCATCGTTTTTTATGGCTGCACAGTATTCCATGGTGTATATGTGCCACATTTTCTTAATCCAGTCTGTCACTGATGGACATTTGGGTTGATTCCAAGTCTTTGCTATTGTGAATAGTGCCGCAATAAACATACGTGTGCATGTGTCTTTATAGCAGCATGATTTATAATCCTTTGGGTATAAACCCAGTAGTGGGATGGCTGGGTCACATGGTACTTCTAGTTCTGGATCCTTGAGGAATTGCCATACTGTTTTCCATAATGGTTGAACTAGTTTACAATCCCACCAACAGTGTAAAAGTGTTCCTATTTCTCCACATCCTCTCCAGCACCTGTTGTTTCCTGAGTTTTTAATGATCGCCATTCTAACTGGTGTGAGATGGTATCTCATTGTGGTTTTGATTTGCATTTCTTTGATGGCCAGTGATGATGAGCATTTTTTCATGTGTCTGTTGGTTGTATGAATGTCTTCATTGTCTCAGCCCAAAATCTCCTTAAGCTGATAAGCAACTTCAGCAAAGTCTCAGGATACAAAATTAATGTGCAAAAACCACAAGCATTCTTATACACCAGTAACAGTCAAACAGAGAGCCAAATCATGAATGAACTTCCATTCACAATTGTTTCAAAGAAAATAAAATACCTAGGAATCCAATTTACAAGGGATGTAAAGGACCTCTTCAAGGAGAACTACAAACCACTGCTCAGTGAAATAAAAGAGGACACAAACAAATGGAAGAACATACCATGCTCATGGATAGGAAGAATCAATATCGTGAAAATGGCCATACTGCCCCAGGTAATTTATAGATTGAATGCCGTCCCCATCAAGCTACCAATGAGTGTCTTCACAGAATTGGAAAAAAACTGCTTTAAAGTTCATATGGAGCCAAAAAAGAGCCCGCATTGCCAAGACAATCCTAAGTCAAAAGAACAAAGCTGAAGGCATCATGCTATCTGACTTCAAACTATACTACAAGGCTACAGTAACCAAAACAGCATGGTACTGGTACCAAAACAGAGATATAGACCAATGGAACAGAACAGAGTCCTCAGAAATAATACCACACATCTACAGCCATCTGATCTTTGACAAACCTGAGAAAAACAAGAAATGGGGAAATAATTCCCTATTGAATAAATGGTGCTGGGAAAATTGGCTAGCCATAAGTAGAAAGCTGAAACTGGATCCTTTCCTTACTCCTTATACGAAAATTAATTCAAGATGGATTAGAGACTTAAATGTTAGACCTAATACCATAAAAACCTTAGAAGAAAACCTAGGTAATACCATTCAGGACATAGGCATGGGCAAGGACTTCATGTCTAAAACACCAAAAGCAATGGCAACAAAAGCCAAAATTGACAAATGGGATCTAATTAAACTAAAGAGCTTCTGCACAGCAAAAGAAGCTACCATCAGAGTGAACAGGCAACCTACAGAATGGGAGAAAATTTTTGCAATCTACTCATCTGACAAAGGGCTAATATCCAGAACCTACAAAGAACTCAAACAAATTTACAAGAAAAAAACAACCCCATCAAAAAGTGGGCAAAGGATATGAACAGACATTTCTCAAAAGGAAAATGTACTTCTTATAAGCATACAGCTTGATTGATTTTTGCAAAGTGAATACACTTGTGTAACCAGTAGCAGAATTTTGAAACAGAGCATTAACAACTTCCAGAAATCCCCCCTCTTGTCAAGTCTTAATCTCTTTATAATAAAAATGTTTTTTCCATTTTGTGTTGTTTATGTGAACTGAATCTGTCATTATGCAATTTGTGTCTGGTGTAGTTGCTTAACCAATTGAGAGATTTGTCCATGTTATTGAGCATAGTGCATGTAGTTGTGGTTTCCTCTATTTTCATAGTTGTATAGAATTCCATTGCAAGAATAAACCAAATTGATTTGTTCATTCTACTGTTCATATATATTTAATAATTCCTTGCTCTTGAAAATTATAAATATGTTCTAGAATTCTAATTTGATGACCATATGCTAAGACTGAATGTTTGTGCCCTCCAATAATTCAGTGTTGAAGCCTAAGTCCCAACACAATACTATTTGGAAGTGGGATCTTTGCAGGTAATTAGGTCATGAGCATGGAATCCAGATGGATGGATTTAGTGCTCTTATGAGAAGAGACAGGAGAGATGATCTCTGCCATGCGAGGATACAGCTAGAAGATGGCCATCCGCAAAACAGGAAATGAGCCCTCACCATAATCCAACCATGACAGCACCTTGATCTCAGACTTCCTACCCCCTAGAACTGTGAGAAATTAAGCTCTATTATTTGCATCAATGAATCTATGGTGAAATGAATCTATGGTGAAAGAAGCCCAAAGCAATACACCATATATGTGCATTTTATTGGATGTATTCTTAGGAGTTGAAATGCTGGTTCACAGAGTTGCATATGTATGTATATGTATATGTTCATGCACCATTTGGATATCATCATTTGGGAAGAATCTGTTCAAAATTTTTGCCTTTTTATCTGAGTCATCTATTTTTCTCATAAACTATAAGAGTTCTTTATATCTAGATATGCACCATTTTTCAGATATATGTATCTTGCCACACTTTGCGGTTTGTCTTTTCACTCTGTTAATGGTATCTTTTGATAGATATTAATTTTACTGTAATCCAATTTATTACTGTTTTCTTCTCTGATTAGTAATTATGGTGTACTGCTCAAGAAATTTTTGCCTAATCCAAGCCAAAAAAGGTATTTTCTTATGTTTTCCTCAAAATCTTTATTGCGTGTTCTTTCATATTTGGATCTGTAACCCATGTAAAATTATCTTTGTATGTGGTATGAGGTAGAGGTCAAGATTCATTTTTTTCCCATAGATATGTCCAATGAACCTAGCATAATTTCTTTGAAAGACTCACTCTTTTACATTGTGCTACAGTGGTGCTTTGGTCATAAATCCAGCGGATGACAGTATGTGTGCAAGATCCTACTGAGTTTTTGAGGAAATTTTATTGCAAAAGAAACCATGTAGTCAGGAATCTGGAATATTTATCTACTTGCTTTTGTATAAGGGGGAAAATATGACATTTAAAACCCTATTCCATCAAATGTGTTTATAAAGATTCTTGTTTTATCGATAAAACTTCAAAACATTTACTCCCTATGCTAGGGTTTGAATGTCCCCTTCAAAATTCATGTTGAAATTTAATTGCCATTATGGTGTATTAAAAGGTGGGACTGGCCAGGCGTGGTTGCTCATGGCTGCAATCCCAGCACTTTGGGAGCCTGAGGCAGGCAGATTACCTGAAGTCAGGAGTTCGAGACCAGCCTGGACAACACGGCAAAACCCTGTCTCTTAAAAACATAAAAATTAGCTGGGCATGGTGGCAGGCAACTGTAATTCCAGCTACCTGGGAGGCTGAGGCAGGAAAATCGCTTGAACCCAGAAGGCAGAAGTTGCAGTGAGCTGACCTTGTTGCCACACCAGCCTGGGCAACAAGAGTGAAACTCTGTCTCAGAAAAAAAAAAGGAGTGAAACTCCGTCTCTGAAGAAAAAGAGGCGAGACCTTTAAGAGGTGATGACATCATGAGGGGTCTGACCTCATGAATGGATTAATACCATTATTGTGGGACCAGGTTAGTTTTCTTGGAACTAGGCTCCTGATCAAAGGATGAGTTCTGCCTGATTTCTTCTTTCTGTCTCACACATTTGCTTGCCCTTCTGCCTTCTGCCATGGCATGATGCAGTATGAAGCCCCTTGCCAGATGCCAGTGCCATGCTCTTGGACTTCCAAACATCCAGAATCATGAGCCAAACAAACTTTTGTTATTAATATATTACCCAGTCTCTGGGATTCTGTTATTGCATCAGAAAATGGACTAAGACACTCTATATATTTGTAACTTACAAATTTAGGTGCAAAACACAGCATTTAAATTTAACATACATTACTTGTCTCTTAGATTTTGGATTAGCATGTGAACTGGGACCTCTGACTGAACAGTGCCTGTCCAGCTAGAGTAATCCTAGAAAGATACATATCATAATATGTTACTGTGGCCCTGGAAACTCTCCAGTGGTTCCCATCTCATTAACAACTCACACAGTCTCACCAAACTGTGACCCTCTCTCTGGCTCCCTCTCATTTTCTTACCTTTTCTGATCACACTGGCTTCCAGCTCTTCTAAGAGGTCAGGCATGCTTCTGCCTCAGGACATTTGAATTCCCTCTGCCAGAAGTATAATTCCTGTCCACATTTGCGTGGAACATTCTTTCACTTCCCTCAGATCCACTAAATTGTCTCTTCTCACAAAGATTTTTTTTTTTTTTTTTTTAGTCTTCTCTATCCGCATTATGGTTTTCCACAGATCTTACCATCACTCAATATATCATATATTAACTTATAACTTATTTAATGTCTTTCCAAACTAGAATTTAGAGCTCATGAGGATAGGGAGTTTTTTAAATTCTCCTTTCTTGGTGCCTAGAGCAGTGCTTAAATATATACTAGGTACTTAGTTGTTGAATAAATTAATGAATAGTTTTCAATTACCTTGACCATGTGTTTTATAATTAGATTTTTAAGGTTATTTCTAGAGAAACATTCTACAAGGACATTTTCTGCAGTTTAGATTATCTGGAGGCAAGATTTTTTGGCAGTGCCATTAGTAATAACAATTCAAATCTTTGAGGAGTATTAGAATAGTTAATATATAAAATTCAAAAGAGGAAAAATATATCAGAGGATGTATATTCATTTTTAAAGAGAGCTATAAATATTAAAACACAGCAGATAATTATTAGGGAAATAGGCAGAATTAAGCAGGATAAGTTCTCATTATACATGCTAAGTAAATAAAAAGAATAATCTCTAGCA
Source organism: Piliocolobus tephrosceles (assembly GCF_002776525.5). Taxonomy (NCBI): domain Eukaryota; kingdom Metazoa; phylum Chordata; class Mammalia; order Primates; family Cercopithecidae; genus Piliocolobus; species Piliocolobus tephrosceles. The sequence continues at coordinate 78,838,564 of NC_045438.1, read as the reverse complement.
GTATCAAGATGGGCAGTTCACCCTAGCCCTACATTCCTACTTGAAAATGAGCTGTGATAATAAGGGTGTATAACTAAGGACATAAATACAAAATTTTGTGCAACCCAAGTGACTTAAAGTGAATTAATGTAAAAACCTTGGAATAGGGGTTTGTTAAAAATACCTTGAAATTCTATGCAAATCTTGTGCAAATATGCATTTTTCTGGGGGAGGATTTCCCAAATCCAATTGTTGAAAGAATCCAGGCCCCCTAAAATTAAGAACTACGTTGGATCAGTGATTCCGAAACCTAGAGGCATATTAAAATTATCTAGGAAGTGTTTAAAAATTATCCTTGATAGTATCCTTGATAATAAAGGCAGGGCTTCATTATCAACAATTTTATATATTTAATAGGAGGTGAGTGTAGATACTACTACATTTTTAAGCACCTTGGGTAATTCTACTGTATATTCAGAGCTAGAATAATTGCTGTAGAGTGGTACTGTTCAATAAACACATAATATAAGCTATATATGTAATTTTAAATTTTATAGTAGCCATGTTAAAAATAAAAGTAAGTGAAACACATTTTAGTGATATGTCTTATTTAATCTAATATATCAAAGATATTATACTTTTAACATGTAGCACTAGCCACATTTCATGTGTTCAATAGCAGCATCTGGCTAATTGCTACTCTATTGGACAGTGCTGTGGTTTGAATGTTCCCTCCAAAATTCATATGGAAACTTAATACCCAATGTAACAATATTAAGAGGTCAGACCCTTAAGAAGTGATGGGATCATTAGGACTCTGTCCTATGAATGGATTTACCAATTAATAGGTTAATAGATTAATGAGCTATCATAGGAAGGGAACTGGTTTCTTTATGAGAAAAGAAAGCTTTCCTTTTCTCTTTATGAGAAAAGAAAGCTTTCCTTTTAAAGCTGAGCTAGCACATTAGCATCCTCAACCCTCTTGCCATGTGATGCCATGTGCCATCTTGGAATGCCACAGGAATTTCCTACCAACAAGAAGGCTCTCACCAGATACAACCCCTCAACCTTGGACTTCACAGCCTCCATAACTGTAAGAAATAAATTCATTTTCTTTATAAATTATCCAATTTCAAGTATTCTAAGCAACAGAAAATGGACTAAACCAGTCAGTATACTTTCCATGTTTAGATTAATGTAGCCACTCCATGATCAACATACAGAATTGTTTCATCACCTCAAAATTCTCACATGCTACCCCTTTATTGTCACACCCACATCCTCTCCCCAACTTTCCCAATGTCTGGCAACCACTAATGTATTTTCCATGTCTCTCATTTTGTTGTGTGAAGAATGTTTTACAAATCATGAAGTAAGTGACATTTTGAGATTGGCTGTTTTCAGTCAGCATGGTATTCCTGAGGTTCATCCAAGTTGTTGAGTGTATCTATAGTTCATTCTTTATTTATAAGCAGTATTCCATTGTCTGAGTATACTACAGTTTATTTGCCCATTCATTCATTGAAGAATGTTGGATTGTTTCCAAGTTTGGGCTATTACAAATAAAGTTGCTGTGAATGTTCATATACAGGTTTTTGTATGATTATGTTTTAATTTCTCTGGAATACTGCCCAGTAGTATAATTTCTGGGTCATATGTAAGCAAAAGTTCAATTTTTCAAAATACTGAGACTTCTATACTCTTTTTCAAAGGAGCTGCTCCATTTTATAATGCATCTAGAATATTTAAAGGACTTTCAAAACTCAACAGTAAAAAAGCTCCAAAAATCCCATTGGATAATGGTGAAAGATGTGAAGAGACATTTCACCAAAGAGGATGTACAGATGGCAAGTAATCACATGAGAAAATATTCATCATCATTATCACAGCAAAATGTGAATTAAAACTACAGTTATAAATCACTACACACCTAAATGATGGCTAAAATTTAAAATTGTGATAACATCAAATCCTGGCAATGATAGAGAGAAACTAGATAGCTCATACATTGCCGAACAGAATGTAAAAGTCTGTAGCTTTTCATCCTCTTCACAAGGTCTTTCACAGGAAAAAAACTTTTTTAGTTTTGGGGAGACCCAATTTTTCAAGTGTTTGTGTGTGTTTGTGTGTGTGTGTGTGGATTGTACTTTTGTTGCTAAGTCTAAAAACTCCTTGCTTACCCTATGTACTAAGGACTTTCTCTTATTTTATTTTATTTTTGTACTAAAAGTTTGGTATTAGCACTGTTTACATTTAACTCTGTGATTTATTTATTTTGGGTTTATTTTTCTTATATTCATGAGGGTTAGGTACAGTTTCTTTCTTCATTTTTATTTTGTTTTTGGAATACTCCAATTGTTCCAGCACCATTTTCCACGAAAATCTGAAGTCACTGCAAACTTTGTGAGATTAATGTTTCCCCAGGCATTTACATCCCCATTCTGGTGCATTCTACAAGTAATGAAGAAGTATGTTTCCAGTGCTTCAGGGTTCAAATTTACTAACTCATCTTGGGTTTGACTAATTCAAGTAGTCTGAATTGAAGTTCAGGTAAATAAACACATTTCCTCACTTTCTTCTGCACTTCTCCTTCCCTCTTTTCCTCTTCCTCTTCATTTTCCTTTCAATCTTCTCTTCTTTGTTCTTTGTTGAGCAAGATTTAGTTGTAGATACTGAGGATGTAGCAATGAACAACTCATACCTGGCTTCATGGAGTATATATTCTGCATGAGGGAGACATCATGTGAGCAAATAAAAATAATATGGGGTCAGAGAATAAGTATTTGAGGACTAGTAAATGTTGGCAATATGATACAGTTGATTAGAAAACTAATTTAAATCAAGGTGTAGGCAAAGTCCTTTTTAAGGACACGATATGCATGTCAAATCTTGAATAATGAGATCGAAGGAGATGATTGTATATTTAGAAAATCCCATCTTCTCAGCCCAAAGTCTCCTTAAGCTGATAAGCATTTGAGCAAAGTCTCAGGATGCAAAATCAATGTGCAAAAATCACAAGCATTCCTATATACCAATAACAGACAAACCGAGAGCCAAATGATGAGTGAACTCCCATTCACAACTGCAACTAAGAGAATAAAATACCTAGGAATATAACTTACAAGGGATGTGAAGGACCTCTTCAAGGATAACTACAAACAACTGCTCAAGGAAATAAGAGAGGATACAAACAAATGGAAAAACATTCCATGCTCATGGATACAAAGAATCAATATTGTGAAAATGGCCATACTGCCCTAAGTAATTTATAGATTCAATGCTATCCCCATCAAGTTACCACTAATTGGAAATAAAACTACTTTAAACTTCACATGGAACCAAAAAAGAGCCTGCATAGCCAAGACAATCCTGGGCAAGAAGAACAAACATGGAGGCATCCTGTTACCTCACTTCAAACTACACTACAAAGCCACAGTAACCAAAACAGCATGGTACTGGTACGAAAAGAGATCAATAGACCAATGGAATAGAACAGAGACCTCAGAAATAACATCACACACCTACAACCATCTGATCTTTCACAAACGTTACACAAACAAGCAATAGGGAAAAGATTCCTAATTTAATAAATGTTGGGAAAACTGGCTAGCCATATGCAGAAAACTGAAACTGGACCCCTTCCTTCACCTTATGTAAAAATCAACTTAATATGGATCAAATACTTAAATTTAAGACCTAGGCCCATAAAAATCCTAGAGGAAAACCTGGGATATACTAAAACACCAAAAGCAATGGCAACAAAAGCCAAAATGATAAATGGGATGTAATTAAACTAAAGAGTTTTGCACATCAAAAGAAACTATCGTCAGAGTGAACAGTCAACCTACAGAATGGGAGAAAATTTTTGCAATCTATCCATCTGAGAAAGGGCTAATATCCAGAATCTACAAAGAACTTAAACAAATTTACAAGAAAAAAACAACCCCATCAAAAAGTGGAGAAATAATATGAACAGACCCTTCTTAAAAGAAGACGTTTATGAAGTCAACAGACATATCAAAAAATGCTTATCATCGCTGGTCATTAGAGAAATGCAAATCAAAACCAAAATGAGATACCATCACACACCAGTAAGAATGGTGATCATTAAAAAGTCAGAAAACAACAGATGCTGAAGAGGATGTGGAGAAATATGAATGGTTTTACACTGTTGGTGAGAGTGTAAATTCGTTCAACCATTGTGAAAGACGGTGTGGCGATTCCTCAAGGATCTAGAACTAGAAATACCATTTTACCCAGCAATCCCATTACTGGGTATATATTATAAATCATCCTACTACAAAGACACACACACACGTATGTTTATTGCAGCACTATTCACAGTAACAAAGACTTGGAACCAACCCAAATATCCATCAATAATAGACTGGATTAAAAAAATGTGGCATATATACACCATGGAATACTATGCAGCCATAAAAAGGATGAGTTCATGTCCCTTGCAGGGACATGGATGAAGCTGGAAACCATCATTCTCAGCAAATTATCACAAGAACACAAGACAAAACACAGCATATTCTCACTCATAAGTGCAAGTTGAACGGTGAGAACACATGGACATAGGGTGGGGAACATCACACACTGGGGCATTTCAGGGGGTGGGAGGCTAGGGGAGGGATAACATTAGGATAAATATCTAATTTAGGTGATGAGTTGATGGGTGCAGCAAACTACGATGGCACATGTGTACAAATGTAACAAATATGCACATTCTGCACATGTACCCCAGTACTTAAAGCATAATAATTAAAAAATATATAATGGATTTAATGTTTGTAAAATATATAATTTTAAGATATACATTAATATTTAAACCTATTAAAGTTAATATTAACTATTAACTTTATTATTTAAAACAAAAAAAGAGGACAAAGTATAACCCACTACAAGAAAAGCAAGTACAAAAGTGAATACATATTGTTATTTTAAATTTCATTAAGCCCAATTCCTAGGTCCTAACTAAGCCCTTCTTGAGGTGAAGGATGGCCAAATACCACTGACAAACTCCCTTTGTATCTTCCATGACAAGGTTGAAGTTCCTTTCAACGAGAACATCTTAAAAGGAAATGCCCAAGGTTGTAGTTCCTAATAGGGTTCCCTGTCAGAGCTTGATGGACCAAGATCCTTTAGTTTATTACAGACATATGTGATAAACTTGGTAGAAGTAATGTACATTTGTGTGTGTGTGTGTGTGCACGCACACACGTGCATGTGGGTGTGGTATATATATACACACACATATATATGTGTATATATGTGAAACGAGAGGAAAAAAGAAAGCATCTATTAGGCTTATGTCAAAAATTGGAACATAGGACATTCTCCCACTTGAAGGCACCAACACAATTTAGATAAATTTGTAGTACCAATATCTCATATATATATGTTGAGCAGAGAAACACATTTCATGTATTTATAATGGTTAAACTTTTCTTTATACCCAAAGAGCTACCGATAAACAATTTCTCTGTACATATCGCTGATCTCACAGTTTATGAGTCATTTTTAATATCCTTATCTCAACTCAGTTGGGCAGAAAAGTAAAGTTGCAAATGTTGTAAATATGTCTTGTCTTTCAAAGACAAAGAGACGTTTACTTGTGAGAAAAGAAATGATTAAATCAACCCATGATCTGCCATGTATACTTTATGAGAAATCCGGAGAAACTAGTACTGTTTTAATGTCATGTCCCCAGCAGGATTTATGGGTTTTGGTATAAATATTTTGGTAGTGTGTTTGATGTTTTCTCGAATAAAAAGTTTTCATATGACAGCTCTCTTTTTGTCTCTTCCTCAGGTATACCTTTTTTTCTGGTTGTGTCATCACATAACCTCAAATACTTCATTACATTTTTTGGGCACTGTCTCTATTCTCTATGTTGGCATGACATAAAAGTTGATAATTATTTTTCTAATCTTTGCAATCATTCACTTTCATCAATTTTTCTTAAAAATTTTCAATAATTATAGCTTCAATATCTCAGGCCTGCCTAAGTTCTAAGATCATACTATTAGAAAAATTGTATGAATGGAAAGAATCGATGGCACCGGTTTGCTAATTGAACGTGATTTCTTTAAGTCAAGATCTTAGTTTTAGGCATGTATCTTGGAAATAAATACTATTCAGGGAGCACTATTAAAATGTCAATTACAGTCTTACTCTGGGGTGTATTTTTTATGATATGTAATGACACAGGCATGCATATCTATAGTTAAACCCCAGTCCACATTCATATTTGCTTTATGATTTTGGGCAGGTACCCTCTAGTTGTTGAGTATTGGTTTATCATCTGTAACAGAGATGAAAATAGGTGTCTCCCAGAGATTCAGTATGAAATTGTGTACATAACTCACTTAACACAGTGCATTGCAGTCTTTAAACAAATTTTACAAAAGTTATCATTCAGCAAAAAGTCTAACAAGTAAGCAGTCTTCTGTCAAATTATTATTAATAGTAAATATTGCTATTAATATGGACTACTTACTAGCCTAATTGATTTGTAGAACAATTTGATGAGTGGGCCCAAGTTCTACCTCAATTCCAACAATTCCTACCAAGTGCCTCACTCTCTCTTACCTCTTGCTTGGAGCCAGTTACAGATATTTGCCATTCTGTAACTCTCAGTTTTTCTGTGGTAGGACTGAGGAGCCTCAGTCTCTGAATGCTTCCATGGAATGGACACTGGGTTGATATGTGCCATTCTGCCTAAATCTCCTGAGATATTGGTACTATAAATTTATCTAAATTGCGTTGGTGCCTTCGAGTGGGAGGATGTCCTATGTTCCAATTTTTCGCTTAGGCCTAATAAATGCTTTCCTTTTTCCTCCCAGTTCAGATTTCTAATGGTTTCCCCTCTGTCTCAATCTTCTACTGTTACGTTTCTTAAGCTACACTTCTATTTTAGAAGGATTTACAATGTATTATTTTATTTTCTTGTAAATGCATTTTCAAATAATATAAAAAGTAACATGAATTCACTATAACTAGTTAAATAATGTAACAATATATAAAGAAAAATTGATAATTTCCTACTACCGTCTTCATTACTTCTCATTTCCCGGTTTGATCCCATATAAACATGTTAACATTTTGGTGTGTATCTAACTACAGCTTTATCCATCCTGTTGAAATACGATCATTTCCCTAGTTTACAAAATTGCTTAAAACAATCATAACGTCTGAATCTGTAACTTGTTTTCTCATGTAATGTATCAACAGGATCTGTTCATTTCCATAAATATGAACCGTTCTAAAAATTGTCTCTAAAATTTAAACACTGAATGAATTCAAAATTAACTTTGCATATGATAAGTTCCATCTTTATTTCATTCATTCAATTTCATTAATTCTCTCATTCTTCTTGCTTGTCCCTGACCCAACTGTTTCCTCATATCTTCTCTTCTCTGTACTACTCCTGATGCTTTCCACTGTTACCCTGCTAATATTGGTGGCACATGGTGAGTAAGTTCCTCAACCTCTATGAGAGTTTTCCTACCTTGGCACCTTAAGGGATAGTCCCCAGAGGATATCTCTCCTGAAACTGAATGTTTTCGGCACCACATACCTCAGCATTGAGAGATGGAGTCAGTATCCTCCTTCCTTCCAACTGTATCTTTCAGAACACGAATCTTCTACACACACACACACACACACACACACACACACACACCATTTCTTCTTTTTCTTGGGTTTATAACTGCTTACATAGCTACCTAGTGTTGTGAGTCATTATATATACTGATCTACTTTTGAATTATCTGTTCTGTGTCACTGATTTTTCATTTCCCATGCCCAAACTATACTTTATTACAAAAGTTTTATGGTAAGAAGTTTGGTGTTTAGGAAAACTAGTATTTTTTAAATATCTTTTTTCTACTCATTATATTCTTCCTTAGTTTTGCTAGCTCTTCATGGGCTATTATTCAATATAAATATTGAAGTATTTAACCTTAAAAATTTTGTGGGAGATCCGATTGGACTTGCATTAAGTTAATAAAAATAATATGAAATATTCTTACCAAGAGAAAAACATCTATTCCTCTAATTGTTCAGGTCTTGTTTTTTGTTGTTGTTGTTGTTGTTACTTTTAATAATAATACAATTTCTCTCACAGAGGTACTATTTTTAAAAACTTATTCCTTGTATTTTATAATTTTTAAATAGTAATTGGAACATTTATTTTTCAGTCCTATTAACTTGTTATTGGGAATTATCAATGAGACTTTTCATGTTTATTAGGTATCCACCCAACTTAACTAAATTTTATTTTTAATTCTTGGATTTTTCTGGGTACATATTCATATATTATACAAATAGAATTTTTTATTCTTCCAGTATTAAAAAAATTAATTGTTATATCTGATTTCATTAACTAAACTTTCCAAAATAATTTTCAATCACAATAGTTGGTACAGGTATTCTTGTTCTTGACTTGTGAAATGATTTTAATATTTCACCATTCACTATAATAGTAAGTCTTTTATAAATATCTGTTATCAAAATTCATCAAAGTGAAGTTGTTTTCTTCTAGTTTTATTATTTTAGAATTTTCATTAATATTACTTATTCATAAATATATACTTATTAGTAATATATGAATATATATATAAGCTACCCAATTTATGGTATTTTTGTTATAGGAGCCTGATTGACTAAGATAGTAATTATATAGATTTGTTACTTAAGTAGATGAACTGATCTTTTTTATCTTTTTTTGAATTGATTCTTTTTTGTTTTTGTTTTTTTTTTTTTTTTTTTTTTTTTTTTTTTCTGTTTCTTTGCTTGTTTGGAGGTGAAATTCACATGACATAGAACTGGCCATTTTAAGTGAATAATTTAGTGACATTTAGTATATTCACAATGTTGCTTAACCATCACCTTTATCAAATTTCAAAACATTCTCATCACCCCAAGTGAAACTTATGAAGTAATTACTACCCATTATCACTCTCCCGCCCTCCTACTGGCTGGCAACCACCAATCTGCTTTCTGTATCTATGGATTTTACCTATTCTGGTTATTCCACATGAGTGAAATTATGCAATATGTGGTGATTGTGACTGGCTTCTTTCACCTTGCATAATGTTTTCAAGGTTCATCCAAGTCGTAACATGTATAAATATTCAATTCATTCTTTGTTATAGATAACTAAAATCTTATTGTATACCAAATTTATCCATTCATATATTGATGGACATTTGAGTTGTTTTCACCTTTTAGCTATTATGAACAGTGCTGCTATGAACATGCATATATGTATATTTATTTGAGTACCTGTTTCCATTTCTCTTTGGCATATATTGAATGGATTTGGATTTGTTCGGTTGCATGGTATTCTATATTTAACTTTTTGAGGAATTGCCAAACTTTTCCATAGTGCATGATCCATTTTACTTTCCCACAAGCATTGTATAAGAGTTTTAATTCCTCCACGTTTGCCAAAATGTTTTTTTTGATTGTCATCCTAGAGAGTGTGAAGTGATAGCTCATTGTGAGTTTGATTTGCATTTCCCTAATGACTACTGATATTGACTATCTTTTCATGTGCTTGTTGGTCATTTGCATATCTTCTTGGAGAAATGTTTATTAAAGTCCTTTGTCCATTTTTTGGAGATTGGGTGTTTGATTTTTTTTGTTGTTGACTTGTAGAAGTTATTTTTTCTTCTTCTTCTTAATATTAATCCCTTATCAGATATATAGTTTGAAAATATTTTGTCTGTTCTGCAGGTTTTCTTTTCACTTGCTTGATAATGTCCTTTGACGTAGAACAGTTTTTAACTTTTAGGAAGTCCAATTTAGATCTGTTTTTTATTTGGTTGCACATGTTTTGATGTCATACCTAATTATTCACTGCTAAATTTAAGGTCATAAAGATATACCACTATGTCTTCTTCTGAAAATTTTATGGTTTTAGCTTTCATAGAAATAGATCATTGATCTATTTTGAGTCATTTCGTATGTGGTGTAACATAGAGGTCCAGATTTATTTTCTTGCATATGAATATCCAGTTATCCTAGCACTATTCTTTTGCATGTGGATGTCCTAGACTATTCTTTCTCCAATAAATAGTATTGGCAGCCTTACTGAAAATTAATTGACCATAGATATATGGGTTTATTTTTGAACTTTCAGTTCAATTCCATTAGTGTAGATGTCTATCCTCATGAGAGTGCTACACTCTTGATTACTGTAGATTTATTTATAGTAGGTTTTGAAATCAAGAAGTGTTGGTCCTCCAACTTTGTCTTTGTTTTCAATACTATTTTAATCATTCAGGGCTCCAATTTGGAATTGTAATTCCAAATGAATTTAAAATAAACTTTTCAATGTCTGAAAAAAAAAAAAAAAGGCTATTGGAATTTTGATAGAGATTGCATTGAAAGTCTAGATCTCTTTGGATAATATTGCCTCTTAGCAGTATTATTCTTTCCATCTATGAAAACAAGGTGCCTTTTCATTTATTTAGGTATTTAATTCCTTTTAGAAAAATTTTGCGTTTTTGTGAAGGTTTTCACTTACTTGATTAAATCTATTTATTCCTAGGTAGTTTATTCTGTTGGATGCTGTTATACATCAAATTGATTTCAAAAACCTTTCAAACTACTATTGCTGGTATATAGAAGTAGAAACTGAATTTTGTATGTTAATCTTGTATCCTGCAATTTTGCTGAGTTTATTTCTTAGCTCCAGTTTTTGGTTTTTTGTTTTTTTTTTCAATTTGATTTGTGTGTATGTATACTTTGGAATTTTCTATATATAGTTTTATGTTATTTTTAAAGATATTTTTTCTTCCCAATTTTTGATGTATTTTATCTCTCTCGCTCTCTCTTTTTTTTTTTTTTTTTTTTTTTTTTTGCCTAATTGCTCTGGCTAAAACTGCCAGCCAGTACACTGTTGAATAGCAATAGGAAAAGTGGGCATCCTTGTATTTCACCTTCATTCTTCTGTCTTTCCCCGTGGTTGTGATGTTACTTACGTTTTTTTCATAAAAGTTCTTTATTATGTTGAGGATATTCTCTTCTCTTTCTAGATTTCTCAGTGTTTGTATCAAGAAATGCTGGTTTTTTTTAATTTTTTATTTTATTAGTTTGGTGTATTATATTTATTTATTTTTTTTTATGTTGAACCACCTTTGAATTCCTGAGATAAATCCTACTTGATAATGGCATGTAATTCTTTCAGTGTGCTGCTGACTTCTGTTTGCTAGTATTTTGTTGAGGATTATTACATCCGTATTTATCAGGAGTATTCATCTGTAGTTTTCTTTCTTGTAGCGTCTTTGTCTGGCTTTCCTATCAGGATAATGATGGTAACATACAATAAGTTAGGAAGAGTTTCCTCTTCTTTTAGTTTTTGGACAAGTTTGAGGACTTGTGTTAATCTTTTTAAAAGTATTTGGTAGGATTCACCAGTAAAGCAATGGTCCTTGGCTTTTCTCTTTTGGGAGGTGTTTGATTACTAATTTAATTTCTATTTATTATATATGTGTTCAGATTTTTTATTTATCCTTAAGTAGTCAATTTTGGTAATTTGTGCGTTTCTTGGAATTTTTCCATTTCATCTAGGTTATCTAATTAGTTAGTGTACAGTTTTTTATGGTATTCTCTTATAATTGTTTTTTATTTCTGTAAAGTTAGTAGTAATTTGCTGTTTTCACTTCTGATTTTAGTTATTTGTGTCTTCATTTTTCCTTAACCAGTTTAGCTAAGATTTTTCAATTTTATGTATCTTTACAAATAATTATTTTTTCTTCCTTGATTTCTTTACTGTTTTTCTAGCTCTATTTTATTTATCTCTGCTCTAATCTTTACTATTTCCTTCTTTCTGCTAACTTTGAGTTTAGGTGGATATTCTTTTTCTGGTTTCTTAAGGTGTAATATTAAGATATGATTTGAAATCTTTCTTCTAATTTCCCTTGTGCTGTTTTCTTTGACTCACTGGTTGCTTAAGTGTATTGTATGCTGTTTGATTTTGATTTTGGCATATTTGTGAATTTTCTAGTTTTCCGTCTGTTAGTTGATTTCTAGCTTAATTCTCCTATGGTTGGAGAAGATACATTGATATCTTTTAAAACCGGAGATTTATTTTTTTGGCCTTCAAAATGGTCTATCCTAGGAAATGTTCCATGTGCACTTGAGAAGAATGTATATTCTGTTGTTGTTGGGTGGAGTGTTCTATGCATATTTGTTGGATTTAGTTGGTTTAAAATGCTATTCAAATCATCTATTTCCTTATTGATTTTCTGGCCAGATCTTCTATACATTGTTGACAGTGGAGTAATGATGTCTCCAAATGTTATTATAGAACTGTTTGTATCTCCCTTTAATTTTGTCAATGTTTGCTTCATGTATTTTGGGTTCTCTCTTGTTTGGTGAATATATGTTTATAAATGTTATAGTTTCTTGATGAATTGTCTTTTTAAACTATATATATGTATATGTATGTGTGTATCTATCTATCTATCTATATATCATTGTAACAATTTTGGGCTTCGAGTCTATTTTGTTTATTATAAGTAGAGAAACCCCAGCTTTCTACAAGTAGCTATTTACATGGAATATATGTGTTTTTTCATTTGCTTACTCTCAATCTATTCTGGTCCTCAAGGCAGAACACGGGAGCAGGGTCCCCCCACCTCTTCTGCTTAACTTTCTCCAAAGACAGAGGATAAATACAAGAATAACATTATCAAACACTTTCATTGTGCTATGTGACAGATGTTGTTCTAAGCACATTGATCTCTTAAAAATTTTAGGAGTTAGGTACAATGATTATCTCCACTATTTTATTTAAATTTACGTATCTACAGTTATAAATGAAATTGGCTCACAGTGTTCATTCTGGGTTATGACACATTCAAAAATTATATTGAAACATGTTCATGTTTTGAATAGTTTAAATAACATTGGCATTATTGTTTCTGTCATGGTTATCTAGAATTCAGCCTCTCTAGAATTAAACTGGAATTTCTATGTGTTTCTGTATTTACTCAGTGACCTCTTTTCATGCTTCTGACACATTTTCTTCTTAAATTCCTGCTAGTTTCTGCCAGCTCTCTCAGAATGGACCAATAACTCCCAACTTTCTGTGGGCCATTGCCACCAGTCAGTGTGCTCCCATGTCATTATAAATTCATCCTGAAACTCTAAGACTCATACTACAAATGCTTTAGAAATTTTCCTTTTACTGTTTCCAAAACTTCTCCTTTCCTGATAACTATAATTCCTATACTTTTCTTTCTGTTAATAATTCCTCTACTGTAATCTTTAGAGAAATGACTGAAAGCTTTTATATAATAGCTCTAGAATTCCTCAGACCAACTGTAACTTGCCCATAATTTTTAAATAGTTGCTTCTTCCTCTCACCTACCTTATTTCATCCCCCTCAATTCTCTGACTGAATGCTGCAATATACTCCATTTATCTCTGCTTCTAACTGGTTGCTACCAGGGATGGATTTCATAATGTAAGCAAAGAAGCTTTGGTGTTGATCACAGGAACCAAACTGTGAGGATTCTATTCTCAGCCTCCCTTTCCAGCTCTGTGACTGTGTACAGGTCACTTAACTACTCTGTGGCTCAGTTTTACCCACAAAATGGAGACAATCATTGTACCTAACTCATGTAATTATTAAGAGACAAATGTGCTTAGAACAACATCTATCACATAATACAGTGAAAGTGATAATGTTATTCTTGTATTTACTCTCTGTCTTTGGAGGGAGGGAAGAAGGAGCAGAGAGAAAGAGAGAGAGAGAGACAGAGAGACCCTCCTCCTGTGTTCTCCCTTGGGACCCATATTGTCAACTGTATTTGTCCATTTTCACACTGCTGAATGAGAAATTTACAAAAGAAAGAATTTTATTTGGACTTACAGTTCCACGTGGCTGGGGAAGCCTCGTAAAAGCAAGGAGTAGCAAGTCATGTCTTACATTGATGGCAGCAAGCAAAGAGAATGAGAGACAAGTGAAATGGGTTTCCCCTTATCAAACCATCAGATCTCATGAGACTGATTCATTACCATGAGAACAGTATGGGGGAAACTGTCTCCATGATAAATTTATCTCCCACTGGGTCCCTCCCACAACCTGTGGGAGAAACAATTCATGATAAGATCTGGGTGGGGACACAGAGCCAAACCATATCATCAACCAACCAGTTGAGCTTGCTTCTTATTTTGTACCTCAGAATACCCCATTTTAAGGAAAAGTGATAGGTTCTACTCACTGAGTCCCTTCAACTGAGACCTAGCCAATCTCTGGATATACATTTAATAAATATCTTCTTATGATTAAATATTAAATCACAACTGAGTGCTACAAATACATAAGTCTCACTATCCATTTTCTTAGTACATGTTGTAGTGACAATGTAGAAATGGTATGTCAGAAACATTTAATATATGCACCATTGAATCAATTCTTCTTCCATTTAAACCTTTCATTTGCTAAATTATGTTTTAAAGTGAAATATAAACATTTTCAGAAAAAAAGAGCTGCCTAGATCTGAAAGTGACCAGAAATCTTGAAGAAAGATGAAAGAAAGGAAAAAAGGGAGTGAGATATAAACAAACTGTATAATATACCTAAATGTGGGTTTGCTTTATTTCTCATATTTATTTTCCAGTTTATTCACAACTGTGGCCTGCTGCATTTGACTGTGCTTGAGATAATTTTACCTACTCTTACTGCCTACTCTACTGGTCATTACTACTCTTCACTTATCTATTCAAATATTTATTAAATACCTTCCTTCTTTCATATTTTGATTGGTCCAGCAGAATTCTGTTACAATGCAAAGTGCTCCACACCAGGAAATGCTGATTAACTTTAATTTTGTTCTTATGGTGATGCTAATGTTTCCATAGCCCTCTCAGATATTCAAATTCCTCAAGAAGCTAAACCTACTATTTGTGGTGAGGTAGGTACCACAACTGGATAAACAGTTAAAGAGCAGTATGAATTTGATCTTCAGCTTGATATTCTATTGGCAGTAGATTCTGTGAGCCTCCAAAGAAGTGGCTTATTTTTACCACTCTTCTGTACCTTTAGGTGGCAACTACTATTTTAGCCACTACAGGGATAAAAATATAAGATAGTCAATGAATCTTTATTACATGACTAAATAACTCTTATGTGAAGCACAACATAAAGATGGTAAGTCCAAATGTCATGGGCATCTCAGAAGGTGAGGCTACAAACAGGGCTAGTGCAGTATGACACAGTGCACCACAATCTTTCAGGAAATGGTAAGAATAATTTTTTTGCAAAAATTTGCACCAGAGTAAAGGCACCCTACATTTTTTTTTTAATAGCACCATTTCAGAATGAATATACATCTATTTTTTTTTTTAATTTCCAAGAATTCAGAACAATTTTGGCATTAGAAATCGTTATATATATATACTTTCTCTATCTTAAAAAGCTTTAAACGTCCTTTTTGTAAGTTTTCATAGAGAAAAAAATAATACTAAGTTACTTACTGATCATGCGTAAGTAGTTCTCCCTTTGCGAACTTGCCTCTTTTTACATGAAGAAAAAACTTTATGTTCCATCAGGCTAGACTAGAGCTAGAAGAAGAGAGGATATTCTCAAGTACATGTGGGTATAGGCAGGAGGCAGTGTCATCCCTTAGGTGTTCGAAACATTCTATAATTTACCCTCTCTTATCAGGAGAGAGTAATTTTCTTGCTTTACTCATTTCCATTCTGGGCAGAAAGTCAGTGTAAAATTTTATTTTGCTTCCGATTCTTACCTTCTTGGAAAATTCTCACTTCCAGCTCACTCTCCCTACTTAAAGGGAGATGTATACCTTTCTTTCAGAATCCATATCTTAAAGTACAATTAAAACAGAATACATATAGATTTTAAGCAAATTTTGCACATTTAAAAAATCTTAAGTATTTCTTACTTCTAGTTATTTTCTTTTAAAGCAGCATTTCATTTCTAATTTAGTAATACAGATCTAAATTGCTGCCCCCCCCCAATTTTTCATCCCCCAAATTGGTGGTTATTGAAGAAATATTTATTGTAATGTATGCAACCAGGTAAAAATTCATATTTGAAAAACTGTATGGCTCCGAAGTTCAAAAGAGGCTAGATTTTTTAAGTTGATAATATGAGTCTTAAATGTTACTTTTGGGTATTCATATGACTGATAATTTTCCTTTATTGTCATATTTTGGTGATATTTATCATAATATGCATATATTTTGCCTTTTTCCTTTGATTTAGCTGAAACTTTAAAATAGGATTCTATATAGCTAATACCAGTTTTGACAAAAACAGCGACTGATGCAGTAATGTTTTATTGAGCTGGAACAAGAAGCTCTTCTGAACATAAATAATTCAATTAGTTGAAATCAGAGTTATACTACATTCAGTGTTAGGTAAAACTAATATATAACAATAAGGATAGGATCAATGTAAACTTGCAAATAGTAGAAGAGATGAGCTTTATACCAACTATTTAATGCAGCCCTGAAAGGCAAATCCCAGCCCATTATCAGACATGAAGAGAAATAAATGAAGGAAAACTGAATGATTAAATGCTTTCATCTGGAAATTTGATTTCAATAATCAGAAACCCTACAATTCTCCTAATTCATCATGGTCTTTGTTTATTACTAATAAATTAATGTGCTGATGGAAAGAATTCATTACCCTTTTTATACACTTCACTAGTTGCAGGTCATTTATTAATCTGTGTTATCTGGTGAGACTAAAACAGCTGTAATTACATTGTTAAACATTGATTAATAAGCAACTCTCATAACTAATAAAAGAAACATGTAAAATGTGTATTCTTTCAAGTATTTAGCTTAAAGTTTTACTCTCCTCTTGGGAATAAGAAATTTCAGAATGTCATTAATATTCTTTCAGAGCAAACTTGATTTGCTTTTGCAGCTGCTTCCAGTCACACCTATGAAACCTGATTACCAAAAAGAATTCAGTTACACTAAAGAAACTCATCCTGTTCATGAAACAATATTAATTCTCTAAAGTTAACATCCAAAATTAAAGTATATTTTTATGATTTTCAGTTATTTTTCTTTAATTTAATGTTAAAAGACTGCTCAATCAAAGCTGTGTTTTTATTTCCTCTATTTTGATTATACAAGCTAATACACGTCCATTTGCGGTTTGGAATTTAAATATTTTACCTATTGGCTGTACATCAACAGCCAGAAGCATATTAAAAATTTCTGTAGTTACTGTTTATTATGTTTCCAGTATAATCAGTTTAAGTGTTACCAGAACATTATTACATGTCCGATATTTTGATTATCATTAACAGTAAATAAGCAGACTACCTCTGACACATGAGCAAATTATGCAATTTCCTTTTCATCAATACCATAGAAAATAAAATGGTAATGTTAAGAAATGGTTTTCTAGTAGATGTTTTAAGCATAACCCAATCAAATTCATGATTTCTTAATAAAGTGCCTCTTGTGCTGTCAAAAATTCATCTTAAAATTTGAGGTGCCATATAGTTTCTTGTATGTTTGTCACTGAACAGACTCCTGCCACTAATTTTCTCACATTCATATATGAGTGTCAAGTTCTGTAAAGAGGTAGCTGTCATTTTTAGGCAGGGTGGTGGTATCTCTGGAACTGAGGGTAGATGTTACATGTTCAATTCCCAGGTTTGTCACTAAATAGCCATGACTGAAAACAGTTGCCTAAACTATCTTTTTATGAGAACAAAAGGAGATACTTTTTTCAAAAAGTGGCTAGCATAGTGCTGTTGGCTTAGAGTAGAGACATGTAACATGTTATTTTCCTGCCTTCCCTTGCATCAAGATTTGTAATCTTAGATTTTTAGACTGCCAGGATAGTGTTCCTATTCCCTAAATATCTCCATTAACAGCTGGCTTCTGACCTTTGAAAATCTGTTGGTTATTCTATTTAGCTTCTATCCGTTATTCCCTTCTAAGTTAATTCGTTAAACTCTTCCCCAAGATTAGGATTGAAATTTTAAAATGCTTTTTTATTTAAAAAATATTTTTTAAAATACAAAAACTAACTGGAGAAGGGAAGAGGAAGAGTCACGTCAAAGGGACGATTAGGTAAGGGTACTGAGTGGCTAGATAAGGAGAACAGGACAAACTGTGACAGATCCAGGTGACAGAAGCAAAGAAAGGACTTCACCTGCTCTTTGGGAGAAGGTGTTGTCATCCAACTTGCAACTCAAAGCTGCAACTAGGAACCATATGTGTTACGATGCCCTTGGGTACAAATAACAGAAGCCAACAAGCGCATTTATTGGGGATTTTTGGAACATATGTAATTGCAGAGAAGCTGGAAGGCTAGTTTGAGATGAACACTTCCTAGTAGTAAAAATACAGGAAGCACTACAAGTGTTTTTAGCAGGGATAACCTGGCAGGCTACTGCTACTGCTGCTGCTGCTGCTGCTAAGGAAATGAGAACAGCTTCCTCTGTCTAGAATAAATCCTAACTCTAGTTACTTTTGCTTATATCTTCCAAGTTTAGTGTCTTGGGAGGGGCACATCTCACTCAGTGCTCTTAGGTCCAGACACTTACCTTACTAGTCAAAGGTCAGGAAGAAGTTTTTTCTGGCTTCCAGTGGCCTTCAATCACAGGCAGGAGTTCTTTTCCCCACATCCCCACAGAGACAATAAGCAATGGGGAGTTCCTTCAAAGTAAGAGGAGGTTGGATGCTGTAAAACAAGCAAACAAACAAATTACTATGCCATAGCACCTGCCTTATGTGCAAGACTCCAAACAGCAAGAGAGAAAATGAGACATAACTTGTGTTGGGGTAGAGGATGTATCTCATTGTTCCTTGAAGGAAATGCTGTAATGTAGGGCCTTGGAAACTTGCTGAGGGGGAGATGTCTTTCTGCTCTTTCTCTACTTTGCTCTGTGCTAGGGGAGACTAACTTCTACGGACACATCAACTGGTCTCCTTTAACTTCTCTTTGGCCTCAGAATATGGGAAACTAAGGCCAAAAATTAGAGATCAGGAAGACAATGGGTTTGAGTTGCTTATTCTCCTAGCGCAGTTAGTGCCTGGCTTTAGCTTGGCTGTTGTTATTGTCTCTTGAAGGCCACAGATCCTGTCCTGCTCCTTTTCTACAGTGACATGTTTACCTGCGTTCTCAAAATACTTCCTCTCCTTATATACCCAGGGCTGGGGCTGAACCGTCTTTCCACTATTATAAGTCATTGGCTATTTTACCATTCTTTTATGTTTTCCTTTAACTATGTTGAAGCCTTTGTTCAATAGTCCCTTCTGTAAACTCTCTGCAATCACATACTCCTTTTGAATTTGTATTTGGTTTCATGTACCAGGCTGACTGATACAGGTGGGATGCAGAATACGTCATTGGCTATAAGTGAACTTACTGCTGTTCCACAAATGAATTTCTTTAATATTGAGTGCGATAATAAGTTTATATAAACCTTAGGCATAATGCATGCTTTCACTAAGGTTTCTCTAACTTTTCTAATATTCTCCTAAATAAGGAGAAATCAGAGTCAGGTCAAAAAATTACCACAGCCTTAAGTTTGTTTATTTCAAGTCCTCATCTATCCTCATATTCAAACAACATTCTAAAACAAAGTCTGAGTCATGTTTCTCTTCACCAATCCATTTTCTCATTTTATATGCGCATTCTAAAGATAAAATTTATTTAAAGTCAAGTGAGAATTTATAATTTAGGACATTGATTTCTGATTTTCTACAAACCTTTACATGTAAAACATTTTCAGAATCATTTTTAGAATGTTATGTGAATTAAACTTTTCAAAAACAAAAACAAAAAAATCACTGCAGTTTTTGAAAAATCATTTGTAGCTCTTTTCTCATTTTCCATTCTTTTTACTGTACTGCCTGCAACCTGAACCCTATTGAAACAACATGATCTCCAAAATTCCTCATTTCTTTGAACCAAACCGTTTGGCTGCATGGGATTTTTCATGTCTTTGTTGGAAATCTCTCCTCCTTTGGCTTTCATGACAGCATAATCTCAGTTTTCTTACTTGTTTGACAATCCTTACAATCCTTTGCTGAAACTCCTTTCTCTTCCAAATTCTTTAATACTTTTCAGGGCAAATATTCTTCTCTCCTCCCTCTCCCCTCCCCCCCCACCCCCATTTATTCTCCTTGTCTCTTCTTATTTCTTTTTCTTTCTCTGTTGTACTCCGCTCCTCTCCTCTTCGGTAGTGCTTTCATTAACTATAAAAACTTTGACTGAAAATATAAAGATCAACAGGTGGTCACAGGTAATTAAATGAGCAAGTCAGATGGAGGTAAGCATTTGTGTGTCTTTAATGAGCAGGGGAGTAAAGGAAGTTGCCAATCTCTCCTAAAGGGTCAGCCCTCACTTAGCAAGTGGAATATTTGTCATATGGTGCTTTGGCTCAAGGTTCTTTGAACTTATAGTATTTTGAGAAGAGTTGAAATTAGTCTCCAAATGTTTCAGTGTTCGTTCAGAAAACTATTTTAACATGGTACGAGTTAAACAGAATACTCGTATAGACCAAATTTGGCTTACAGGTGGCTGCTTTTTCGTTTTAAATTTTATTTTAAATTTTTATGGGTACAAAATAGGTGTGTATATTTATGGGCTACATGAGATGTTTTGACACAAATATGCAATGCATAATAATCACATAAGGGTAAATGGGGGCATCTATCATAAAAGTGACTAATTTTTCACCCATCATCTAAACTTTAGTTTTGGAATTCTAGACCAATTTTATATCATTTATCTCGAAAACTCTACTTACATGTATGGCCTACTTGTAAAACTCACACAATATGTCCCCAAACTGTAATCATTACCTTCATTTCCAACCCTTCCTCTTGATTTTCAACAATATTATCACCATTAAGAACCATTTTCCACAATAGAAATATTGAAATCATCCTTGTATTCTTACTTTTCCTTTCCCAAAGTTTTTAGAAACTAGATGCTGCATTTCTTGAATCGGTTATCTTTTTTTCCTCATCACTGGCCCTATTATGACTCTAATATTTGGGTGACACCCTAAGATCAAAGTATTTCTTTCTGGTAAATTTACTTTTGTACATGTTTATATATACCCCTGTTAACTGTCCACTGCCTCGTGTGACTTTTGAAATCTGCCTTTAAAGCTTGCTGGGAAGGGCATGCTTTCTTGGATTATGTAAAAAAGTTTTAGATGCCCCAAATAACTGTGGCTGAGCATACTCTAGTATCCACTTTACTCATTTGTAAATGGGTCAAAACATCTCTTTCATATTATTACAAACAAATTAATAAAATGTAAAATTATCATTAATTTTCACAATAAAGTACGTTTTAATATTTATTTATTTATTTGTTTTGTTTGTTTTACAGTAGATTACTACTTCATATGTTACTGATGGACTTATGATGGTACCAGCTCACTTTCTGCTTTCTGTATTATCTTGGCAAAAAAGTTTGAAAATTATTATCTTAAAGACGAAATTCAAGCTACTTTTTTGTATTCAAAAAGTCCTTACAATGTGTTCCTAATTCATCTTTCGCATCTCATCTGAATCTTTCACTTTCACTGACACTCTGTCCCTATCGTTCTTAGCTTTTTGTGGTTTCTGAAATATGCTAGACCCTCTCACTTCTTGATTTTGCACATGTTCTCTACTTTATCTAGGATAATTCTTCTACTCTCAGGTCAAAAGTTAGCTTTTTGTGAAGGCTTCCCAGTTCTGAGGTCTTTAACCACTTTTCACTTACATTGTATTCTAATTACTTGCTAAATTTGTCTCTTTCATTACACTATGAATTTCTGGAGAGCAGAGACCTCCTTTTTAATCCCTAGTGTCTAGCGGAGTGCATGTTAATGATTGAAAAAAATGAATGATGAAATTAGCTATTGAATATATTAATTTTTAAAAAGTATGTGTGTGTGAACAAAACCCCAGAAAATATCTCTTCTAACTTTGATTTAGTGATAAGATTTGTGTTAAGCTAGATTGTGAACTTTGTCAATAATGATGATGGAAATTAGAAATAATTTAGCCAACTACTTGTTGGTTGCAATTAGTAATATTGCTCAATAAATTTTATGAATTAAACACATTGCACATTAGTTTAGGAGGAACATTTTTAACTATATATTATGGGTTTGTTTTTCCAGATCCTCTGATCTTCCTTCTCTACCCTGCTGTTTATCTGAGGAAATGTAACAACTTAAACTGTAGTAATAGGGCTTTTGTTTCTGGCCAATGGGTAGCCCTGTGGACAGTCTGTGGGCAGAAAGAGAATGAACTTGGTATTTATTCTATTGGCTCTCTCCCTCTAATAGTCCAGGAAGTGCTCCCTCGCTCTACAGTTACTACCAAGCTAGAGTTGCTTCACTGTACTTTGTGGTTCCCTTACACCCCCATCTCTGTAAATAGCCTCATATTTGAGTAGTTTGTTGAATGATCCAGATTTGAATGTATCCTATTTGATCCATTTCTTGTTGCGAACTTGACTCATACAATTCTCTTCTATTTCCATGATTCTTCTTCAAAATTTTAAATGAATTAAATAGAAAGGCTTTTTCTTTCTTTATTTTTCAACTACTTTACAGTGATAAGTTTTGTTCACCCTTAAGAAAGTATGTGTTCAAGACTAACTTAAAAAAAAAAAATGAATAAAATGAACAATGGCATGCTTTTGTAAAATGTATTTATATTCCAGGCCATAGTTCAAAATATGTAGATTGATGTTGAATAGCACTTATATTTTAAGAAAAATTCCTATATTCAAGAACATAAATCAAGTTAAAATACATTAAAATATTTCTCAGGTAAATAAGGTTACAAAAAGCTTTCATGAAAGTTTTGTGCCTGAAACAATTAAAACCTAATTTTAAACTTTTAACATTTAATATCAACAGAAAGTTATTAACAATTTAGATAATTAAAATATATATATATATATATATATATTTATATATTTATTTTTATTCTGTTTTTTTTTTTTTTTTTTGAGACGGAGTCTCACTCTGTCGCCCGGGCTGGAGTGCAGTGGCCGGTTCTCAGCTCACCGCAAACTCCGCCTCCCGGGTTTACGCCATTCTCCTGCCTCAGCCTCAGAGTAGCTGGGACTACAGGCGCCCGCCACCTCGCCCGGCTAGGTTTTTTTTTGTATTTTTTAGTAGAGACGGGGTTTCACGGTGTTAGCCAGGATGGTCTCGATCTCCTGACCTCGTGATCCGCCCGTCTCGGCCTCCCAAAGTGCTGGGATTACAAGTTTGAGCCACCGCGCCCGGCCAATTTAAAAATATTTTACATATAATTTAGAAGGTAAAAATTAATGATATAACCAACAATGATAAAATTATAAAATATTAATCTTTAAAACTATGAAATAGTGAATTATTTTACCATTCTCATGGATTTCTTTCTTTCTTTTTTTTTTTTTTGAGACAGCCTATCACCCAGGCTGGAGTGCAGTGGCATGATCTTGGCTCACTGCAACCTCTGCCTCACTGGCTCAAGCGATTCTCCTGGCTCAGGGATTACAAGCGCATACCACCACACCCAGTTAATTATTGTAGTTTTAGTTAAGATGGGGATTCACCATGTTGGCCAGGCTTGTCTCGAACTTCTGGCCTCAAGTGATCCTCCCACCTTGGCCTCCCAGTGAGCTGGGATTACAGGCATGAGCCACCACACCCAGCCACTCACCATGGATTCTTAATGTGATATGTTTAAATTCTAGAGCACATTGTTCTAGTTTTTGTTCCAAAGTATTAAAATACAAATATATTGAAGCTTTGCAGTGAGCGTTTATGCTGTGAGACTGCCCGTAGGTGAAATCATTTTAAGACCCTATTGGTATTTTCCTGAATAATCCTCCAGATGATGCCCAAACATAGTTCCTTCTCTTATAATATGCTTTATGGTGAAGAACATGGCAGTTAACTTTACACACACAACCCATTAAGATTCAATCCATCAAGTTTAAAGGTAACTTTAAGGTGCATTTTAATAGAGAAAAAAATTTTAAATGACAATATACATTTAACCTCTCTATTTTATATGAATATTTTTCCTATACTTAACCCTATTCCTTTCATTTTTCACATGTCAAATGTGTTCCACAAATTTTACTCACACACTTTTAACCTTCCCAAATGGTTGACCACATTCCAGTATCTCAAGGTTAGTGACTCCGGCTTGTCATTTTTCTGTTAAGTATGGCCTGTAAGTGAAAGTGATTGAATCTTCCTGGAGTCCAGGGTGGGTTTTTGCTTTGTTTTGTTTTTCCTTTGTGATATTTTCATATACTAAAGAAGTTTTGACAGCACTGGTGCTCCTATTTTTGGGGGACACTTTGAGTTTGCTAAGAATAACACAAGTCTTTGAAAATATTAACCCATGATCCAACATTCTGATTAATGTCTGCAAGAAGAAATGTAGGTGACTATAAATCATTTTGGACCATCTTGGTGGTGATATGAACTAACAGAAAACCTGAAGACAACCAACACACTGAATCAGTTACAACTAGAGAATGTCATGGGCTGCTGGCCCCAAATTCTAACTACCTCCTACACCTTTTCTACTAAACAATTTCTATTCTGCCTTTTCTCATAGCACCTACCTCAGTTCTTTACTCTTCTGTTCTAAACTCTGGTAGTGAACCTGATAACCATCCAATACACCTTGGCAGTTCCCCATGTCTAAGACCATCTTGCTTAGGAAAGAACAACTGAACAGCTTACACAAATATGGTGACATTGAGCCTTAATTACTCTTCTAGCCAGAGGCTCTGGAATGTGGACCACACAGTCAAACTTACTCTTATCTCTATGGGATCCAGTTCCCCGCCAAGAACTAATTAATAATTCAATTCATTTTAGCCTATCTCCTTTTTGCTCCTCTCTAGTTGTACAAAAGTGTTGCTTCTAAACATTCACCTACTAATTGGGCCCTTATTTTCCACCTACAAATCTGTTTCTCAATAGAGACTTTTTTTTTCTTCCTGAATTTCCTGAGCCATCAACCAGATTATAGCTGTGCCTTGCTTTCCTGCTGGGATCTAACACCTGCTCTTGCAAAACCCTCTTTGACTTTTGTCTGAATCCAAATTGAGTTGGTCACATTCTTTGTACATTCTTCATGGCTCATACAACCTCCCACACCCCTTCCCCTTTCAACCGCACTTTGTAGTTAGTCTCACAATAAACCTAACTATCGTACCCTAAACATAGTCTCTATACCTGTTCTTCCCTGGCAGGTTTAGAGTAAGGTACAAATGGCTTCAACTTTTCCACTCTTTTGTTTTCTTGATCAGAACTTCACTTCTCACACTCCAGTCCCATGTATGACATAAGCCAATACCCTATGTTTCCTTCCTCTTCAGTCAACTCCACAGCACATTCTGTGTTATTCTAAGCTTCCTGAGCTCTCTATTTTTGCTGCCAGCCTGCTCATCATTGATAGTTGATAAGATAATCAACTTCAGATTAATTGTTACTCTTCAGATAGATTTTGATGGTAATTTCTGAATCAGTTAGAGACTGTTACACACTTTTTTATTCCCTTCTAGCTTTAAAGAACACTTCCGTTCCCATCCACACCCCCTTAACTTTTCTCTCCCTAGGCTACAACCACTTGCCTTTATTCTCAGAAAATATGAAACATACCTCTTATTTTTGCTAACAGAACCATGGACATCCAATCCAAAGGGAACCCCCTGAAATGCCTTTATCTTCTCCTAATATTTCTCAAAATTAGCTCTTTTTCATAATTTTTTTGTGAAAAACATATGAAGTGTCTGCCACCATTCCCAAGCACAACTTATTTATAATTCTCCAATTTTCCTTTTCTTACATCTGTATCCCTAGAACTGCTATAGAAACTCTTCTTCCCCTTACCACTAAGAGGGACTTTAATTTTCACTCATTCTCCCTTTAACTTTTTACATCTCAGATGCTTAAAATTTTTCTTTATTTAATATATCCTGTAAGCACAGAACATATATAACTACCTAAAAAATACAATAAGCATATATGTGACCTTCCAGTTCAAGAAATAGATGGTTACCAATATAACTGAATGGGCTTCTGCCAATTGCCTCCATTCCTTCTGTCCTAGAGTAAACTGTTATCCTAAGTTTTGTGATAATAATTTCCTTTCTTTTCTTTATAGTTGTACTGTGTGTGTATGTGTGTGAGTGTGGGTGTGTGAGTGTGTGTGTATCTTTAATCAATTGTTTATATTAAAGTAATACTTGTCACAATCTCTTTTTCACCCCAGCAGACACTCCTTTGCTATGGTTTTAGAGCCCTTGTGCTTACTGCCATAGCATTTATCACATTTACTTACTGCCAAACCCTTAGAAAATGAGCTCTTTGTACATTTTATTTCTTTATTCCCAGAACTTAATCAGTGCCCAGAACATAGTAGGCATTCCATAAATATTAGTTAAATGAATTAGTAAAAGAAGAAATTGGGGGCACAACCTCCTTACAGGTTCAGAGTTCCTGTATTTTTATATTAAAACATTTAAGTAGATGAATAGATTTTGAGCAGAAAGATTTTCAATCATAGGGATTGAAACAAAAAGTATGTTCTAGTTAAATTTCTCTTAAATAATCCCAATTATGTCACTAATTGACTGCCACCTTGGGCCATTTACTTAACCTCTTGGTCCTCTGTTACCTAATCTATAAAATGAGGTTGGACTAAATGATCTCCAAGGTCTTTTTCCAACTGTGAAATTCTATGATTGTCATCAATGATTGTATAAATAAAAAATTCAATTAACAAGAACATGTTAATCCCTAAGCATTATCATTAAATTGAGATTTTACTTTTTCAAAGAGCAATTATTTTATATACACAGTAGGATAAGAAAGTGTTCACATCTTCTTTTTTGGCTACAATTCATCAGCAAATTCCTTTTTACATAATGTGAACAATGTGTTTCCTCGTCTAGTATGGGAACTTCTCTTCCTTTGAAGGTGTATCATTGAGAGGTCTCCTCTTTATTTAATCAATTGATTCATTACCTAGCTCAGAATATATGTCATTTGTCTTACCCTGGTCTAATGAAACCTGCTAGGCTCTCCTCAAAACTCAAATGAGACACTCTAATCTTCATGACCAGCCTGGGAGAATTTCTGACCTTGGACTACAGACCTCAGCCTTCATGTGCTCCTAGACAATTCCAAACCCATTTTCTACAGCTAACCTATGTAATATCTTCCTTCTCTGTTCTTTGCTCCACCTCCTTCCTATTGTTACTGCCTTCCCTCCTATACCTATATTCCATGAGGAAGTTTTTGGGTAATCTATGCTGTCTAATTGACCCACTTAGGACTTCCTTCTATAAACCTTTCCTACGAGGGCAACGCTTCATGTTACTGCTACAAGGTAGGAGTCTGCACACCTATATAATATAATCACAGAATAAAGAAAATCACTTAAATATGAAAAGTCATATGTTGTCATTCTAAAATATTTAACAGCTTTATTGTGGTATAACTGACATAACTTAAGTTTTACATATGTAAATTGCAGTTGGCTGAATTTTGACACAAGTATATACTTGTGAACCTGTCAACAGAATCCTGATAATGAACATGTCTTTCATTCCCTAAACTGATCTCATCGCCTTTTATAATTCTTATTTTCTACCCTTCCCCACACTCTTCTCATGTTCCCTGCAAACCCCAGTTCCATCTACTTTTTAAATACTATAGATTTTATTACATTTTCTAGAATTGTTTATCATATAATAGTTGAATATGCATGGCTTATTAATAATTAAATATCTAGCCTATTTTTCTCAGCATAATTATTTTGAGAGTTATCTATGTCATTGCATGTATTAGTGAATAGTTTGTTCTAGTTTGATGTCTAGTATGTTGTTCCATATTGTGTGAATTTTTCAGAATTTATTTATCTGCTCATCTGTTGGGGGACATTTGGGTTATTTCCAGTTTTTGGCTATTACAAGTAAAGGTGCTATGAACATTTTTGTTCAAGTTTTTATACAGACGTATACTTTTGCTTCTTTTGGATAAATACTAAGGATGGTATGGCTGGAAAATATGGTGATTTCTTTTTAAATGCCAAGCTATTTCCCCAAGTAGTTGTGCTATTTTGCCAGCAGCAGCACATGAGAGTCCCAGGTTTTCCATATGCTGCTAACACTCACTTTAGTCAGTCACTTTATTATAGCCATTCTAAAAGATGTGTAGTGGTACCTTACTATATGCTTATTATTTAGAATATAAATAAAATTAAAACTTCAGTAGAAAAAAGACAAGTAACTGAATAAAAATGGGAAAATGTTTAAATGGACACTTCACAAAACAATATATACTAACAGAAAATATGCATATAAAATGATGCTCAGCATCATTAGTCATTAGGAAAGTGCAAATTATTGTAAATATTTTGATTTATAAAAGAATCCATTAACATGAACTGCTGAGTTGTACATAGTTCACATCATATATGTAATGTAGGTGTGCTTTTTTTTTTCCTAATGCAGCGTGAAACAATTTAATGCATAAATATTTATGCTTCAGATTATGTCCCTGTTATGGATAACCAAGAATAAAATGTGTATATTAATACATATTTTCAAATTACTTCCCATAAACACACAATTTCCATCAATGAATGACACTTCCTCTTTTCACGAACTTTTAAAAGTATCAACTTCTAAAAATCTTTCTAAATCTGTTTGTTGAATTTTTGATTTAATTTTAATTAAAATATCTTTTATTACTCTGGATAATCAGCTTTTTGGTATATTTATTATATGAAATTCCTTTTTTATGATTTGTGTCTCATATTCTTTACTTATTTACCTATCATATCAGTTTTTTTCCTTGATGGCTTGTGTGTACTCTATGCATTAGTCATTAAATCTTTTTCCATTGCAAACACTTCTCCACTTTATCCTTTAATAGTGTTTGTGATATTCTTGATATTTAGCTTTAACTTTTTATGTTCCCAGCATATAAACTGTATCCTTCATAATTTATCACAATTACTTTAAACTTAGAAAGTTTTTATTATACATTTTTAGCTTTTTATGGCTTGATCCTTTATATTTAAAAACTTAATTAATCTATAATGAATTTTGGCATATGGCATAAAGGATCTTAATTCATGTTTTTCTATTAGTGACCACTTGTTCAAGAAAATTAGCTGATTAATTTCTTATTCCCTCATTGTTTTCCACATTTTTATTATGTATTTCTTTTTATGAACTAGTTTCTCTTTGGGGGCTATTCATTTTATCTACTCAACTTATCTATTTTATGGAACGTCCACACTGAATTATAATACATTTTAGAAATATTTTAATCTCTTAGACACATCTTCTGTTATTACTCTAAAATTACTAAAAATTGTTTTATCTCTGGTTGTCTGTCACAAACTTGATAATTATTTTTGTTGAAATTAACATAAGATCTCTTTAAAGTTTTAATAAAAATTGTGTTACAAATTTAAAGTAGTTTGAAAAGAATTTTGCATTATGTTTCATATCCTTATACAGAACTATTGCATAACTTTTAATTTATTTAAATATTTCTTCATTGCTTTCAGGAAATCTGCAAATTATTTTATTTACATCCCATGTATTTCTTATTCGTTTTCTTACTAAGTGCCTCATATTTGAATATTACTGTGTATGTATGTGTGTATATAGTATGAGCATGTATGTACGTGTGAGTGTGTATATGTAAGTCAACCTGTGCATGGAACAATTATACAGTCAACCCTGTGCATGGAACAGTTCTGTTTCCAAAGATTTAACCAACGGAGGATAGAAAATATTTGGAAAAAATGGACGGTTACGTCTGTACTTAACATGTACAGACACCCTTTTCTTGTCATTATTCTCTAAATCATATAATATAACAAATATTTACATGGTCTTATATTGTATTAGGCATTATAAGTAATCTAGAGATTATTTAAAGTATACAGGAGAAGATGTGTAGGCAATGTGCAAATACTATACCATTTTATATAAAGAAGTTCAGCATTCATGGATTTTGATATCTGAAGAAGGTTCTGGAACCAATCTGCCATGGCTACCCAGGGACCACTATACTTCCAATTATTTAAGACTGGTATTCTGAAAAGCTATGCAATTTTGTATGTTTATTTTGTTTTTAGCCACCTTATCAAATTTTCTTACTAACTTTACTAGTGTTTCTATTGATCATTTCGAATATTCTAACTGTAAAAACATGTTATCCAGAAAAATAATTTTTGTTTATATTGCCATATTTAGACTTTTACTTCCTAAGTTCTATTTTTGATTAATTGATTGGTTAAAACCCCCAAGGCATTTCACATTATAATAGTTTTATCAGAAATTATTGTGTTTTTTTTCCCTAATTTTATTAGTTTCATATTTAGTATGAACTTAGTCCAATTTTGGATCCGCCTTTTTAATTTTGTGTTAATATTAATATTTTAAAGCCAGTATTAAGGGTTTACTCAAAGTAATCTAAAATATCAGAATTCTTCCTCATTTGATCAGACAGTGATTTTCTAAATATAATGTGAAAGTAACAAAAAGAAATAGAGTATTTAAAAGTATCAATTATGTTCCCTTAAATTATTATTACTTTCATAAATTGATTTGTTATTTCTAATCACATCTATAATATAGCCGGTTAAATAATTAATGGATACATTAAATTAACAAAAATTTTATTTTATCTTTGTATTCAGAGTTATGAGTATCTACTGCCCTACAACTCTTACAACAGGTGCTTGGAAATGATAAGAATCATGGTCTTTACCTTTAAGAATGTCACTTTGGCAAGTCACTTCACCTCTCTCCGTAACTAGGTCATTGAATACTACATATGTCTTTAGTTAAAGTGTGTGTAGTATGCTAAGTTGGCAGACAATATCTTCACAAATTTGAGCAAGTTACATTATTTCCTAGTTTTCTTACCTCATTTATTTATAAAGGAGTCAAGATAGGTTACCTCTATGTATTACTTCAGCCTCATACTGCTAATAAAGACCTACGCAAGACTGGGTAATTTAGAAAGGAAAGGTTTAATGGACTTGCAGTTCCACATAGCTTGGGAGGCCTCACAATCATGACAAAGGTAAAGGAGAAGCAAAGGCATGTCTTACATGGTGGCAGGCAAGAGAGCATGTGCAGGGGAACTCCCCTTTATGGAACCATCAGAGCTTGTGAGATTTATTCACTCTCCTGGATCAGCATGGGAAAGACCTGCCCCCATGATTCGATTACCTCCCACCAGGTCCCTCCCACAACACGTGGGAATTTTCGGAGCTACAATTCAAGATGAGATTTGGATGGGGACACAGCCAAACCATATCATTCTACAGTCTTTTTCACTAAACCATCTGTACTTTTATAAAAATCTTTGTAAAAATAAAGCATGTATATGTGAGAAAATAT
Organism: Piliocolobus tephrosceles; assembly: GCF_002776525.5. Taxonomy (NCBI): domain Eukaryota; kingdom Metazoa; phylum Chordata; class Mammalia; order Primates; family Cercopithecidae; genus Piliocolobus; species Piliocolobus tephrosceles. The sequence continues at coordinate 78,807,156 of NC_045438.1, read as the reverse complement.
ATAATAAAAAATTATGAGTCAATGCACTATGGTGGACACATCAGTGATTTTGGCTCAGACTATACTATATCAAAATTCTGGCATTACCTCTTACTATACATATGACAGTATATTAATTGTTTATACTCTATGAGCCTGAGTTTTATTAATGTAAAACAGGAAATATTAGTTGATAACTGTTATGAATGTGATGAGGACTAGATAACAAAAACTATTGAAAGTATTATACTCTGTGGGTACCATGTGGGGTTGTATCTGTTAAAAGTTCCAACAGGAAACAGATGGCCCTTGAAACAGGTTAATTCTAGGATGATTTATTTACAGAGGTACTAATTATCAAGGTGTAGGTGTGTAGTTGCCACAATGGATATTTCAATAATCCAGGCCTTTGCAGCAGCCAAATTATTATCACACCTAGACCCAGGACAGTAGGGAAGGAAGCAGTTTGGGAACTTGGAAGGATACAGTCATATATAATCTTGGCCTTGAGGGATGAAATGATCATTAGTAGAGGGACATAATCAGCCTAAGACAAACAGAAATAAACCTCATTCAGAATGGTATAGGGTCGATTTACTAATTAATCACATCTGGGCTTCAGAATTTTTACTCTAATAGGACCTGTGTTGTCCAGGTATCTTCATAAAAATGTATCCAGAGAAGGTTCATTACAGTACAGTTTAATGAAGATAGCAGATTTATTTGTCCAGAGTAATTGGGTCTATAAATTAAAGAAAGATTATATATAATTTACAGTATAGTCAAATAAGTATAACATTGGTTCTGATATCACTTTCCAAATTCTCCTCACAGAAGACTTGTGATAGTCATTTAGCAATGTGATATAGTCCAATTTGGATTCTTATCTTTCTGTCTCAAGTTTGTCTTGCCCAAATCTGCCTGAGCAAGCTTTACGCCTTGTAATACAAGGCTCTCAGTCTTTTTCCTGTGTGTGTGTGTGTGTGTTTTTTTTTTCTTTTCCTTCAATGAGGAATCTTTAAGTACTGAATCTTTATCCATTGATGTCTATAGAAAGCTGTGTTTCACTTCAATATGTACTGGAAACTGCTGTCTGGGAGTGGATTCTAGCTGTTTTTTGCCCTTCGATTCTGAGAGATGTGTGTCTAATGGCAGCTGCTTTCTCTTTGTAGAATTAGCATTCTCTTTTTCACTTTGATGATACCCGAAGAGTTTTCAACCTCTTGTGTTTAAAAGAGTTACTTCCTTCTTGGAGTCAGAACTGGATCTGCTGTTTCAGGGAAACATGGGTGCCATGATGCTTCTGTGGGCAGCAGTAGCTCAAGGCACTGTTCTTTAATTACTTCCTGTGCTACCTGTCAGAAAATTAACAGAGGTGGACAATGAAAAGAGTGCTGGGATAAAATTTTAAACCCTGGGCTATTCAGTAAGCTTGTTCATTCTCTAGCAGTGCAATTTGGAAAAAATTATAATATGTAACTTTTTGATCCCCAGCTTTTTTTTTTTTTTTTTTTTTCTCACATGAAGGAATGAAATAGTACACTGCTCTGCTTAACTCACATGATTGTTATGAGGCACAAATGAGATAATATATGTGATGTGATTTTCATACTATAAAGTGGAAGGGATTACTACTATGTGGAGAAAATGCATATTCTTGAGCCTTTGGAAACAGCACAGTACGTTTTGTAAATTAGTATTGACTTTGTGTTCATATCCCGCCCCCCCCAACTAGCCAAATGGAAACGACATTTATTTCTCATGGAAATCACAAGGGATATTAAACAATCTTGCTTTAGCATATTTAATATAATTCTAAGAATTAATAAGCAATATTTAGAGTAATCACAGATACAAGACTGCACAAATCAAATCATAATCATGTTCATTTGACACTGAAATATTTTCTAGGAGTAGAGTGTATCTTTGCTATTCATAACTTACTTGAACAGATTTTAAACCTCTCCCTATTTTTTTTTTTGACCTCTAAAATTTCAAAAATTATTATATTGACTTTAAGGGAATTGTGTAACCTTCATTAAAGGCAGTGACTATTATTAATACATTAATTCTGGAATTAGTCTATACTGTTCAAATGAATCAGCCTACTGTATGTTTGTTTGGATCTTCAAAAGTGCACGTGAGTTACGCTGGGCACGGTGGTTCACGCCTGTAATCGCAGCACTTGGGAGGCCCAGGTGGAAAGATCACGAGATCAGGATATAGAGACCATCCTGACTAACACGGTGAAACCCCGTCTGTACTACAAATACAAAAAAAAAAATAGCCGGTCATGGTGACAGGCGCCTTTAGTCCCAGCTACTCGGGAGGTTGAGGCAGGAGAATGGCGTGAACCCGGGAGGCGAAGCTTTCAGTGAGCCGAGATCTCGCCACTGCACTCCAGCCTGGGTGACAGAGTAAAACTCTGTCTCAAATTAAAAAAAAAAAAAAAAAAGAAAGGTTTACGTACTTTCAGATGGTAGTAAGTTCTGTGATAATAACACTGGCATATAGGATTAGAAGTGGCTGGAGTAGAAAGGAAGAGAGATATGCCATAAGTGAGATGGCCAATAAAGGTCTGTTTCAGAAGGTGACATTTGAGCTGAGGCCTGAATTATTACAAAGGGCCAGACTGTTGAATAACTGGGGCAAGGAATATGTAGAATTTAAGAGAAATGTGAAAAGTTCTATCTGAGAAAATGAGCTTGGCAAAGAAAATCTGTTTGGATGAAGTGTAGTGAATGGTTAAAGCAGGCAGAGATTAAATCAAGCAGTAGATTGTAGGCTTACACAATGAGATTAGATTTTTGTTGTTGTTGTTATCTGCTACTTGGAAGTACTTAATGGTATTCCTTGAGTGCTTTCCAATAGTTTCTGCAATGAGAAACCATTGGAAAGATTTAATCCGAGAAGTGACATGACTTGATTTACATTTTTGAAAGTTTGCCCTGACTAGCATGTGGAAAATGAGTTATGTGAAATCCAATGATGGAAAATGGGTAACAGCTTAGGAGGCTATTGTATTTCAGGTGAGAGAAAGACGGTAATGACCAAGATGGTCAGTGTTCATGGAAATGGTCTGATTTGAGAAGTATGTGAGGAGTATGACCCCTAAATTATGCAGGTGGATTTGATGTGGGATATTATTAAAGAGACAAATTAATTTTGCCTCTTACATATTGGGGTGATCATCAAGGTACCATCAAGTGTGAGTGACGACATCTAAAAGCAGAAGCTGTTTTAGGGGTGGGGTAGATCTGACGCTGCTGTTGAGTCAAGATTTCTGTTTTGAACTTGTTATTTGAAATGCCCATTGGGAACCCAAACAGAGATGCTAAGTGTTTGGTTATATTTTTCTAGAATATGGGTGATTTATCCTAGTGGAGAGACTATTAAGTTGGGTCAGTTAATCATTAGAAAGATAATTAACATCCTAAACAATTATCAAATATCTACTAAAATCCCTAGGTATAATAATTTCAAAAATGCTTAAACTGTGAAGAGCTCTTTATTTCTCAAAATTTTAAAGTGAGAGAATACTCTCTCTTATATTATTACATGGAAGAAAAAATCAGTATTTGAAATATCTTCCAAATGACTTGAAGTCCATAAATAAATTTATATTTTTTCTTATTTTCTAGTAATATATCTTATTTTCAATTCCTTTTAGTAAATGAAATTACTTTTGTGTTTTGCCTGCTGCTGCACAGAGGGAACCTTTAAAGTCAGAGTACTTTATTACCATGTTTTAAAGAAGGATTCATTTAAAAAGGGAGGGGACAGATACATTTCAAATTATTTTTCTGCACTAAACCGTTAACATATTAAAACCTGGTCAGTCTGTTTCTAAAAAAAAAATTAGTTTTATATTGGAAGCATAGGCAGCATATAAACTTAATATTAAACTTGTTGCGATTTAAAAAGTTGAAAAAACATCATAATCCTTTTTGTTCTTGTGAGTTTTATGTAATGAACTTGTAAGTTTATATCCTATTGTGGAAAGACAACATATTACATGTAAATTAGACTTAAAGTGATTTAACATGCATATTAACACATTTTTCGTATGATATATTTCACTTTCCTCCTACATTACTTTCTTTATGTTTGCCAGGAAAAAAAAAAAAAAAAAAAA
>NC_045438.1:78778400-78802642 GCF_002776525.5 Piliocolobus tephrosceles | reverse complement strand
TCATTTATATATATATATATATATATATATATATATATATATATATATATATATATATGTATGTATGTATGTATAATAAATATATATAACTTTTTGCAGTAGATTCACTTCCCCTGTAAATATGCTTGATGAAAGAGTTCCTGGCAATCCTTAAAAGAACAGGCTGTGGGGATCCTCATTAATCTTCTAATAGTTTCTGCTGTCATCCCTCTCTGAAGTTCCTTGCCTTGTAGAGTATTTGCGGTAAAGCAAGAGCATTTTTGCTTTCCTCTATGCAATGTCATCCAGCCAGATCCCAATAAAAGCCACAGCTTCCTTTCAAATAGTTTCAGGCTCAGCTGTATTATTGGCTGGGATTCTGAGCCATGAAAGGGAGATGCTATTTGTTTAACTGTTTCACAATACAAACAAGCTGAGAAAATACAACTCTTCTGGTCCTCTTTTGTGTCTCTTGATAGTAATATGGTTTTACTCTTAGTGACTGCAAAGTTACTTTGGAAACAGATGTTAGACTTTTTTTTTTTTTTTTAAGTTTGTAAGCATTTTGTTAAATACTGTACCTTGATAACATAGCTATGGTTAGAGTTATAAGACTAAAGAGAATATCTTACTGGTTTCATTAACAATAACATGCCAACAGTCTATAAAATGTGTTCCATATTAAGCCATAAATGTGAGTTGCTGTAAAATAAAACATAATGAAGTATTTAAAGAGAAAATATTTTCTGTTGAGATTTTAAAGTACTTCCTCTTTACATTGTTAGTCAATAAATATCTTTAATTAAAAGGTTAAGTTTATAGGATAATCCTCCTTGAGAACAGAAGGCATATCTAAGTGTTAACAGAAAGTTGATCTCAAAACCTGAGAGGAAGTGTGCTATGCAAATCTTTACTGAATGCTCTAAGAAAAAGAAATGACAATATATAAAAAATAAAATAATAAGAATCATGTAGAAATATGTATCAGTTACTTTATATAGTCTCTATATACTTGAGAAAACTGCAGACGATAATTCTTTCTAGTATTATTTAATTAGAAAGAAGAGCAACTTGAAACAGATTATCAGTTTCTCAACTAAAAAACGTCTATTCGTTTGAGCAAAACTGCCACCTAAGAATGGTGGTACTGCAGAAGGATGATTTACATATTTAGATGTATTCCTTCATAAAATTTTGCATTTCTATTTTTTTAAATTTGTGATTCAAGGGCCCAGAATGCCCTATAGAAGCATTTTTAGGGCAACCATTCTATAAAAAAGAAAGGGGTAAAATGTATATACATTTATATAAAACAACCAGCTAATACGTATTAGTATCAATTATTTCTAAGAGAGAACAATCAAAGACATTAGAACTTATAGGAAAATTTCATTCCAATAATTGATACTTGGTTTTAAGACTCCTGTAGTACACATTCAGTTGTGGTCCTCAAAGTGTGGTCTTGCAACTAGCAGTATCAGCATCACCTGAGAACTTAAAGCTGCAGATTCATCACCCTTATTTGAAGCCTACTGAATCAGAAACTCTGGGAGTGGGTTCTCCAGTAAGGATTATTAACAACCATCCAGGAGTTCTGATATACACTAACATTTGAGAACCACTGCTTTATGTACTATACAATGTTAGAAAGAACTAATTGTAAGCCTAAGTCAGTGCAATCTTCCTAAATTTTAAATCCATAGGAGGTGCAAGCCAATCCTTGGTTATGTGATAAAATAAAGGTAAGGGTCTGTTGTTTCATTATCCATCTTGTATTTCTCAAGCAAGTATGATATTTTATAAGTTATATGAAGAAAATATTTACTTTTCAAACACAAAATGTTATTTTTAAATCTCTCTAAAAGGATATGTGACTCAGGAACATAGATATTCACTCTTTCAAGATCACTGTAGCAGTGTCTATGTGGAATTTCAGTGCAGAATCAGATCTGTATTATTGGTTTTGCATATATGTCTAAGTACTCCCTCATCTTGCCAAGCAAAGTAAAGTGTTCATAGCCAAGCAAAGTTCTTAGGGCAAGATATTACTACTATAAAGACGCATCAGCCTCCCTAAACCTTCACACTCTGTTTATTATTCCAGTAAAATAGATATGACAGAAGAAGCAGAATATCAAATTTTAAAGACAATTTTATGGTGGTTTTTTGGTCAGAATACAGTGGGAGTGCATTGAGTCAGTGGTATACTTGGATAAAATTTGCATATGCCCATCTATATTTCTAGATGCCAGAGTATACTGTAGTGTAGTAACAAATATGTTAGAATATCAACCGATTTATTTTACTCTGTAGATGTACCTTTAAATATGTCCTATACTATTAATGATTAAATGTTAGTATTAATTGCCATCTAACAGAGTATGTTATTTATGAACTTCAGGAACTCAGGCAAAATACTTGATTTCTTTGTGTTTCTGTTTTCTCTTATATGAATTGGGAATACATTTATACCTAAAAGGTCATTTCCTAAAGTTGGGGATATCTTGATCAAAAAATGGCATTGAAAATATACAGCATTTAAAATAGTGCTTGGCACATCACAACTACTCTCTTAGTATTAGCTATTGCTATTACAGGTTGAGTATCTTTTATCCTAAATGCTTGGGACCAGAAGGATTTTAGATTTTGAATTTTTTCAGATTTGGGAAAATTTGTATACATAATAAAATATTTTGGGGATGAGACCCAAGTCTAAACATGAAATCCATTTATTTTTCATATAAACCTTATAAACATAGCCTGAAGGTAATTTTATACATTTTAAATAATTTTGTGTACCTGTTACATGAGGTAGGGTGTGAAAATTTTTATTTGTGGCATCCTATTGCTGTTCATAAGGCTTCAAATTTTGTGACATTCTGAATTTAAATTTTTCAGATCAGAGATACTCAACCTGTATTATTTTCATCTTACCAGTCCCTAATTTTTGGAATAGGGAACTTTAGGAAGTATCCTATTGTGGTTGATATTGAGTGATGTAAAAGCACTTTTTAGACATTAGGGAACAGACTTTTATTAAAAAAAAATTTGATATGAAAAATAATTTATAGATTATAAATTTTTTATTGGCATTTGCATCCCCAGATATTAATTGACTTTGTTTTCTACCTAAAGTTGCCTCATACATAATGAAAAAGAGCTAGGAATAGCAATAGTTAAAGGAATACTGCACAAAATAGTCATTTCTCAAGAGATGCAATTCACACACCTACTGTACATTTTTGGAATGTGCTTTAGGTCACTCTTTGAAAGTAGTATAATAAAGTGCACATCAGGAACGGGAATGAGTCCATTCTCACCATCTGTTCCTAATTTTTTTTAGCTGAAGACTCTGTATTATTAAACCACTGTGTAAAATGTTAAAATGGCATTAGAAACCTGAGTTAATTCCAGACGAGTTCAGAGAACTTGAGGTTACTAGAAAAGATATGGATAGCTGCATTACAATGATGGATTAAATAAAGCTGGCCCTTGTTCTCAGGTAGCCATGAACTTCATTTTTCAAACTTCACACAAGTTCAAAGTTCTTCCAAATATATTGTTAGCGAAATTGCATATATATTTTATTTTTATGGAAGAATTTAAAGTTTTGTACCTGCTTACTTTAGCCTAATTTTAGCAAATAAGAATTTTAATATATCGTCTATCCCCAAACTTATAAAATTTTATATAGTTCATGCAATCACATGAGATAATTTAGATGACTCTTTCAAGACCTCACAATTTCAGACTATTTTCTTAACAAATGTAAGAGAGCTGACTTACTTTCCCCAGGGAGTGTAGACTACAGTGTCTATATTATTTTTTTTGTGTGTGTGGCATCCTTGGAAACTCCAAGAACCACCTAAAAATCTGTCTGTGTTAAGATTGGTTCCTAGGCACACACAGGTTTCAATGGGATTTGAAAAGATGCTGAAGTCTGCTTGGCTCCAAAATATATCCATCTTTACTCCTGCCAATGCACTAGAAATTCGCCCATCAATCACTGTTCTATATTGGGATTAAATATGGCTAAGATGCATATGTACTCTGGCTTAGGTACAGTCAACATTTATTCAGCATTTATACTGAGACAGGAACTTTAGGAAGTATGTCCACATGAACGTAAATGCTTCAGTATATATAGGGGGTTCACTATCTTAGCCTCAATCAAGTTAGTCAATTGGGCATTCAGCTATGTGGAGGAGATGCTTCTCATTTTCTTAAGAAATAAAGGCCCAGTTAATTAATCATAAGATGTTCCTGGAAACATTTTGCTATCTGATTGGGTGGCAACAGTCTGTCTTAAAAAACCTTCTCTGGGAGCCTAAGCTAATTACTTGATTCCATCCTTTTATGACCACACATCACATTGGTTTCTAAAGAATATGAATGTCTTGGTTCTTTTTGACTAGGGTTATACTACTTTAATGTTTTAGTTCAATTCATTTCACATGAGCTAAACCCTGAATACCTGTCCACTCATAAACTCTCTCAGTTTTACAATGTGTCTCCCGGAATGGCCTGAAGGTCTCTTTCTCTGCTTTGCACTGATGTTCCTGCACTGCTACCATATTGTTGTCAGGGAAGAATAATTTGTTCATACACCTTCTCTTCTTCTTTCTTAGGTGCTTGGTTTGGAAGTGGCCTAATTATCTATGCTCTTTTTCAGCAATGTCCTTCATGTGCTGTGACCTGTATTCTGTACCATCTTGCTTTCCCACTTTTTTTGATTACACTTCCACCCTGCCTCAATACCTCCTTTTGCCCTATCACCACAATTACAGCCAATGTACTTTTGACCCCCCAAGCTGAAATCAAACACGGAACATGTATACTCCTATACCAATGAATATGAGGTCTTCCCTTTTCTCCTGGTAGAGTGTTTTTGTATTTTTTTCTTCTTTCTCCATTTATGTGCAATCTCTTGTCTCAGTACAGGGTTGTCTTCTCCCTATCTCATCTCATACTCATCATACTATTCACCCAGTTTTTTATTCTGCCTTAGTATCCATCTAGGGTAAGGATAATAAAAAACAAAGTAATGGTAGTAGTAAAGACTAACATTATTGAGTTATTACGTGTTCAATGAATTGTTTATAGTGTTTTGCATTTATTATCATGTTTAATTTTCACAACAATCCTATGAAGTTGATAATATAATTACCCCTATCATGAGAAAACTGAATCACAATTTTTTTGGCAAGATTAATGTTTTCCTGGGCAAAAGCAATGAAATAGAAGAAGAATAAATAAGTCTAAAGCTGATCTTTCAGTAACCTTCTGCTACTACTTCTACAGCTGTTATGTTCCTAACTTTCTCTTTCCACTGACCCCTAGCCCTAGCAGAGAAGAAATGGTCAAATATTCTCAGAATGATTTTCTTCTCCAAAGTGAATGGAATTTATTTATTTTATTTGTATACCCAAATCCATTAGCCTTTATGGAGGAGTATTTTTTAAAATTTTTCACAGAGTGTGGTAAAGAAGTTATTCTTTTCTTTTTTTTTCATTCATTAATAGTAATAGCATTGTAATAACACATTCAAAATGTTGCATATTTGCTTGAGGAATACAGTGAAGGGAGAATTTAGGAAATTATTTTCTATCCCGTTGTGAATCAGAGGGTATAGAAACTTTGGGAAAATTGTTACAGAAAAGAGTGCTTGAAAAGGTAAATACTTGGAATTCTTTAATAAGACAGAAAGGGCTGGGCGCGGTGGCTCACGCCTGTAATCCCAGCACTTTGGGAGGCCGAGGCGGGCAGATCACGAGGTCAGGAGATTGAGACCATCCTGGCTAACATGGTGAAACCCCGTCTCTACTAAAAATGCAAAAAAATTACCGGGGCGTGGTGGCGGGTGCCTGTAGTCCCAGCTACTAGGGAGGCTGAGGCAGGAGAATGGCGTGAACCCAGGAGGCGGAGCTTGCAGTGAGCTGAGATCTTGCCACTGCACTCCAGCCTGGGCGACAGAGTGAGACTCCGTCTCAAAAAATTAAATTAAATTAAATTAAAATAATAATAATATTTTTTATTCTTCTTTATAATAACTTCTTCACTCAAGTTCTGAAAATGAAATAAAATGACAGAAAGGTAAGAGAGAGAGAGACAGAGATCATGAAAAGATATTTAAGTTTGAAAACTATTTCCAAGGAAGTAAACTAATGAGAGATATAACCACTATGTCAGTCCCTCAGTGCCCAAAGCTGCCTGAAACAAACTGTGAGAACTGGGGTTAGTGACTCAGTTTGCCGTGGTTGAAAAAGCTGTTTAGGGGAAACTTTTATTCCAAATTTTGTTCACTTTATTTCTGCACACTTTTCCCCACAGACAAAAAATTACACCAGTTGATTAGTTCCCATGGTATGTCTCCATGTCTTAGTAGAGTACGTAGCTATTTTCCAGGCAGGGGTAGTTAACATTTGTTGAACTCTCACTCTATATGCCTTTTACAAGCCTATGTTCTTACTTAATGTATCAGTAGCTCTTCATTTTTTTTTTTTTTTTTTTGTCAGCATAGTTGTGAATACTAGAACTTTTGACAGCACACTTGAAATGATTAAAAGACTCCAAAGAACACTAAACAGGTTAGCAACAATTACAATGTAATCACTACCACAGTATAACAATGTCTCACAATGTCTATAAAAGGATTTACTGTTCTCTAGCACAGGCTTCTGTTGGACTTGGACTGTGTACTGCCCATCTAAACAAGTACTGCTATATACTCACCAGGGAGAACTCTCACGCGTCACACTTAACCTGAGCTTGTTCCCTGTCACCCACTTAATGCTAAACTCTAATTAACTCTTCCAAAGAGCATCTTGTATCCAGCTCTATACCATAATGAAGGACTCTTTCAGCTCAATGTGCACTCAGTAGACACTGTTTAACATTATGTATACTCTGTCTTAGCAAAAATTACATTGGATACATTGATCGAAACGTACCAGCCCTTTAGAGCCTCAAAGTACGTTTTGTACCAATGGCAGACACAGAGGCTGTACAAATTTGAAGGGTATAGAGGGAGTCATTGAAAACAACAAAAGCAGTGGCCTTGGATCTGGGCCACAATGAAAAAGTAGGATTTTACCAGGTGAGGGAAAGGAGGAAAGACATCCTCCTAAAAGAAGCAGCTTTGACAAAGGGCCAGAGAAGATAATATGCATACATTATTTGGAATTCCTGAGTGGATTGTTATTGGATGGACATATGAGGGTAAGAAGAGATGAGACTGAAAGGGTAGGTAACAGATAGATCATAAATAGTGACAATATAATTTGTTGAAACTGGAACACTTTGAGAGTCAAGGGGTACACTGTAAATAATTACACTGAAACAGCATGTTTAAATTGGTACTTCCCTGAACAAAATAGAATGTACAGTTGCCCTAGTCATAAAGGGCCCTGAATGCTGGGCTAAGAAACTAAATGAGCTACACAGTCATAGTCACATTTTAAAGAAAGGTTACTGTGGCAATGGAGTGGAAAATGGATCAGCAAAGAATTGGGAATGACAGACTTCTTAAAAGCAATTCAGGCAATTCAATAAAATAGGTAAGTACTAGGGACTTTTCATTTTTCTCACCCCATGTCTTTGAAGTACCATATCCTTCACCAAGCCTTCCTTCATCTCCTTGCTGGAATCTTTGCAGGGGCCTCCACTTAGAACCCTCTTCTTCACTCAAGTTCTGAACCAGCAAAACCAACCAAACAAACAAGAACGTAAATAAGCAAATGAGAGCCCAAATATCACCTTTATCACCGACAAAGGGTAGGTTGAAGATTATGACTTACACTTGCAAGCAAGTGTGCTTCTTAACATGATATTGCAAACCATAGACATATCTGGGCTGGAGCAAGATCTCTCTACACCTTGGGCAAAACCTTATCTTGGGAGAGCAGGCTCGTTTATCAAAAGGGAAGAAGGGAAATGTTGAGCTGAAATTTTCCAATGAATAAAGGTCTTCCATGGAACCAAGCCAAATGCCCATCAGTGATAGACTGGATCAATAAAATGTGGCCATGGAATACTATGTAGCCATAAAAAGAATGAGATCATGTCCTTTGCAGGGACACAGATGGAGCTGGAGGCCATTATCCTTAGCAAACTAACACAGGAACAGAAAACCAAATACCGCAGGTCCTCACCTATAACAGTGAGCTAGATGATGAGAACACATGAACACACAGAGAGGAACAACACACATTGGGACTTATCAGAGGGTGGATGGTGGGAGGAGTGAAAGGATCAGGAAAAATAACTAATGGGTACTAGGCTTAATACCTGGATTATGAAACAATCTGTGCAACAAATTTCTATAATGCAAATTTACCTATGTAACAAACTTGCACATATACTACTGAAGTTAAAAGAGAGAAAGAACAAAGATCTTCCATTTTCCTTGAATGGTTGTGGCAAAGGGGCAGATAGGATGGGGTGTTCCACTAATTTATTTACTGTTACATGGAAGGAAATGCTGGGAGTAGAGAAAAACTGTTACCTCTTAATACCTTTATGCTTGAAAAGTTCTTTCTGAACTCTTTTACCATATACTGTCAATTACATTACTAGACATTGAGAGAGAGATATATATATTATATATAAAACCTGATACATATAATATATATAAAACCTGATATATATATATATATCTCATATATATACATATATATATTTCACACCTGGTTCTATAGTGATTTCTACTGTATTTTATATACTTGTTTATATGCTAATGTGTTGTCTTTCCCCAAATAAAATAGAAGTTCTCTTACTCAAACTCTACTGAAAATACAGACTCTCAGAGTCCCTCTTCAAATGACACTAAATGCCACCCAAGGCATAGCACAGATTCATTACCAGTAGTCTAGTGTACCATTGCACTTCTGTTCCCACTGAAGACTCATATGCTTAATAAGAGTCGGTTGAATTTTTTATTAAACCTGCTTATAACAATAGTAATTTTAAAATATAATTCCATAATACAAAGATAATGAAAAATATAAATGTGAACAGAGTTTGGTGTATGAAAACTAAGTTAAATAGTTTGAAAATACTCAATAGCTAATCACCAAAAATTTCCATAGTTTTATGTATAAATGATAATAACAAATTTAAAAAGAAAAAAATTTAGAAATATTTTGCACTCAGATATTTAGAAAAGTGTTTTGTTTTCACTCTGCTTCAAAAAAAAGGTAGAATTTATAAATAATATATTATTGTCCAATCAGTAGAGCTGAATTTTTAAAAATTTATTACATCAAAAGATGGGTGAATAAATGTTCATTTACATATTTTAAGTCAAAATAAAATATGTAATATATGTATTATCATTATTTAGAATCCTTATCAGTGGTTGAGTAGCAGTAGATTTGAAAAACCAGAAGGAATCTTAGAAAATCTAAGTGTGAGTAAAGAACCTTCCTAAGTTAAATATGGACATAGATATACCTGAGCATTGTTATAATATGAAAAAAAGTTATTATATTCTATAACTTCCTTTAAAAATACTTTGTTAAGATTTTAGTTTCTTAAAATTGTTCTTTGGTAACTCCTTTAAAGGAGAAGTAAGGAACTATTTAAGATGATGTGATCAAGTTAGAAGAAGAGTAAAAACAAAGGTGCAGGTTTTTATATATGAAAAGCATATGTATGTGTATATGTTGTGTGCATGTACATGTAAAAACACACATATTAGAAATAAACGTTGAAACTAAATAAGCCAGAGGACCAAAATAATTGTATTTGAGTGGATTTCTTCCACTCAAATGGAAGTAGGTTTCAGTGATTTTTTTCTTTCCTCTATTTGGCACTTTTTTTTTTTTTTTTGATATTAGCTTATATTGCTTTTATATTTAAAAAATTATGTTAACATTTTTTATTATCTTTGGTAGAAAAAAAAATGCCAGCTTAGGCTATTTCCTCACATAAGAGCAGAGTGTTCTGGCAAACTTTATAGCTTGAGCCTGTCAGAGTAACTTTTGACATTAAGGACTAAAATTAACCAGTGTTCCTGCTTGTAACCCATTATGTCCCTCTGCTCATTATAGATATTACACTATGTTCCATGTTTGTGGAGCATTCCTAGGTGGTGTTTCTGTTCTGGTTCTGTCACTAACCAACCCTGTGGCCACATAGTTTATAGAGTTCCCATTGTTAATTTGTAGAATTATGGAAGTAGAGTAGATTATCTAAGATCTAGTCCAGTGTCAAAATTATGTAACTATATTATTTGACAATGCTTACTATGGATTTCAACTAGTATTAGCATGTTTCTCAAGAATATTCATCATAGATAATTATTAATCTTCAATTTTAACATCTCTGGTGAGAGAAAAAATGGAATTTACTCATAATATTTATTGTGTGTTTAAATTCTCCTAAGATTATTAATGAAAAACTTTGTAATGGAAAAAAGTTCCTTCTTACTTTGGGCTTCTGAAATATGAGGACACATATTTTACATTGTGATAGTCCATTCTGTTGAATGGAGCTATAAAAATTCACTGAGTTTTTCTACCTCATAATAACTATAAGATATTAAAAACTGTTGAAGTATATTTTCTTCCCTGCAACTCTTCTCTCATCTGGGAAATTGTTTTTTAGATTCTACCTGAATTCAGCCACTCTTCTCTGGGTACTTACTGGCAAAGTTTTGATTGTCTGTTGTAAACTATATCACACAGAATGGAGTAAAAATTCAGAAATATTTATTTCTTGTGGGAGTGCAGTTGATTCTTACAGTGAATACTTGTAATAGACATCAACTTGGGATTTTTCAGCCTCTAGGGCCATGGCTCTATTTCTAGTTTATTAGATGTTTCAATCAGATCTTCCCTTCTGGGATCGGAAGCTTCACAGAATGTTACAAGTCACTGCATCTGAATCACTTTGATAGCAAAAACCTAGAAAAAGGTTCCCAAATTTCTGTATTTGAATTGTGAGACCTTCTCAGTTCAGAACTCCTTTTGATTCTGGATACTACTCATATGTTCTTCCTTTAAATTCTCCTACTCCTTTTTTTCTTTTGAGTCAGGATTGAGCCTTATGATATATGCTTTATATAGAACCACAAAAAGGAAGACTGAGCAGGAAAATATCAGAGAAGTAAGAGGGGAAGGGTATGAATGTGATATCATGAAAGGAAGTTGAGAGAAAATTTTTAGTAGAAAAGAAATGGTCAACAATGGAGATATTGTCAAGGAGAATGTGCCAAACCCGGGAAGGTGTGCTGAGTTTGGCAATTAGATCATTGTTGAACTGTGAAAATGAAGGTTCAAGGAACAAAAGGTATATTGTAATAATTTAAAGAGTGAATTGAATAGAGAGGAAATAAAGACATTTAAGATGTCTGAGGTAAAATAAATACCATTTTAGTTCAATGTGTTAACAAGTCAAGGTATAGCTTTTCTACTCACTAAGTTGCAGATAAATGGCCAGGCTTAAGAAAATTGAAGAGGAAAAATATAATGAGATATTCAATAAATAAAGACTTTAATAGCTCACAGATCATGGAATTTATAACTCAACAATAAACTTTTGCTGTAAAAGAATAAGTGAATAAGAAGTAAGGGATGATGGAGCTTATCAGTTATTTTGAGTTGATGAAGAAGATAGACATGGAAGCTACTACCCTGAGTCTGTTAGTACCTTCATTAGAACTCAGATCTTGCTGCATAATTTGGGTGGTCAAGTGTAAAACGAAAAATGAGCACCCCAAGGTTCAAAAATTAAGACAGTTATAAATATATCATGTTCAAGTAAACATTATTTACAACATAAGGCTAAAAGCTGAACAATGATTAAACACCTTATATTCACAAATTTATGTTTTGTTTGTATGTTTGTGATAATCATTTCATCTTAATACCCTTTTTGTGATAATATATATTTATGATAATGACTTTATATTAATATTCTTTTCAGCATAATATATATTTCAGGTAACATATCATGCTTTAATATTTTTACTTGCAAATCTGTGTAGTTCAAGACAATGGCAGTTGCCTAGGCTTACATCTCCCAATATTTTATCAAAAACCAAAATGGAGCAATAGAATAAAAGCAAAAAACATATGGGCAAAATTGGGTAATGGGTCAAGACCCACCAGTGTTCTGTATCTTGTGTGCGAAGACACACATAGACTCAAAATAAAGGGATGGAGGAATATTTACCAAGAAAATGGAAAACAAAAACAGAGGTTGCAATCCTAGTCTCTAATAAAACAGACTTTAAACAAACAAAGATCAAAACAGACAAAGGGCACTACATAATGGTAAAGGGATCAATGTAACAAGAAGAGCTAACTATCCTAAATATATATGCACCCAATACAAAAACACCAAGATTCATAACGCAAGTTCTTAGAGAAAGAGATTTAGACTCCCACACAATCATAGTGGGAGACTTTAACACTCCACTGTCAATATTAAAGAGATAAACGAGACAGAAAATTAACAAGGATATCCAGGACTTGAACTCAGCTGTGAACCAAACGGACCTAATAGACATCTACAGAACTCTCCACCCCAAATCGACAGAATACACATTTTTCTCAGCACCACATTGCACTGATTCTAAAATTGACCACATAATTGAAAGTAAAACACTCCTCAGCAAATGCAGTAGAACGGAAATCCTAACAAACAGTCTCTCAGACCACAGTGCTATCAAATTAGAACTCAGGATTAAGAAACTCACTCAAAACCGCACAACTACGTGGAAACTGAACAACCTGCTCCTGAATGACTACTGGGTAAATACCTAAATGAAGGCAGAAATAAAATGTTCTTTGAAACCAATGAGAACAAAGACACAATGTACCGGAATCTTTGAGACACATTTAAAGCAGTATGTAGAGGGAAATTTATAGCCCTAAATGCCCATGAGAAAAAGCAGGAAAGATCTAAAATCAACATCCTAACATCACAATTAAAAGAACTAGAGAAGCAAGAGCAAACAAATTCAAAAGCTAGCAGAAGACAAGAAATAACATCAGAACAGAACTGAAGGAGAGAAAGAGAGAGAGACACGAGAAACCCTTCAAAAAATCAAAAAATCCAGGAGCTGGTTTTTTGAAAAGCTCAAGAAAATAGGTACACTATTAACCAGAGTAATAAAAAAGAAGAGAGAGAAGAATCAAATAGATGCAATGAAAAATGATAAAGGGGATATCACCACCGATCCCACAGGAATACAAACTACCATCATAGAATACTATAAACACCTCTACAAAATAACCTAGAAAATCTAGAAGAAATGGATAAATTGCTGAACACAGACATCCTCCCAAGACTAAACCAGGAAGAAGTCGAATCCCTGAATAAACCACTAACAAATTCCAAAATTGAGGCAGCAGTTAATAGCCAACTAACTAGAAAAAGTCCAGGACCAGGACCAGACAGATTCACAGATGAATTCTGCCAGAGGTACAAAGAGGAGCTGGTACCATTCCTTCTGAAACTATTCCAAACAATAGAAAATGAGGGAGTTCTCCCAAACTCATTTTATGAGGCCAACATCATCCTGATACCAAAACCTGGTAGAGACACAACAACAACAAAAAAATTTCAGGACAACATCCCTGATGAACATCAATGTGAAAATTCTCAATAAAATACTGGCAAACCAAATCCAGCAGCACATCAAAAAGCTTATCCACCACAATCAAGTTAGCTTCATTCTTGGGATGCAAGTCTGGTTCAACATATGCAAATCAATAAATGTAATCCATCACATCAACAGAACCAATGACAAAAACCACGTGATTATCTCAATAGATGCAGAAAAGGCCTTCAACAAAATTCAACAGCCCTTCATGCCAAAAACTCCCAAAAAAGTAGGCATTGATGGAAAGTATCTCAAAATAATAAGAGCTATTTATGACAAACCCACAGCAATATCATACTGAATAAGCAAAAACTGGAAGCATTCCCTTTGAAAACTGGCACAAGACAAGGATGCTCTCTCTCACCACTCCTATTCAACATAGTATTGCAAATTCTGGCCAGGGCAATCAGACAAGAGATAGAAATAAAGGTATTCAAGTAGGAAAATAGGAAGTCAAATTGTCTCTGTTTGCAGATGAGTTGATTGTATATTTAGAAAACCCCATTGTCTTAGCTGAAAATCTCTTTAACCTGATAAGTGACTTGAGTAAAGTCTCAGGATACAAAATCAATGTGCAAAAGTCACAAGCATTTGTATACACCAATAACAGACAGAGAGTCAAATCATGAGTGAAATTCCATTCACAATTGCTACTAAGAGAAAAAAAAAATACCTAGGAATACAACTTACAAGGGATTGGAAGGACTTCTTCAAGGAAAACTACAAACCACTGCTCAAGGAAATCAGAGAGGACATAAACAAATGGAAAACCATTCCATGCTCATGGTTAGGAAGAATCAGTGTTGTCAAAATGTCCATACTGCCCAAAGTAATTTATAGATTTAATGCTATCCCGATCAAGCTACCACTGACTTTCTTCACAGAATTGGAAAAAAAAAACACTTTAAATTTCATGTGGAACCAAAAAAGAGCCTGTATAGCCTAGACAATCCTAAGCAGAAAGAACAAAGTTGGAGGCATCACACTATGTGACTTCAAACTATACTACAAGGCTACAATAACCAAAACAGCATGGTACGGGTATCAAAACAGATATATAGACCAGTGGAACAGAAGAGAGGCCTCAGAAATAATGCCAAACATCTACAACCATCTGATCTTTGACAAACCTGACAAAAACAAGCAATGGGGAAAGGATTCCCTATTTAATAAATCGTGCTGGGAAAACTGGCTAGCTATATACAGAAAGATGAAACTGGATCCTTTCCTTACACCTTGTACAAAAATTAACTAAAAATGGATTAAAAACTTAAATATAAGATGTAAAAAACATAAAAACCCTAAAAGAAAACCGAGACAATACCATTCAGGACATTGGCATGGGCAAAGACTTCATGACTAAAACACCAAAAGCAATGGCAACAAAAGCCAAAATCGACATATGGGATCTGATTAAAGAGCTTCTGCACAGCAAAAGAAACTGTTGTTAGAGTCAACAGGAAACCTAAAGAATGGGAAAAAATTTTTGCAATCTATCCATCTGACAAAGGGCTAATATCCAGAATCTACAAAGAACTTAAATAGATTTATAAGAAAGAAACAAACAACCCCATCAAAAAGAGGGTGAAGGACATGAACACACACTTCTCAAAAGACTTTTATGCAGCCAATAAACATATGATAAAAAGCTCATCATCACTGGTCATTAGAGGAATGCAAATCAAAACCACAATGATATACGATCTCATGCCAGTTAGAATGGTTGTCATTAAAAAGTTAGGAAACAACAGATGCTGTTGGAGAAATAGGAATGCTTTTACACTGGTGGTGAGAGTGTAAATTAGTTTAACCATTGTGGAAGACAATGTGGCTCAAGGATCTAGATGTGGCTCTAGATCCTCAAGGATCTAGAACTAGAATTACCATTTGACCCAGCAATCCTGTTACTGGGTATATACCCAAAATATTATGAATAATTCTACTATAAAGACACATGCACATGCATGCTTGTTGCAGCATTGTTCACAATAGCAAAGACTTGGAACCAACCCAAATGCCCATCAGTGATAGACTGGATAAAGAAAATGTGGCACATAATATACCATGGAATACTATGCAGCCATAAAAAAGGATGAGTTTGTATCATTTGCAGGGACATGGATGAGACTGGAAACCATCATTCTCAGCAAACTAATGCAAGAACAGAAAACCAAACACCATGTGTTCTCACTCATAAGTGGGAGTTGAACAATGAGAACACATGGACACAGGGAGGCCTGTCAGGGGTTGTGGGGTTAGGGGAGGGATAACATTAGGAGAAATACCTACTGTAGATGACAGGTTGATGGGTGCAGCAAACCACCATGGCGCATGTATACCTATGTAACCTATGTAAAGATGCACATTCTGCCCATGTACCACAGAACTTAAAATTTTAATACACACACACACACACACACACACCATTGCCCTTAATATCACTTAAAGACAGAGGTTGCTAAATGTTAAAGTAAATGTAAGAAAAAAAGACAAACCATCTAATCTCAGCAATTGATTACTGCAGTAGTTGCCCTGATGCACATCTTTGTGTGAGTAAGTGTAGGTGGAGAAAAACTGTGAGGAAGAGAGAAGAGAGAAATAGAAATAACCTGAGGTTGAGATAAAACCATTACCAGAATGTGTACTTTCACTCTTACAGTGAAATTATTATAAAAGAAACTTTTGAAAGATACGAGTGTGGACTACAAGGATATAACTTAAAATTGTGCATAATTTGAAGTGGCAGATTTTGAAAGGCTTAGCTTCTGGGTCAGAAAAAGGTAAAAAGGAAGGAAGAGGAAAACTTTGGAAATTCTGTGCTGAAGAAGGAAAATACACAAAAGAGAAAATTCAAGGCCATACAAGGTGTTAGAAAAAAATACCAGAGGCACACTACTCAACCTCTTGTCCTAACATAGAATCTAGACTTTGAAACACTGAGAGAAGCTTCCACTGAATTCAAAATTATATTATTCGTTTCAAATCACAGAAATAAAAACTTGAAACTGCGATAAGTATATACAGAGATATTGTAAAGAATAATAGATTTAAAACACTGGAAGTCACCCCTTTACATTCTCACTCTTTGTAAAAAAATAGACATAGAAGGAGACAACATTTGAAAGTAAAATATAATCAAACAAGCATTAGAGTTATTGAGAATCAGTTTGAATCAGAAGTTTAAAAACTAAGACCAGAAATGGACAAATAATAGGAGGAAATAAAAATAGAATTTGTTGTACTCAGGAAAGAAATAGAAGAAAAGAGACAAAATTATCTTAAAGATAAATAATAAAATATGAAATGCAAAATAAAATGAAAATTTAATAGAGGAACTGAAGAAAGGGATAACAACTAAGAAAATAAAAAATGGGATAATAACAGAAGTAAAAAGAGTAAGAACAATGACATTTATGTAATTGATGTCCCTGAAAGGGTTAACAATGAAATATAACTAATATTAAAACTATAAGACAAAACGTTTCCAGATAAAATAAGAGTTCAATGTATATATTAAAGGGGCCCGTTAGGTGCCTGAAAAAATTAACACAGAATGGTCAACTTTAAGAAATATAATAGTAAAATGTTACACTTCAAAGATAAAGAAAATATCTTCAAGATTTCCAAGTAAAAAGATCATATAAATTATAAGTCAGTAGAATTTGACAAGCATCAGACTTTTTAAAAACAACATAAAAAGCAAGACAAAAATTGAGTAGATTTTCAGACAACTCACTGAAAAAATAGTTAATTAAAGATTATATCTAGCCAAAGTGTCCTTCAAATATCAAGGCTATATAAAAACAGTTTTGAACGTACAATGACTTAGGGATTTTGTACCAATAATCTTTTTTTGAAGAATATACTGCAGGATAATCTTCACTCAGCTGATGTATCACTGGCAATGCTTTAGCAAAAAGACTGACGGTAAATATTTTAATATCTGTAATTCTAGATCTAAAACAAAAGTAGAATGAGTGGACTACTAATACACATTGATGGATGTTTTGGAAAACTAAAAATTTAATGCTCTTAAAAAGGAAAAATAAGGAAAGAAGAAAGATTAGAGTAAATTAAGAGGTTAAGGAAAGTGCATTTATAAAGGTCTAACTAAAAATTATTATCACTGGAATAAAAATACAAATCTTCTTACATACAAACATAAGGTTTTTAAAAAGCAAAAGTATACATTTTAATAAAAACACTGCAAAGAAAATAAAATGTACATAATTATTAAATATTATACAATTGAAACCAGCTGTCTCAGTCATATGAATAAATGTGAATGGGCTTATCTATTAAAAGAAAATATTTTTATTTTGGATCCCAAAATCATAATTCAGCTATATGATGTATAGAAAAGACACATCTAAAACAGGGAATTTAGAAATTATAAAAATATAGCAATGCACCAAACGGTATCAGTCAAGTGCAAATTATAGAAAAAACTCCAGACGGAAGATACAAAAGTATAAAAATCAAACCATACAAGTAGTAGAAATAAATAATTACTGGAAGAAAATTAGAATTCATTGGGTGAGTTTCTCTTTAACCTGATGAAGGGAAAGTCTTTCTAATCATGAAACAAAATCCAAAGGTGATTTTTTAAAAGATGGATACATTTAACTACAGAAAAATGAGGAAAGAAAAAAGTATGGTGAAAACACTATAAACAAGTGTTTATAGACACTTGACAAAAGACACTTGACAAACTGTAAGACAACATTTGCAGAATATATCATAGACAACAGAAAAATAGTCCTAATCTATAAAGAACGCTTAAAAATTAGAGTCATAGTTCTGTGCATTTACCCAAAATCTTTGGAGTCACTATATCAGAGAGATTCCTGCACTCTGGTATTCATTGCAGCACTATTCACAATAGCCAGGTTATGAGATAAACCTGTGTCTGTCTAGGGACAAATGAATAAAGAAAATGTGGTACATATACACAGTGAAGTACGACTCAGATTTATAAAAGGAAGAAATTTCATCATTTGTGACAATACGGGTAGAATTGGAAAACATTATACTAAGTAAAATAAACCATGGAAAAACAAATACCACATATTTTTATTTGTATGTGGAATCTAAAACAGTCGAACTCATAAAAGCAAAGAGTAGAATGGTATTTATCAGAAGCTAGGGGGTGGGGGAAATGGGGAGATAATAGTCACGGGATATAAATTCTGTTAGATAGGTGGAATAAGTTTGATTTTTTTTGAGGTCCATAGCACAGCATGCTGAATATAGCTAATAATTGAGTATTGTACATTTTAATATTGCAAAGTGAATAACGTTTTAGTGTTCTCATCACAAAAATGTTAAACGTTCGAACCGATTAATAGAATTTATTTAAATTAATCATTCCACATTGTATTAAAAAATTATAGCACTTCTTTGTATCCCATAAACTTACACAACTATAAATTGTCAATATACAATAAAAATTTTTAAAAACTGAGGATTAAAGGCCCAAAACTTAATAGAAATATTGGAAAAATATATGAAAGATACTTAACAAAGAAGAAAGAATAAAGGCATTTAAGCATATGAAAAAGTGTTTAATCTCACTCATAGAGAAATGTAAATTAAAAGAACACCAATGGAACCTATCAAATTTGGCAACAATTTATAAGTATGACAATATGTTATGCTGGTGAGGCTGTTGAGGAACAGGGAATCTCTTTACCAGTGTGAACGTTATCGGGTACAACCCTTTTGGCTTAAAAACAACAAAAATTATTCCCTCACAACTCCAGAGGCCAGAATTCAAAAAATCAAAAGTATTAACAAGACCACACTCCCTCTGCAGGTTCTAGGGAAGAATCAGTTCTTGGTCTCTTCTAGCTTCTAGAGACTATTGGCATTTGTGATTTGTGGCCACGTCACTCCAGTCTCTGCGTCTGTGATCACATTGACTTACTTCTTTTCTCTGTCTTTTATATCAGTCTGAAGCCTCCCTCTGCCCTTCTCTTACAAGGGTTCTTATCTTTGAATTTAGAGACCACCTAGACAATTCGTGATAGTCTTTTCCATCTCAAGATATTTAATTTAATTATATTTGCAAAAACTATTTTCTCAAACAAAGTAACATTCACAGGTTCTGGAGATGAATACATGGACATATTTTCTTTGAGGCCACCGTTCAACCTATTATAGTGAGCAATCTGACTACTATGAAATCACCTTGAAAATAGACCCCCAACAATATAAAAATATGCATTGATGATATTATTCATGACTGCATTGTTTATTGCAAAATATCAGAAAAACCTCAATGCTCATACGTGGAAGGATGACTGAATAAACTGTGATACACTTACATATTATGCAGCTATAAAAAATAAGAAGTGTCTCTTTGCACTGACATAGACTGATTTCCAGGATATATTGTTATGTAAAAGAAACAAAGTCTAAAATAATATCTATAGTTTTCTACCTTTTATTGCAGAAAGTAGGTGCATATGGAAATATACATGTATCTTCTCATTTTTGTAAACAGAAGTTAAGGAAGGATAAAGCAGAGACTAATGAGATTGGTTACTTAGAGGGTAGGAATGAGATGAAAAGAATGGGGGTGATGGTAGATGGCATGAGTAGGAGTATTAGTTCTATGATTATAACTATTTGTATCGTTTTTACTTGTAGAACCATGTTGCTGTTTAACATCTCCTCTCAGTGTTAACATCCTTCCAAATTATTTATTTTAAAGAAATAATTAAAAAATTAAAAGAAACCAGGATTTGAGTGGGAGAGCCTAAAATATAATACAAAGAATATAAATGAGCTTAACAGTGTTGCAAATGAATAACATAAACACCGTGGAATTAGCCATTTCTCCAGAAGCACCCATTTTATTTGTCGGACTGTAGCATTAATAAACGAAGATTGAGGCACTGAGTATGCTCATTGCTACTTGGGTCTCATTACCTCCAGGCCTTTTCAGTAAACAGAGCTAAGAAATACACGTACATATTTACACTAGTATACTAACATCTACATTTATTTCTATAGATAGGATGAGGACAAATCTTATTTTCTATCTTGGATTAATATTAATTATCCATGGATTTCATGGTTCTTCTAACGCAGTTGCATTATTCGACTTATAGTTCTTAAAGTGTCGTTTTTCTCATATTTTTTGAAATATGTCACATAGCGTTAGCTTTAAATTATTCTCTCAGTTTCAGATCGCATTATTTCCTAAACACTGTGGATTTCAGAATTGTTTTTCCCCAGGAAAACTCACCCAATTACCACTTAGGATTAAGAAAGCCTAATTTTAGCTATTGAAAAGTTTTTAACTCTAAGAAAAAAAAAAAAAAAGAAGAAGAAGAAAAGAACTATTTTAAAAAGTGCTTTTTTTTTCTTTTTGCTTTTTTTTTTCTGAAAAAGCCCCATACCTGGAGTGAGTTTACTTAATTTAAAATAACAACTCCAAAATCCAATACCTATGTGACCTGTAACAACTTACCTAACCTGACTGTGCCTCAGTTTCCTCACATGTAAAATGAAATGATAGCATGATCTATTACTTAGAGCACTTTTAGAAAATAATAAATGATTGGAGATAAGTCACTTTGAATAGTCCCTGGCACATACTACAGAATAACTGTGAGCTAAATTTTGGTTCTATTGTACAAACTGAGTTTTTGATCCAAGGTGATCTCCAAATGATGAATTGATTCCTACATTAATAAGATTTTTTTTTTTCTGAAAGTTTTAACTAGTTTTCTAAAGTAGAATGAGAATTAACTTTAACAGAATATCTTTCCTCGAAAAGCTATCTTGGCATAGTTTAACAGATCTTACATTTAAAACTGAAATGGCTTATATTTATTTAGATCTTACCATGGGGAAATAGATTTTTTCCATAAATTACGTGATTTCAGTTTAATCTTCACACTTTGTTCCACCCCTAAAAATACAATCCCTATTCTATAGGAGTGATAATTACCTGAAAGAGTTCTGTGCATTCAAACTCCAAGTTACAGTTAATTAACTTAATTAATTTTTCATAATAATATGATCCCTTAGGCCCCATTTTGGTTGCATTTTTTGTAGTGTTCCGAGCTAACTAATGAAGCACACACAAAAAATATTTCAGTTGTGACTTATGTCCTTGTATAACAAGGGAAAACCAAACAAAATTTATCACTAATGGATAATAAGCTACATAAAAAGTGAAAGAAAAGTGGGGAGGAGTGGACTGGCTGATGTTGGAGATAAGTAAAAAAGAGAAGGCACCCAGGAAAGGGGGAAAAGATAAAATAAATTTAAAAAAAAAGAAAAAAAGGAAAGGACTAGAAAATATTTGTTTGCGAATTTTAAGAAAACTAGATGAGAGTAGAGAGGAACAATTCTTATATCATGGAGGTAAAAACAATGAGAAGAGCGTGGGCTGTCAAGTGTCAGCTGATATGGAGGGGGAGATAAGAGGAAATGCCCCTTTATACACATTTGGAAATGCTGCATTTAAAAAGTTGGATATATGAACTAAAAACAACAAAAAATTAATCCACATTTATTTAGAATAAAGCACAAAACCAATCCAAAAGTAGTAGATCGAGGCTGACACCAAGGTGGCTCAGGAAATAGAATTCTGGGGGCGTCATTCCCCGGCTGGAGAAGTGGGTTCTGAAGCTTGTAAAGACACACAAGGTTGGATGGCATAGCCTCAGGGCTTTAGGAGGCAAGAGCCTGAATCAAACTCTGCACTCCTCACTGCACCCTTTCTTCTGAAAAGCAGTAAGGATATTTCTTGGGTCTCTATATTCGAAGAGGAAATGTCACTGAAGAGAAATCGAAATCCCAAGTTTATCTTAAATGTGAGTATAAGATGATGAAGTACATACACTGCATGATTTTAGAACAACATGCCAAGAATTCAATATAAAAATTGTGCCGGGATTATTAAACTTCTTAAAATTTCCCTGAAAACTAAAAAACAAACAAACAAAACAACCAAAGACTTGTTTGAAGTGGCATTTCCACAAATCTAGGGGCTTCTAAATAATAAATAAATATAGATAGATAGTAGGTGGATATGTTGTAGATAAACAGAATTTCAACTAATCAATAATTGCTTATGCATGGGAAGTAAACCAACATGAGAATCGACAGACATGATAAAGAGAATGACCAAAGTAAGAATAATACTATTTGAAATAAGACTATTAAAAAATGATGTAAGAGATAAAAGCAATTAAACCACTAAAAAATGGCAAATTGAAGAGGTCTGAATTTAGAGCCAGAAAGTCTTGGGATTGACTGAATTTACCACTAAGTAGTTGAGTAACTGGTGTTTCATTTCTCTGAGTTTCAGTTTTCTCAGGGAACTGTTGGTTTATCTATCTCATGGTGGTGGTGTTAAGATTAAATGACAAAATGTATGTAAAGTACCTAGAAAATTAGAAGTCCTCAGTATGAATTAGTGTTTGTCCTACTTTCCATTTATAAAAGATTAACTTAGAAATTGAAATTTGGTCAAGAGATATTCTCTTCTTTTTATTTGTTATTCTAAGTACCAAGATATATTTATGCACATGACATTTTGAAACATTGATCACCTAATTAGTAGAACTGCAAAAATATGGTATGGAATATGTTGCCTATCAAGATATGCAGCTCACTAACAACAGTCACATACTAGTTTTCTCTTCATTTATATATGTGATATCTTCTTCAGTGAGGTGTGTAACATGGTCCAAATGCTTCCCTCAAACATGGCATTCTTTAGGAGAGAAGGCACAAAGATAATACCATTAATACAATTTATTTTTCCCATAGCTTAGAATTATTTTTGTCATGGTTGAAATATATTACTTTGATGTATTGATGAACATTTCAGGATATTTACAGATAATTTTAGGAAAATTACACATTTATACCATCCCTTCTTTTAATCCAGAAATCTGGCATGTCCCTCTCCTTTTACTTAAGTGTTAAAATATTTGTCCTTCCTTAGTAAAATTTTGTGGTACTCATTACATAAACATTTCTATTGTTTTGTTTTCTTTCCTTTTTTTTTTTTTTTTTTTTTTCATAGACAAGGTCTCCCTCTGTCTCCTGAGTAGCTAGGATCATGGGCATGTGCCACAATGGCCAGCTAAATTTTTGATTTTTTTTTTTTATTTTAAGAGATAAGATCTCATTATACTGCCCAGGCTGATCTCAAACTTCTGGGTTCAAGCAATCTTCCTACCTTGGTCTCCCAAAGTGCTGGGATTACAGGTGTGAGTCACTTGACATGGCCATAAATATTTCTTTATTATTATTATTATTATGCTTTAAGTTCTAGGGTACATGTGGACAATGTGCAGGTTTGTTACATACATACACAAGTGCCATGTTGGTATGCAGCACCCATCAACTCATCAGCACCCATCAACTCGTCATTTACATCAGGTATAACTCCCAGTGCAATCCCTCCCCCCTCCCCCCCAACAATAGGCTCCAGTGTGTGATGCTCCCCTTCCCGAGTCCAAGTGATCTCATTGTTCAGTTCCCACCTATGAGTGAGAACATGCGGTGTTTGGTTTTCTGTTCTTGTGATAGTTTGCTAAGAATGATGGTTTCCAGCTGCATCCATGTCCCTACAAAGGACGCAAACTCATCCTTTCTTATGGCTGCATAGTATTCCATGGTGTAT
>NC_045438.1:78481950-78778000 GCF_002776525.5 Piliocolobus tephrosceles | reverse complement strand
AATGATTGCCATTCTAACTGGTGTGAGATGGTATCTCATTGTGGTTTTGATTTGCATTTCTCTGATGGCGAGTGATGATGAGCATTTTTTCATGTGTCTGTTGGCTGTATGAATGTCTGCTTTTGAGAAATGTCTATTCATATCCTTTGCCCACTTTTTGATGGGGTTGTTTGTTTTTTTCTTGTAAATTTGTTTGAGTTCTTTGTAGGTTCTGGATATTAGCCCTTTGTCAGATGAGTAGATTGCAAAAATTTTCTCCCATTCTGTAGGTTGCCTGTTCACTCTGATGGTAGTTTCTTTTGCTGTGCAGAAGCTCTTTAGTTTAATTAGATCCCATTTGTCAATTTTGGCTTTTGTTGCCATTGCTTTTGGTGTTTTAGACAAGAAGTCCTTGCCCATGCCTATGTCCTAAATGGTATTACCTAGATTTTCTTCTAGGGTTTTTATGGTTTTAGGTCTAACATTTAAGTCTCTAATCCATCTTGAATTAATTTTCGTATAAGGAGTAAGGAAAGGATCCAGTTTTAGCTTTCTACTTATGGCTAGCCAATTTTCCCAGCACCATTTATTAAATAGGGAATCCTTTCCCCATTTCTTGTTTCTCTCAGGTTTGTCAAAGATCAGATGGCTGTAGATGTGTGGTATTATTTCTGAGGACTCTGTTCTGTTCCATTGGTCTATATCTCTGTTTTGGTACCAGTACCATGCTGTTTTGGTTACTGTAGCCTTGTATTATAGTTTGAAGTCAGGTAGTGTGATGCCTCCAGCTTTGTTCTTTTGACTTAGGATTGTCTTGGCAATGCGGACTCTTTTTTGGTTCCATATGAACTTTAAAGCAGTTTTTTCCAGTTCTGTGAAGAAAGTCATTGGTAGCTTGTTGGTGATGGCATTGAATGTATAAATTACCTTGGGCAGTATGGCCATTTTCACGATATTGATTCTTCCTATCCATGAGCATGGTATTCTTCCATTTGTTTGTGTCCTCTTTTATTTCACTGAGCAGTGGTTTGTAGTTCTCCTTGAAGAGGTCCTTTACATCCCTTGTAAGTTGAATTCCTAGGTATTTTATTCTCTTTGAAACTGTTGTGAATGTGAGTTCATTCATGATTTGGCTCTCTGTCTGTTATTGGTGTATAAGAATGCTTGTGATTTTTGCACATTGATTTTGTATGCTGAGACTTTGCTGAAGTTGCTTGTCAGCTTTAGGAGACTTTGGGCTGAGACGATGAGGTTTTCTAAATATAACAATCATGTCATCTACAAACAGGGACAATTTGACTTCTTTTCCTAACTGAATGCCCTTTATTTGTTTCTCTTGCCTGATTGCCCTAGCCAGAACTTCCAACACTATGTTGAATAGGAGTGGTGAGAGAGGGCATCCCTGTCTTGTGTCAGTTTTCAAAGGGAATGCTTCCAGTTTTTGCTCATTCAGTATGATATTGGCTGTGGGTTTGTTACAAGTAGCTCTTATTATTTTGAGATACATTCCATCAATACCAAATTTATTGAGAGCTTTTAACATGAAGCGCTGTTGAATTTTGTCAAAGGCTTTTTCTGCATCTATTGAGATAATCATGGTTTTTGTCTTTGGTTCTGTTTATATGCTGGATTATGTTTATTGATTTGCATATGTTGAACCAGCCTTGCATCCCAGGGATGAAGCCCACTTGATCATAGTGGATAAGCTTTTTGATGTGCTGCTGGATTCGGTTTGCCAGTATTTTATTGAGGATTTTTGTATCGATGTTCATCAGGGATATTGGTCTAAAATTCTTTTATTGTTGTGTCTCTGCCAGGCTTTGGTATCAGGATGATGTTAGCCTTATAAAATGAGTTAGGGAGGATTCCCTCTTTTTCTATTGATTGGAATAGTTTCAGAAGGAATGGTACCAACTCCTCCTTGTACTTCTAGTAGAATTCGGCTGTGAATCTGTCTGGTCCTGGACTTTTTTTGGTTGGTAGACTATTAATTATTGCCTCAATTTCAGAGCCTGCTATTGGTCTATTCAGGGATTCAACTTCTTCCTGGTTTAGTCTTGGGAGAGTGTATGTGTCCAGGAATTTATCCATTTCTTCTAAGTTTTCTAGTTTATTTGCATAGAGGTGTTTATAGTATTCTCTGATGGTAGTTTGTATTTCTGTGGGGTCGGTGGTGAAATCCCCTTTATCATTTTTTATTGCGTCTGTTTGATTCTTCTCTCTTTTCTTCTTTATTAGTCTTGCTAATGGTCCATCAATTTCGTTGATCTTTTCAAAAAACCAGCTCCTGGATTCACTGATTTTGTTTGGAGGGTTTTTTATGTCTCTATCTCCTTCAGTTCTGCTCTGATCTTAGTTATTTCTTGCCTTCTGCTAGGTTTTGAATGTGTTTGCTCTTGCTTCTCTAGTTCTTTTAATTGTGATGTTAGAGTGTCAATTTTAGATCTTTCCAGCTTTCTCTTGTGGGCATTTAGTGCTATAAATTTCCCTCTACACACTGCTTTAAATGTGTCCCAGAGATTCTGGTATGTTGTATCTTTGTTTTCATTGGTTTTAAAGAACATCTTTATTTCTGCTTTCATTTTGTTATGTACCCAGTAGTCATTCAGGAGCAGGCTGTTCAGTTTCCACATATTGAGTGGTTTTGATTGAGTTTCTTCGTCCTGAGTTCTCGATTGATTGCACTGTGGTCTGAGAGACAGTTTGTTATCATTTCTGGTTTTTTACATTTGCTGAGGAGTGCTTTACTTCCAACTATGCAGTCAATTTTGGAATAAGTGCGATGTGGTGCTGAGAAGAGTGTATATTCTCTTGATTTGGGGTGGAGAGTTCTGTAGATGTCTATTAGGTCCACTTGGTGCAGAGGTGAGTTCAATTTCTGGATATCTTTATTAACTTTCTGTCTCATTGATCTGTCTAATGTTGACAATGGGGTGTTGAAGTCTTCCATTATTATTGTGTGGGAGTCTAAGTCTCTTTGTAAGTCTCTAAGGACTTGCTTTATGAATCTGGGTTCTCCTGTATTGGGTGCATATATATTTAGGATAGTTAACTCTTCCTGTTGAATTGATTCCTTTACCATTATGTAATGGCCTTCTTTGTCTCTTTTGATCTTTGATGGTTCAAAGTCTGTTTTATCAGAGACTAGGATTGCAACCCTTGTTTTTTTTTTGTTTTCCATTTGCTTGGTAGATCTTCCTCCATCCCTGTATTTTGAGCCCTATGTGTGTCTCTGCATGTGAGATGGGTCTCCTGAATACAGCAAACTGATGGGTCTTGACTCTTTATCCAATTTGCAAGTCTGTGTCTTTTAATTGAACTGTTTAGTCCATTTACATTTAAGGTTAATATTGTTATGTGTGAACTTGATCCTGTCATTGTTATATTAGCTGGGTATTTTGCTCATTAGTTGATGCAGTTTCTTCCTAGCATCAATGGTTGTTACATTTTGACTTGTTTTTGCAATGGCTGGTACCGCTTGTTCTTTTTCATGTTTAGTGCTTCCTTCAGGGTCTCTTTTAGGGCAGGCCTGGTGGTGACAAAATCTCTAAGCATTTGCTTGTCTGTAAAGGATTTTATTTCTTCTTCACTTATGAAACTTACTTTGGTTGGATATGAAATTCTGGGTTGAGAATTCTCTTCTTTAAGAATGCTGAATATTGGTCCTGCCTGTCTTCTGGCTTGTAGTTTCTGCTGAGAGATCTGCTGTTAGTCTGATGGGCTTCCCTTTGTGAGTAACTCGACCTTTGTCTCTGGCTGCCCTTAGCATTTTTTCCTTCATTTCAACTTTGGTGTATCTGACAATTATGTGTCTTGGAGTTGCTCTTCTCGAGGAGTATCTTTGTGGCATTCTCTGTATTTCCTGAATTTGAATGTTGGCCTGCCTTACTAGGTTAGGGAAGTTCTCCTGAATGATATCCTGAAGAGTGTTTTCCAACTTGGTTCCATTTTCTCCCTCACTTTCAGGCACCAATCAGATATAGATTTGGTCTTTTCTCATTATCCCATATTTCTTGGAGGCTTTTTTCATTTCTTTTTCTTCTTGTTTCTCTAGGCTTCTCTTCTCGCTTCATCTCATTCATTTGATCTTCAATCATTGCTATTCTTTCTTCCAGTTGATCAAGTCGGTTACTGAAGCTTGTGCATTTGTCACGTAATTATCGTGTCATGGTTTTCATCTCTGTCAGTTAGTTTATGGCCTTCTCTGCATTGATTATTCTAGTTATCCATTCTTCCATTCTTTTTTCAAGATTTTTAGTTTCTTTGCACTGGGTATGTGGTTCCTCCTTTAGCTCTGAGAAATTTGATTGACCGAAGCCGCCTTCTCTCAACCCATCAAAGTAATTCTCCGTCCAGCTTTGATCCATTGCTGGCGATGAGCTGCGTTCCTTTGGAGGGGGAGGTGCGCTTTTATTTTTTGAATTTCCAGCTTTTCTGCCCTGCTTTTTCCCCATCTTTGTGGTTTTTATCTGCCTTTGATCTTTGATGATGGTGATGTACTGATGGGGTTTTGGTGTGGGTATCCTTTCTGTTTGCTAGTTTTCCTTCTAACAGTCAGAACACTCAGCTGCAGGTCTGTGGGAGTTTGCTTGAGGTCCACTCCAGACCCTGTTTGCCTGGGTATCAGCAGCGGAGGCTGCAGAAGATAGAAGATTGCTGAACATCGAGTGTTGCTGTCTGATTCTTGCTCTGGAAATTTTGTCTCAGAGGTGTGCCCAGCCGTGTGAGGTGTGAGGTGTTGGTCTGCACCTAGTGGGGTATGTCTCCCAGTTAGGTTACTCAAGGGTCAGAGATCCACTTGAGCATACATCGTGTTCATTCTCAGATCTCAACCTCCATGCTGGGAGACCCACTGCTCTCTTCAAAGCTGTCAGACACTGTCATTTACATCTGCCAAGGTTTCTGCTGCTTTTTGTTTAGCTATGCCCTGTCCCCAGAGGTGGAGTCTACAGAGGCAGGCAGGCCTCCTTGAATTGTGATGGGCTCCACCCAGTTCGAGCTTCCTGGTGGCTTTGTTTACCTAGTTAAGCCTCAGCATTGGAGGGCACTCCTCCCCCAGCCTCGCTGCTGCCTTGCAGTTATATCTCAGACTGCTGTGCTAGCAATGAGGGAGGCTCCATGGGTGTGGAACCCTCTGGACCAGGTGTGGGATATAATACCCTGGTGTGCCGTTTGCTAAGACCCTTGGTAAAGTGCAGTATTAGGGTGGGAGTTACCTGATTTTCCAGGTGCTGTGTGTCTCAGTTTCCCTTGGCTAGGAAAAGGGATTCCCTTCCCCCTTGCACTTCCCAGGTGAGGCAATGCCTTGCCCTGCTTCAGCTCTCACTGGTCAGGCTACACCAACTGACCAGCATGGATTGTCTGGCACTCCCCAGTGAGATGAACCCGGTACCTCAGTTGAAAATGCAGAAATCACCCGTCTCCTGTGTCACTCGCGCTGGGAGCTGGAGGCTGGAGCTGTTCCTATTTGGCCATCTTGCTCACGATAATTTCTCCATAAATATTTCTTAAACAGTCATCCCTTGATATCTATGGTAGGTTAGTTCCAAAACTCCCGTGAATATCAAAATCCATGGACACTCAAGACCCTTACATAAAATGGAGTATTGTTTGCATATAACCTAATAAGCACATCATCCCAACATACTTTAAATCAGTTCTAGATTACTGATAATGTCTAATATAATGTAAATGTTGTGTGAATAATTATTATACTGCACTGTTTGAATAATAATGACAAGAAATAAACATACATTCATATGCAGTATGATACAATTTTTCTTTTATCATTTTTGAATACTTTCTATCTGTAGTTGGTTGAATCCATGGATGTGGAACCCACAAATACAGAGGACCAATTATGCAATTTATTTTTTATATATTTTAGACCTTGGTTGCTATAGTGACTGATATCTTAAACACCATTAGTATCAAGGAAAGCTTTTGATTTCCTCGTATTTGTATTTTACAGCTATCATATAAAGCGTTCTTTTTAAAGTGATTTTAGGTTGAATTTTTTTTTGCATTTTTAAGGTAGATAATGAGATGTTCTGGAATTCTTTCTTTACAAATTATTTCTACTGTTATGCATATAATTGACAAGAACTTTCAAAATAATATGGTATGACAAGTGGCTATCATGGGCCTTTACATGTTGAATAAATATTCTAGATTTACTTTTCTAAGGATGATACTTTCATTGGTGTCTTTTTGTCATTTTTCTAGGAGACAATTTGTTTATATTTCCTTTAATGTATGTGAAATCACCCTTTCCTTCCTGTATACACATTAGTTGGTTATGAAGTATCATTCTTTATATCAATTTTTGAAAAGCATGACCTTGCATTTTGGATTACCCTAAAAGCATGATTGTACTATTGTTTACATGCATGTGTTGTGTGTTACTTTGTTAGATCTGAGTTTTAAAGCTAAATTTACTATTCTGAGAATAATATGTTTGACAGGTTGAAGTAATACAGCTATAAAACTGTTATAAACTGTGAAGGCAAGAGCATATTCTGTGATAAATGAAACTCAGAGGCTTACAGGGATATGCATAGATTAGATCAAAGCCACCACATATACATGACACAAATGTCACACATATGCATGACACAACATGGGTCACATATACATGGGTCACATCTAGATCAGTGGCCTTTATCTAATCCATGCATATCCTTCTTCTCCATAATTGCCACTTCATAGACTGGTTGAGTGTTTTTATGCTATGATACCTGACGATCTCCAGAATGAGTGACGTAAGAAATCAAGAAATCAAGATGGAATCTACAATGTCTTTTATGACTCAGAAGTCACACACTATCCTTTCTACAATATCAAGTCCTAGTGTCACCTTCTCAGTGAGATCTTTCTTGACTACTCAGTCAAAAATTATAACCTCATCACCATGTTTGTTCCTTTTCTTTTATCTTTTTGTATAACGTTTCCTTGCACTTATCAGCTTCTAATGTAGCAGATGTTCAAGTGTTCATTTTGTTTATGGCAGTCTCTCTTCAGTAGAATATAAAAGAGAACTCCTTGAAAAAAAATGGGTTTTGTTTTATTCATTGCTGTATCCCCAGTGTCTAGGAGGCTGCTGGCTAATAGTGGCAGTCAAATTGGTGTTGATCATTAATTCCTGCTCTTTCATTCTGTTGATCTCTGCTTCATTTAGGTTTTAAATTTATTGCTTATATGGTTTTTCTCTTTGTAATACCTTTGGGATCAAATTTTCCCTTTGGTTGTCTGATTTTTAGTTGCACTATTACCTTGACTCCTATAAAGAAACTTTGATCTTGTACTAATTTTTTTAGGGTTTTGTAAGAAAGCCTAACATTTTTGACTGCTCATCTGAGTTACTCTTTTTTGAACTTTCAAATAATTTCGGTTATTTTTCTAAGATTATTCTTTTCTAATGTGAAATGGGACCTTTTGGAGGATTCAAGACTGAGTCTTTCAAGCTCAAATGAAGGGAGAAGGATAAGGTTATCATATTTTGTAGTTTCAACTTGTCAGTTCAGAGTTTCATTACCAGTGGTTTGTAGAGATAACACCACTGCTATACAGGCTTCACAACAAGAAGCTTCCTTCTGCATCAAAGATCACCTTTTTGTGTTTATTATGGCAGGCATTATTTAGCAGGGATAATTCCAAAGATACGATGTGGGAAAGTGCTATGGGATCTAGGCACTTAAGGCAAACAATAATATGGTCCTCACAGGACTCTAAAGAGATCACACATTGCTGTCTTAGTGTTATAATAATGAATTTGACCTTCAACCCATTGATACTAGTGAATTCTTTTAGAATCTCTTCCCTTATTTTCCAGGCAAGATGCTCCTTTGCATGCAGACAGCAATGGTCTGTGCAAATCATTGTTAAGTAGGATTCCTCCTTATGTAGAAAATTGTCCTGAAATTTCTGTATGTGACTGTTATTCTTCCATGTTTTCTAATAGGAGCACAGAATAATCTCTATTTGGATATTTAGATATTCATTTTAATATGATTGTGAGATAAAAGTTAGATGTGTTTCTTCCATTCATCATTTAATCAGGAAATCAGTATTACATATTTAGCATTAGATACTCTGGTTATATCTGAGCATCTTGTTCAAAGAAAGGTCCCTTTTAATTTTTGGCAACAGCCACTTACATATTTTTTTCCTTAGAGAACTTAAACATTATTGTTTTCTGTCTAATACATTGCACAATAAAAAGGGTTATACATTTCAAAGATTTTAAAGTTTTAATTGTTTACTTAGGCTTTTCCATTTTCTCTTATATGTGGAGTGTTCTATATGGCTAAGAAGGCTGTCTGTTTCGTTTGTCATTGTATCTTCACTGCATAGGCTAGTGCATGGAAGTCAATAGAATTTAAATCTATATATGAATAATGATAAATTTTAGATAGAATGCCAGGCTTATGATATGAATAAGGCAGACTCTCTGTTTAATCTATGGCAGACCAGGCCTCAGACCTTCACAATCCTCAGCTTTAATGCACTCATTTTGTGGTGTTCATTTTTTAAATTAGTAGAGAGAAATATGAAAATACAAGGAAATGTATCTAACCCCAACTTGTTGGGAACAGCTAAAAGAGTAAGTGCTATTTAAACTGGCAAAATAATAATATCATATATACACATATATATGCCATTATAAAATATAACAATAAAACTGGTTGTATATTTTCTGTACTTATTAAATACATAGCAAGAAAATCGGCCTTTACTACCATGGAAAAATAAAAACTGAACTACAACGAATAAAAATTTCACAGTAAGATCATTAATGGCAGGAAAAATGGCCAAAGGGCATTACAGAATATTCTTTATTTTCAATATTCTCTGAAAAAAAATGAAGTATCAATTTGATATTGTGGATACAGACCTTGTAAAGGCAAATCATCTTTTAAAATTTGTTTCATATGTACAAATAAACTAGAGTAAAATACTTAAGACACATTTTTGACATGAGCTAAGTGTAGGCCTGGAATAATTTGCTAAATGTCACAAGAGAGGGAAAAAGAATAGACTAAATAGCTGCCTTTAAGCTTAACTATAGTATTTTCTTGTATCTGTGTTTAAAAAGTCACCCCTGCTAGCTAACAGAAAACATTAAATCAAAAGGATTTAGCATTGTGGTTAATGTCTTGTTCTTTATGATCTGCACAGGCCTAGATATTGCAGCACATATTTTACATATGTAATTCTGCTTTGGGACTACTCTAAAACCATCGTACAATATGCTGAATTAATAATGCTTATAAGTGTAATATATATAGGGAAAGTTTGAACAAGTCTTGATGAAAGGTGATATATATTTATGAGGTGCCAGATGTTTGCCTTTAAAAGTAATTTTTATTAACCCACACTATTGAGATTTGTATTGAAGTGGTCTCTTTGTGGTAGTATATTGTTTAAAATATGTTCTGTGAGATTTAGGCACAATGGGGTGAATAAAAGAATAAGTACCTGTCTAAATTTTATGTATTTTTAAAAATTGAACCATGGGGGTACATTTTTAATGCAGGTGCAATGTAATAGACAGAAAACAATAAAAAGGCTTATACATTTCATATGCAACTGCAGGTGTTAAAATGTACATATTATTTTAAATATTTTCTTTTCTTTTTATTATGGAGGTAATCATGATATCATATGCTTATATAATGTGTTTCTTGCTAGGTGTTCAAAACACATTACAGTCATTCATTATTTCACATTTCATAACTTTCCTACAGGGAAGCAAGGACAAGTATTATCGCCCCATTTTACAGACAAGACAACTGGTTAACAAATGGCTGCTCTCTAAATGTCAGATTTTTTTTTTTCCTGGCCTTACACATTATGTGTCCACTGGGCTGATTCCATTGCTGCTGAGCACCAGGGTCACCAATCCTTTGATTACTGCCCTGGCTATTGTGACTAGCACACTTAAGTGTTCATTTCTTTCTAAACACAAGGCACAGTTCACATTGCAAATATTAATGACAGTTTACTGAACATTTCAGGAAGCAGAGGCGTATATTACAAAGTGACTACATTCAGCAACTGCCCAGGTGCAGACTGGTCACAGATCCCCTTACTGGCTTGCTTCCTGTCCTACTGCTGACTCGTTTCCTTGTGGCCAGGGCTATTAATCTCTTGCTATATCGCAAAGCCTGATGTATATCTACTCTAGGCTTCAGGAAGAGTAGAACACATTTTCTTCCCTTAATCTAAAATCCATTTCCATACATCCCAGAATTTTCTTCCTAAGATGGAAATTTCCATTTCTTTTAAAGGAAGCATCCTTCTCATCTACACAAGTGAGTTCCATCTTATGGAACCAAATTTACTTAATAGTCAAATCCACTATGTCTGACTTATTTAGCCTTGAATAACACTGTGTATTTGACAGAAACAGCCTGGCCAGATGGGCTTACACCTAATTTTATTTCTCCTCAATAAAGAGTTAGCATATACTGGTGTTAAGTCTTATTCAAGTTTTCTTGTTTTTGTGATATATGATCCTAAGATGTATAGTAACAGACACTTCAGCAGAAGCTAAAGTTTCAAGGCCCATCTACACACTGGGGCATGTTTGAATCTCACGTATTTATTCACACAATTACTGATTCATTAAACATTTATTTAAAAGTTTGTCTGAGTGTGATGGTTACTGAGCCACACAACAAAAACTAATTAGACAGGATGCCTGCCCTCAGTCATCTTGTAGTTTAGATAAAGTAAGCCACAATAATCAAACATTTTTTCTTTTTTAAAAAAGTGTTTCAGTTTTCATCCATAAATTTGTTCTCCACTGGATACCATCTGGAGGGACTTTAAATCAGGTGCTCCATCAAGGAAAGGATAACACTAATTCACTTGATCTCTCTTCCAAAGCAGAATTACAAAGCAGATAAGATGGGTTATGGGTTACTGTCACAAGCCATCTTATCTCTGAAAAAGCTGAAAGCATACTTTTAGAAGTCTTTACCCATGCAATAGTTCAATGCATAATTCATGGCACCACTTGTTCCAACTTATCCAGTGAAGTAGTGACAAGAGAATGGGCAGCTGTTTTATCTGTAAATTTTTCTAAAGCAAGAAGAAGAGTTTTCTTAATATTGGCCTCATCAGTAAACTCAGAATGAACAGTGATAAAAGATTATGTGAAAATGAAGACCGAATTCTCTTTATAGAATTTCTTACGGACATACTTGATTGGAAAAGAGTTTTCAAATGGCACCATAACTCCTCTTAAACAATTAAAAATTTGCTTTTGTGCATATTGATCACAAATATATTTACTTTCTAATTTGAAATGTTGGGTAGTTCTATAGTTTATTATGATAATAATGAATCACAAATAGGGAAAATATTGAAGAATGAACATTCTTGAGTATATAAAATAATCACAGCTTAAAATAAAATATCAAAGCTAATTTCTTTTTAAATTTTATCATGTAAATCATTTATTTTTTCTTTGCAAGTCATAAGAATAGTTTTGATTTCTTACATAAATTCATGGATTTATGAAATCTTAATAATTGGAAGGTACCTTAGAAGTCTCTTCCTTCTAACTCCCTTTCAACACATAAATAAATCCCTTAATCCCCATCATGTATAAATGATTTGTTTGAACACTTTGAAATGAAAAACTCATATTTTGAGGCAGTTTATTTCAATACTGGATAACCTTGATGGCTCTCAGGATTTCTTCATTATGCCTTAATTCTTGTCCTTTTAGTCTTCCATACAGTGACTTGTTTGGCCCTACGTTTTTAAATATTTGAAGAGAGAAATAATATACCCTCCACTACCCCTTCTCTTTCCTAGGATAAAACTCCCTCTTTATGTCCAGAGAAGGAGATACTATCTCAATGAGGGAGAGCAACATGAACAAACATGCAAAGCAAGCACCTTATGAATTGAGCTAGCAACATGGACTAGAAAATGAAATTTGTAAGAAGCAGTAAGAGAAAGTATAAAATAAATTGAAAATGAAGATTGGGGTCTGATTGTGGATAACTATAGGCAAGGGGATCTTTGATGATTATTTTTAAGCAAGAAGAGTGATATGATCAGAGATCTATTTCAGAAAGATTAATCAGATGTGACAATAATGTAGAGCATTAATGTATATGAATTTTTTGTCAGTTCTTCCCTCTATATGTCAACTTTTTGCATTCTAGCCCTTATGTAATTCCCTCTCTAAGAATGTAGGCTGAACCTAGAAACTTGCTTGCAACCAATAGACTACGGCA
The DNA here is from genome assembly GCF_002776525.5 of Piliocolobus tephrosceles. NCBI lineage: Eukaryota > Metazoa > Chordata > Mammalia > Primates > Cercopithecidae > Piliocolobus > Piliocolobus tephrosceles. Next base: position 78,765,767 of record NC_045438.1, on the reverse strand, counting down.
AAAGTGCTGGGATGTGAGTTCCACGATTAGGTTACAAAAGATTATGACTTTCCTTTTACTAGCAGACTTTCTCTATTTCGTTCTCAGTCTCCCAGATTACACGTAAATTACAGCCTGTAAGAGGACCTAAAATAGAGGATCCAGTTAAACCATGCCTGGACTCCTGACCTAAGATATTTAGACAATAAGTGTGCATTGTTTTAAGCTGCTAAGTTTTGTAAATTGTTACACAGCAATAGGTAACTAATACAGGGCTGCATGTGTGATATTTTGAAAATATGTGCTAACTCAATTAGCAGTGATAAATCTCCTAGCGAGCTGAAGGAGTTTCAGCTGATGCATAGGTTGTGAGAATTATATAGGAAATAGATATATAAACATTGTAAACAAGAGTATTGTGATACCCATAAATAATAAGGAAATTACAAATATTTAGATGATGGATTTGACATTTTTGGTTCTAGTGTGTGAAAATTCATATGGTTCATTCGTGTTTAACAGTAAAACATAGAACTGTGTCCTCTGGACTGAGGTATTATTGACAGTAAAAGGGAATACTACTGTGTCCCTAAAGAGAACACTATAGATTTTTGTGAGAGAGTTTTATAAGTGCAAAGCAGTTAGCATGTGCAAGACTAAAATATTCAAGTAGATTTTTAAGCTAGCAGAAGACCAGCAAAATGAAGGCTCTGATTGGGACCTCAAAAATTAAAATAGAGGTTATCTCCTATATTTTGATGTGTCCTTGTTACCGTTTTTTGAAAGTGGAAAATTTATTACAAATACTTGAATTTACAGAGGAGATCTTTGACACTGTAGCCAAAAGCATGAAAACTGAAACAACAACACATACAACATGAAATACTGCCAAACCAAATCAGACTACTTTATTTTATCCTGCCTTGTCCAAAATATTATTCCATTTTATTGTGAAAATAATTTATTAATTTTTTTATAATTTTGCATTTTAAAAATATTGACTAGGTAATGTGATCAGGTTTCCTTATTGGGAAGACAAGCTGAGGAAAAAGATATAAGAATGACTCTGGGGCTCTGGAGACTTAACAATGCATTAACAATTATGGGGCCTAAATCCTGGAAGAGATAGAAACCCAAAAATAAACAAACCTAATATTTGGGCATACTTCTCTCTTAAGTTTAGGTGCATCTGTAGATTCCATTAGTGATAAGTTGATCAGAACATTGGATACATTTGCAATGCCAAGGAACAAAAATTCAAGTATATGCTAGACAAAGGCCCCTAGCAAACCCCTATCCTTTTAATTAGGAACTCCAAATGGTTACACAGTAGGAGAGAAGCCAATCCAGAAATAAGAAATAACCGACCTGATTACAGAGATAGAAGCCCAGCTTTGAGCCATCTCAATCCAGGTAACTGAATTAAGATGATCACCAGTTGCTGGTGCCTCTGGCTGCTGGCCTAAATCAAAGATAAATACTGATGTTCACCTCACCTTTCAAGGCAGACCAAAACAACTAGAAAAACTGGACAAATTATAAAATTACTCACTTATTTAAAGGCATAAGAGAACTCCAGAAGCTACAAGGACTAAGCAAAGTGAAATTCCAGCAAGGAGAAAAATTTTCAGAGGTGAGCTAAGGATATGCAGCCATCCCTGAAGCCATTTGTTGGTCCTAGGATTGAGACAAAAGCTGAGACAACTAAGTGAGCCCATACATAGGCAAACTGCTAGGGGACAGAGGGAAAAGCAGAGATTTTTGTGGGGTGGGGGTCATATGGGACTGGACTGACATAATTAGAGGTTTCAGGGAGCTCAGGCACATAACTGGTCTCATCCTCAGTGTGTTCTCTGAACTCTAAAGCTGTACAGAGCTGGAGGCCAAAACACAAGACTAAAAATTAAAATGTCTAAAAATCACAGGAATATCCTATAGTCTTGCATTGGAAGAGTAGGTGTTGCAAACATGTCACTTTTCTAGCAACTGATTTAAAAAGGCAATGTAATCTCAACCAGAATCCTGAAGAGTATTGTTTAAGAGAAATTGATAAACTGATTGAAGAATAAATATGGGAAGGCAAAGGACTAAATGTTGAAAAGAAATTACAAAACTGGAAAACCTAAATTAGTAGGTATCAAAACTTAAGCTTTATTACAAAGCTTTATTTGAAATATAATTGATATATGATAAACCACACATTTAATGTATATAATTTGATGCATTTGCAAATATGCATGCACTCGTAAAATGTCATGATGATTAAGGTAATAGACATGTCCATCACCTCCAGAAATTTCTTGTATTCTCTGTGTGTGTGTGTGTGTTTATGTGTGTGTGAGATAATACTCAACATGGGATTTACTCTTAACAAATTTTTAAGTTCATAAGACAGTATTGTTGACTACAGATACTATGCCTTGAAGCAGATCTCTAGAATGAATTCATTTTGTTATACTAATGAAGACAGGGATATTGGCATCAGGACAGAGATACAGGCCATTGAAACCGAATTAAAATTCCAGAAACATACCTTGTATACATAGTCACCTGATTTATGACACATTTAATACCATAATGCTGTATGGCAAAGGTTTTCTTTTCAATAAATTATCTTGTATAGGCTATATATCCACATGGTAAAAATGAAATCTGACCTGGTAGATGATAGATCTAAATATGAAAAGTATTACAATAAAGTTTATAAAAGATAATATAGGGACATATCATCTTGACTGTTGAAAAAGGAAACACTTGTAATATTAGTCACAAAACTTCTAAGACCCCAAAATAGGCAGGAATCAAATTAGAATAAAAACTACTCTATTAACAGAAGATACCATGTGAGGAACATACAAGAAGTCTCCCAAAATGGGTGAAGTAGTTTCAGATACGTAACTAAAAGAGGGTCTATATCCAGAATTTGTAAAAGATTACAACAAATCAATTACAACAATTCAGATTAATTGGCAACGCTCTGCAGTGAAGTCAAAGGACACTCAACCACATTACTCATCAGGGAGATATAATTTGTATCCACACTGAGATATCACTACTCCTATGACAGAAGGGCTAAAATTAAAACAAGAAATAACAAAATTTGGTGAGAATATGGGACAATGAGAACCTCAATACACTGGTGTTGGGAGTGTAAATTGGTACAACCACTTCAGAAAACGGTTTGTCATTACTTACCAATGTTAAAGATATGTGTGTTTTTTGGTACAGAAATTCTGTTGAAGGTTTATACTAATCGGAAATACATAAACAGAGACAACACATATGCATAAGAATTTTCACAACCCGTAAGAGCCTCAAGCTGAAACTATGCCTTAATGAAAATGAATCTCATCAATATAATGTAGAGTAATAGAAGCCAGATACAAAATAATACCAACTGTATTGTTGGATTCATAGCTCAAAAGCAGAGAAAACACTACTTAGGAGTAGCAATAGTAGTTACCTTTTAAGGAGGTAGGAGAACAGAGGGGAAATGATCAGGAGAGTATATAAAGGGGCTTTTTTGAGTGGTGGCCTATTGGTTATCTATTGATGCATAACACATTATTCTGGAAATTAGTAGCTGAAAATAACAAATATTTATTACATCAGTTTCTATGGGTCAAAAATCAGGCACAATTAATCTGGGCACCTGTAGCTCAAGGTCTTTTATGAGATTGAAATTAGGGTATTTGGATGGCAGTCATCTCAAGCCTCAGTGGAGCTAAAATATCTTCTTCCAGACTCACTGATGCAGTTTTGGCAGGCCTCTAAATAATCTACTTCTAATTTCACATGTGAGTGTATCTTTCCAAGGCTGCCTCCTGACATTGCAACTGCCTTCCCCAGCTTGAATGAGTTAAGGGAGAACAAGAGAGAACACCATGAGGGAAGTCACTGTGTTTTTATGACCTAATCATGCAAGGGTCATCCCATTACTTCTGCTTCATTCGATTTTTTAGAACAGATTTTTCTAAGAAAAGGGATAGGTGTTATTGAGGTCTATTTTGGAGGTTTCCTACTATAGATGACAGTGTCCACGTTTTTGACCTTAGTGGAGATACCATAAATGATTGCTTTATGTTATTCACTGGGCTGTATATTTGTCTTGTGAACTTCTCTTTATATATTTTACAATAAAATATTTTTATTGTCAAAACATTTTATTTTAAAAAATTAATTTTATGTTTTATTTTTTAAGAGACAGGATCTTGCTCTGTCACCCAGGCTGGAGTGTGGTACTGTAATCATAGCTTTTTGTAATCTCATAAACTCCTGGCTTCAAACAATTCTCCTACCTCATCCTTTCAAGCAGCTAGAACTATAGGTATGTACATGCCACCGGACCTTGCTAATTTTTAAATTTTTTGTAGAGACAGTGTGTTGCTATGTTTCCTAGGCTGGTCTGGAACTCCTGGTCCCAAAGGATCCTCCCACCACTGCCTCCCAAAGTTTTGGGATTACAGGGGTGAGGCACCATGACTGGCCTAAAGTTTTTTAAATTGAAAAGTATAAATTAAAAAATATAAATTATTTTAAATTGAAAAATATCATAGAAATTTCCTCAAGTTTTAAGTGTTCATAGAATGGAATCAATGTAGACTACAATTGCAAAGAACTTCTTCTTACCCATTCTCTTCGATCTATGGACTGCTTTAAAACTACTTAGAAATTTTAACTTAGGGTCCCACTTACAAAAAACTAAACCCACCAACATTCAAAATTGAAATACATAAATTAAGTTGAGCTGATCTTTCCCTCGGGAAGCAATTTTTTTCAAGACCCTTATTTAAACATTTCTTACTTAGTATGCTTTTTAGTTGCTTGTGAGCAAATTATACCTAAGAGAAAGTCTCAAATTTCAAGTTTTCCACAAATGCCACTCTCAATATGAGTCTAATAACTCTCCTAATAACATGCCATAAGTACAGTTTTTTAAAATTCATACTAAAGATATTTTCCTTCTATGTTTCCTAGAAATTCTCACTAGTGATTTGAATAACTATTTTTTTCTGACATATAAATAGTGGTAAAGAAAACATTTTCATTAGTACTTTAGTTTGAATATCATGCTTTTAATTGAAATATAACCAATGCACATGGTGTTAATAGAAAAATCAATCATTGTTTGTATGAGTCATCCGATAGCAATACACATAGATAAATAGATTCTTTCATGGACAAGAGAGGAGCAACTTACATCTAAGTGTACTTCTCACTCATTCCTTGACAAACTTGACACATGGCACAGCCCAGCCAGTCACTTTGCCCTTCACGATGGGGAAGCGCACAGATGTGAACATGGATATGAAACACTTCTGTCACTTTCCCTCAAGTGAACAATTCCAGAGGGAGCTTGAGAACAGGTTAAAAAGAACTGACATAAATATAATGTTTCTTTTTTTATGTAAATGTTTAGTATTACTCAAAAGCATAAAATAGTAAGACTGATAAAAATATGTACAGATAACGTACATCAAAATTGATTTTTAAAAGCATACATTATATCATGAAATCAAAATCCTCAGATTTTAACAAGAATTTTACAATAATAACAATAAAAAAGACAACAGTGTCAGTTATTGAGCTCTTCCTTTTATTAATACCAAACCCGTTCTTCTTTCTACACTGTGATGCTGGGGTGGAGACCTTTTTGTTGTCTATTCCCTAATTGGCTTCATCAGTTGGGGGCACAGGAAGGAGCTCGGAAGGCTGGAGAGGCGGAAATATTTGCCATGTCCTTTTTGCTTGTTGGTTTGGTAGTATGGCCCCAGCAAGGACCCTGCACCCTGGCAGTGGCAGTTAATTCCCTGCTCACTTTCTGTGCTCTTTCCCAGACCGCTCAGAGATGTCTCTGTTTCAGAGATTTGAGTCCCAGCTTTGTAGGGCGCTCTACTTACCTCCTCTCATCAATTCCCAAGCCCCAGATGTGCACTGTCTCTGTGTTACCTCAGTTACTTTTAACTTTTCCGGTTCTCTAGTATATGATTAATTTAATTCTTTATATGAACTTTTCTGTGTTGAAATATCAGATATGGTTTCTCTATTTCCTGTTGGGCCTTCTTTGATATAATAGTCTAAACGATAACTAATTATATGATTATTACAAAAATGTGTTATGGACATGTTTGAATCTATATTGTGATTTGCTAAAGAGGGAGATCTTTTTCTTTTGCCTGTTTAATGAAAATAATTTAATTGGTTTAAGAAGAAAAATGCTTCCATTTAGATTTATAGAAGTGTGCATATGAGCAGTTTGTACTCTAGTTATGCATATAACTGCTTGGAAAAAATCCCAAGTAGTCATGCTGTTAGATAATAAAAACAAAATTTAGCTAAGATTTGTAATATGCATCATTTTAAGAAGGCACATTGTCGACCATGCATAATACATTATAAATAATCTATTTGTAATCTAAATAAAATGAGATAAATTACTTTCTTAATAATTATCAGAAAAATAAAAAGCACACTAATTTTTTTCCAGTGATGATCAAACCATTAATAAAATTTATGCAGAAATTCCATCAATACTTAAAAGTTGACCAACCTAAATACTACCTTGGGTTGGACATTATTTTTGAAAGGTACTAATTGAAAGTTTGTTTCTATTGCATAAATATGCATCTTTAATAAAATAAATAGTTCTAGACAGTTGCAATGACCACTATGTTGTTTATATAAATATTTAGGATGAGAAGGTGAGTACTTGCAAAAAAATGTTTGTCATAGAATTCCAGAGATAATAATGAGTACGTACATAATTTAAAAATATTAGTTCCTTTATCCATATAACTTGAATCTCCATGTTTATGATTTTTTGTGATTTATTTGTTTTGAGAAATGGTACAATAGCAATTTTGAAAACAAACAAATATTGGAAAAGATGTGTCAAAGAATTGGGGCATAGAACTCTACATTTTAATAGGTTATTAGTCATCTTGCTAATATTAGGATATTTGAAACATTCTAATTTTTTCAATTATATAAAGCTGCTTAATTGTAAACATACTGAAATGCAAAACTGACCATTTTAATATATTTGTAACAAATATGAAATACAGTAAGATATGACAGCATTAAATCACTCAATAAATTATTTGAGAAAGTGGTGCAATAATTATTTGTGTAGCATATGGAACAAATTTTTCTGTTCCTGAAAATTCTAAATCTGTTGGACATTTCCTATTATTAGAAAGAGTACTCTCGAGTGAAAGCTTCTGCTTTGATTACTCACTCTACTGCAGCTGTTCTTTAAATTGTGTAGTAATTTGTAATTGCCAAATTCATTATTCTTTTTTGGTTCTCATCTTGGAGGAGAATTGGTAATGATGTCAAAAACTATAAAGTCAGTGTTCTTGCTATGTATTGGATCATGCAAAAATTTAAATATCTATGTGTACACCATGAAATTCTTGCCAGAATACCCAATTCCATGACTGGAGTAAGGAATACGTAATGTTTGGTATCTGGGTTTGCTATTGACACTGACACTAAATAATTCTTACATTAAATATCTGGTAAAGAAGCAGGAGTTCATCGGTATCTGAATTAGGATAAACCACCAGATAGGCTGTGATATTGGAGAGTATCATCAACCGACCAAAATTTCCTCATGATATACCAAAAATCACCTACAGACAAATCTAGGTATGTTAGAAACTAACATTAGGCCTTCATAAGAAAACCAGTCTTTCCACGACTTTCAAAAGAAAACATGATGGCTGTGATGATAAAATATCAATGACTAGATGAGCAAATGTTATTCTTTTAATTCAAGCAATGTGCATGTACACATTCACCACCATCATCCTCTGGAAATCTGACCGCCAATTGTTTTTGTTTTATCTAAACAACCAACTAATTTAGTTCCAGGACCACCAAAAGATGTGATAGAGGAAAGAATGAATTGGAAAGAACCCTGGTTTATTTTCTCTTTAGACTAACAAAGGCAATTTTTCTATAAACAATGCTGAGGATTTGGTGCAGGATAAGTGACTATTTCCATTCCCTCATCCTCAAGAAAAATGATAGAAGACTATAGATGAAGTAATGGTTCCTTGAAAGAAAAGGAAGGGGTTAATTCTATGCTTGTGTTGAGATGTGCTTTTGTGTATCTCCAATACATGAGTACACCTGTCAGGAAGGCTCCTCAAATTCATGCTTTCCTGCCATGAAATCCACATTCAGCTAATGGTTTCACTATAGCCATTAATACATGTCCAGTGTTTTTTGGGCCACCAGTGTACCTAGGAAAAGGTAAAGGCTTGGAGCCATAAAATAGGGTTCACATTGTTTTCATTAAACTCTTCATATTGGCAGATTAAAGAGATCCATTCTGATTGTAGTCGTTATTTCTACCTTATGGTAAAAAAGCTGTCTTTCAATCTCAAAAATGTGAATTATGTAGCACATTATGGCTGTAGATTGTTTTCTCTTTTTGCAAATGAACTGCCTATGTGGGTAAATTAGATTGAAGCCTACAGTTGCATTGGTGGTTATAATAGGTCTACAAAGATGTTGAAAATCGATAGGAAACTGAATATTCTCTTACAATGACAGTATGTGAATGGTAGAGGTCCTGATTTGGACCTGGAAAGATAATCTGCAGTGAATGTGCTGCTCTGCCTTTCCTCTCTTATGAAGTTTTGAAGGCACAGGTTGAAAACTACTGACTTATTGCCTCATGAATTCATTTGAGGTGGCATATATTGAAATTGAAAGCACTATTACATGGGTAGCCCATTGTACATGGTGATAAGGGAGCTATTACTTAACTCTGCTGAACACCTGTCAAGAATTGCTCTTGAAATCAGCCCTGTGCACATTTGAGCTCTAGAGCAAGGAAAGCAAACTTACGTTTTATAACAAGAGACACCAACTCATAGCCCCAAAACCTGTGCCTTTCCTTTTCCATGTTCCTGTGAGAGGTCAGGGCCATATAAAAATTAAAAAACGGAAATTATGGACTATAAGATAGAAATTGTTAATTTTACTTTTTTGATGAATTATTGTTAGAATTACTCAAAGTTGATAGTTGTATCAGTCAGGCTATATTAAGCAATTCTGTGTTGACAAATGACCCCCAAAACTTTAGGGGGTTTAAAGAACAATGGTTTATTTTTTCCCCATGTTGTGTGTCCATTATAGGTCTGCTATAGCTCTTCCCTGTATTTTCCTCTCCTCTCCTGCTTGGAACCTAGTGTAACAGAGAAGCTCATTTTAAGAATAAATCGACCTATTACCTGAAGAAGACATCTGGTACTAGATTTATTTCCCCAAAATTTATAACTAGAATTTCTTTACATCTCTGAAGAAACTCATTGTGCCATTGTGCAACCCTTGCTGACATCTGGGCACCAAAATGTAATCCTTTATTATGACCTACATGGCTACTATGGTCCAAATTACCTGTAAGCTCCTACTTTAAAATCGACAAAATACCTCTAAGGAAAAATCCACTGTGGAATGCTCAGTCCTCTCTTGTTGAAGCTCCTGCTGCACTTTTTTGCATCATTCTTTCTTCTTAACTTTTAAGTTGGGGGCTACATGTGGAGGATATGCAGGTTTGTAACATAGGTAAAGGTTTGTCATGGGGGTTTGTTGTACCCATTATTTCATCACCCAGGTCTTAAGTCAAATATCCATTTAGCTATTTTTCTTCTCCCTTCTCCCTTCTCCCACACCCTCCATACACTGATAGGCCTCAGTGTGTACTGTTCCCTTCTATTTGTCCTGTGTTCTCATCATTTAGCTCCCACTTATAAGTGAGAACCTGTAATATTTGGTTTTCTGTTCCCATGTTAGTTTGCTGAGGATAATGGCCTCCAGCTCTATCCATGTTCCTGCAAAGGACATGATCTTTTTTTTATGGCTACATAATATTCCGTGGTGTATATGTACCACATTTTCTTTATCCACTCTATCACTGATGGGCATTTGGGTTGATTCCATGTTTTTGCTATTGTGAATAGTGCTGCAATGAACATTCGCATGCATGTGTCTTTATAATGGTAAGATTTATATTCCTTTGGGTATATATCGAGTAATGAGATTGCTGGGTCAAATGGTATTTCTATTTTTCGGTCTTTGAGGAATTGCCACACTGTCTTCCACAGTGGCTGAATTAACTTACACTCCCACCAATGGTATATAAGCATTCCCTTTTCTCCACAACCTCACCATCATGTGTTATTTTTTGACTTTTTATTTTTATTTTCATGTATTTATTTATGTTTTGAGATGGACTCTTGCTCTGTCACCCAGGCTGGAGTGCAGTGGCACGATCTCCGCTCACTGAAAGCTCTGCCTCCCATGTTCATGCCATTCTCCTGCCTCAGCCTCCCGAATAGCTGGGACTACAGGTGCCCACCACCACGCCCGGCTAATTTTTTTTGTATTTTTAGTAGAGACGGGGTTTCACCATGTTAGCCAGGATGGGCTGCATCTCCTGACCTCGTGATCCGCCTGCCTCAGCCTCCCAAAGTGCTGGGATTACAGGCATGAGCCACCACGCCTGGCCTTTGACTTTTTAATAAGAACCATTCTGACTTTTGTGAGATGATATCTCATTGTGGTTTTGATTTACATTTCTCTAATGATTAGTGATGTTGAGCTTTTTAAAAAATATGCCTTTGGCTTCATGTATGTCTTTTTTTGAGAAGTGCCTGGGCATGTCCTTTGGCCATTATTTTATGGGGATTTTGTTTTTATCTTGTAAATTTGTTTAAGTTCCTTATAGATGTTGGATATTGGACCTTTGTCAGATGCATAGTTTGCAAAAATTTTCTTCCTTTCTTTAAGTTGTCTGTTTCTTTCTATCTAATAAAACTTTACTTTTCAATCCTATACTGTTGCCAGTCAATTCTTCCTACCACCCCACTACCGCGAGCTGACCACTTTCCGATGCTGGGGCTCTGACAGCTTGCTTGGCAGACAATATAACTATCCTTGAGCATAGGCATTGGTGTATATACACAGAAGTTCACAACGATGTTCTTTTATCTGGTGAAGAAAGAGATACCCTCCCCACCACACGCACACTAAATACCATAGAAGGTTTCCAAGTTATTTTTCTTATTTGTTGGCCTGCTTTTAATCATGCTTCTATTAATGCTTTTGATCATGCTATAATTTATTCCAGCCACTTTTATTATGGATATGGATGATAGCATACCCTTTTTTTGACAACTCTTATAAAAGTTAAGTGAATAAGGACAAGTTATGCCGAGTGTTGTCATTAAGACTATCATATATTGATGGGACCGCGCCTTCTGAGTTTCTAAAATTCTGAGACTGTATGACATAATAATTATGGTTTTGAATCAAAGTTAATTTTTACTACAAACTTTCTCACTAAGTGTATGATATTCACTAAGTTATGTAACTTATCTGTCTGTTTCTTTACCAGTACAATATAGATCTTAATAGTACTTATCCCATAGTGCAAATGCTCAACAAATTATTACTACTTAAAATCTTATTTTTGTTTTAAATTGAAAAACTATAATTGTATATATGTATAGGGTACAATGTGAGTGATTTCATTGAGTTAATAGATCTATCACCTCACTCATCATTTTTGTGGTGAGATTATTTGAACTTTACTCTGAGCAATTTTAAAATGTACAATACGTTATTATTGACTATAGTCAGTATGCTGTGCAATAAATTTCAGTAACTTATTCCTCCTATCTAACTAAAACTTTGTACCTTTGTATATCACTTCATGCCACATTCTAGCATCTGGTGTTCTCAGATTTTATGAGTTTGACTTTTTTTAGGTTCCACATATAGGTGAGGTTCCGCATACCTGGAATGCCAATACCACAGATGTGATATTTGTCTTTCTGTGCCTAACTTATTTCACATAATATAATGGCTTCTATGTCACTCATATTGTTGTACATGACAGGATTTTCTTTACTTTTTTTTTTAATGAGGAATATTATTTCTTTGTGTATATATACCATATTTTCTTTATCTATTCATCTACTGAAGGATACTTAGGTTGATTGCATATCTTGACTATTGTGAATAATGATGCAATAAAAATGGAAGTGCAAAAGTATCTTCAGTGTACTGATTTCAAACCCTTTAGATCCATATGTAGACATGAAATTGCTAGATCATATGGTAGCTTTATTTTTAGTTTTTTGAGGAACCTCCATACAGTTTTCAGCTGTGGCTGTACTAATTTATATTTCTACCAACAGTGCAGAAGTATTTCCTTTTTTCCCCATCCTCAACAACATTTCTGATCTTTAGTTGTCTTTTTGATAATAGCCATTCTAACAGGTGTTAAGTGATATCTCATTGTAGTCTTAATTTGCGTTTTCTTAGTGATTAGTGATGTTGAACAATTTTTCATCAACCTGTTGGCGTTTTGTATGTCTTTTGAGTAATGTCTACTCTGCCTATTTTAATGAGTTTTTAAAACTTACTTGCTATTGAATTGCTTGAGTTATTTACATGTTTTAGATATTAACCCCTTATCAGATATGATTTGAAAATATTTTCCCCCAATTCATAGGTTGTCTCTTCACTCTGTTAATTATTCCCTTTGCAGTGCAGTAGCTTTTTAGTCAGAAGACATGCAACTGTAAAAACTATTAGAAGAAAACACAGGAGTAAAGCTCCATGACATTGGGCTGGGAAATGATTTTTTTTCTTTAGATACAATCCCAGAAAGTATAGGCAGAAAAAGCAAAAGTGGACAAATAAGGTTGCATCAAATTATTATTACCATTATCATCATCATAATCTCCAACATCATCTTATGTATCAATAGGCTTACTGAACATTTCTGTGTATGTTTATTTCTTATGTATCAGCTTTTATTTACTTGTGTGTTTTGGGCTAATGTCAACAGTGACATAAGAAAATTTTGTCTTTTGGGGAGGTCCTTATTTTATTACAAAAAGCGGATTCATGAAATATGATAAAATTAGGAAATTCACGTGGTAGGCTAAGTAAATAAGTGTGTCGTGATATACTTAAGGAGAATAATGGTGAGTAATATTCATTAATAATAGTGTTGTAAAGGAATGTATCTCACATAGAGGGTGAATTATATAATAATAGGAGAGGACATATATGTGTTGAGACTCACCACCAGAAAATAGCCTTAATAAAAGTGACAAGAAAGGAAAAAAAAAAAAAAAAAAAAAAAAAAGCAGTCATTAGACTATAACTGGATGTTATCTTAAGGAAAATCAAGGACCAAAATGTTTGCTCTCAAATGATCTAAAATATGTACACTTGGCTGAATTATTATGAGTACATGACAATCAGTCCAACCATTAAAAATTCTTATTATGAATAAAAGGTCACATGTAGTATAGGAATCTGAATTAGATATGTATTCATGTGAATAATCAGTAGCTGAGTAACTCATTATCACTTAATTCCAGGCAATATGTTTTAGCAGAAACACTTTCTGCTGTTCTGTTCTATACTGGTGGCATTTTGACGTTAGAGTTGCTGATATTTTGGTGATCTTACAAACTCCATGCTAGTCATTTTACTGAAGACTCATGCGCTAGAGATTCTGCAGTAAGGAATCATCTTAGGCACACTTGCAACTGCTGCTTTAGGGAAATTTTTGAAGGAGTTCACCTCCAATGAGTGGTCTTTCACAATTTCACTTTGATTATATTGCCTAAGAGGTATGGGAAAGAATTTATTTTTTAAAATATTTAAGTACATCTTCACATGAAGCATTAAATAAATTGCTAGTGAAAAGCAAGGGCAGAGAGCACAAATAGACTTGGAGTAATAAGAGATAAGATACATTTTTCAATAATAATAATCACTTAGAATATGATACAGAATAGTTTGATAAAAGTTGCAAACATAGCTTCAAATTGAAGAGAAAGCTTCACAGGTTTAATGTGTAGTAAAACTATGGAAATGCTTTCACAGCTTTCTCCACAAAGTATATAACACTGATTTATAATGGATTGCAAGTGATAATGGCAGTTACTACATACATAAGCTGACCAAATTTTAGCTCTTGTCTAAAAGACAATTAATACAAGTTTTTGACACTTTACTTTATATGCCTGAACTTGAGAATAGAGTTTGCTCCTTTATGATGTTTGCTTATAATAGTCTGTCAACATAATAAGAGTGTTCTGTTGATTTCCTCTTTACAGTGAATTCTGTTTTTTAGAAGTTGATAACACTTTGGTACAATCAGCCAAACAATATGTAATAATCATGGCCATATATGCTTCTGTGTTACAGTCTTCAACTATATAAACTAGCAAATGCTAGGACAACAGAAGGAATTAGTTAAAGCAACAATTCTAGTTGGAGATTTTAACACATCTTTCTTGAAACAACAGATATAGCAGAGCAAAAACAAGCAAAGATATAGAATATTTAGAAAATACAATTAATATACTTGATTTAATTTTAGATTGAAGTTTGGCTTTAGCCTTGGTATAGTTCTGTATATTCTTGGTAAAGTCAGAAATTCAATGCCTAGAACTCATTTGCATGTGATAACAATACAAGTAATAAGAATAAGGCAAATGGTTAAGATTTATTGTTAATTTCTGAGTATTCCCATTGAAATATAGTTCAGCATTTCAGATGCAGCTTGGAGTGAAAAATCTCTTTATGTGCTTATATCTTGAAATTCTATTAGTCCATTTAATTAATACCTATGTCTATTATTGTATTATATTATAATATATATTATATTTGTGATAATAATATGTATGTAATAATAGGCATACATACATATTAGGACATACATACGTAGGAGCAAAATGCTATATTAACACTTGACACTTGAAAGTTGTTTATGATACATACAAAAGCAACTACTAAAAAATTTCAAATATTTAAAAGAACCAAAAAATAGATGGATGGTTACAAATAAATGTTGAGAGGGCCTTTGCTAAATAATTACAGAGAAATATACCTTCTTTAGCAAAATAGACTAATACAAATATAAATGATACAAAGTAGATTAGTAGAGATGATATAAAATCATACTTCTAATAGTTTATTAATAGTACTAAATAAAGTATTTAATAACTGTATTTAATTAATCAATATCAGTGTTACAAGTGTCTCAAGATCTATTTTATAAATTCTCATTTTGTGAGACTGAATTAAAAGCAGAATTTTCCAATTCAAATTTTATGAGGAAGGCAATTTTTAAAAGTCTTAGAAAATCAAAGCTTATGACAAATCATCTTTAGTTCAGACACAGTCAGATTACAAAGGATACACAGAAAGAAAAACAATGATGTACTCTCAACATACTTTTCTCTCACTAATCAGTTCAACAGATTTTATAAGAAAGCTTTAAAAAGATAATTTATTAAATCTCACACTCTCTACTACTCAACTCCAGTGACTTTGCTGTGGCTTTCAATTCTTTGATCCTATTAACTTTTCACTCTCTCACTCCATATATACTTGCATACCGTTACTTTTATAGCATAGATGAAATTCTAATTCTGTGTTCTCTCAATACAATAACTCCCATATGTATACACTTGACTCCCTTGATCCTCTCTTGCCTTCTCCTATTTGCTTGGCAAAACAAAAACCACATAGTTGATTGAATTTAGAGAGACACATATCTGGGCCAGCTAAACATGGCTAGATAAAAACATCCAACGCCATAAACATTTTAAATTCATGAATATAAATTTGTAGGAGTCCTTCAATGCTCCTGGACAATCATGTAATATGTCCCTGGTCTATTTACTAAACCACTTACCTAGGTAAATACTTCACACCTCCTCTCTTTAATTTCAAACCTCTGCTCTTACATTCTCTTTATTAGTTAATGATTTTGCTTCTTACTTGATTGAGAAAACTGAAACAATCACAAGAAATCTCCAGACTCTGTGTTTGCTCACTTTCCAGCATCTACACACACATACTCTAGTATTCCATCTGTTTCCAGAGATAAGCTATTCATATTTCTCCCAAAGCCAGTTTCCACATCATCTCTTGCCCACTGAAGACATGACTCCAGTAATTCCACCTTGTCTCCTCTGTTTCATCACTATTTATTCTCTACTGGATCAGTACTTTGTATCTAAAAATGTACTGCTAGTTCTTCCTTCTTAAAAATAAAAAGTATTTTATTTATTGCTCAGCTTATCTTTAAAGCAAGAAAACTTTACTTACTACAAAGCTAATAATGTATTTTTTTGTTAGCAGCATTCTTCTATGTCTAGTTGCTCTAATTATTCAATACTTATTTTTTTTCTTTATCTTCTTAAATTAGAATTTTATGTCCACGTTGTGTGTGGTAACCCATGCCTATAATCCCAGCACTTTGGGAGGCCTAGGTGGGAGGAAGGAACACTTCAGACACTTGAGACCAGGAGTACAGTTAAAGACTAGCATGGGCAAGACACAGTCTCCAAAAAAAAAAAAAAAATTAAAACATTAACTGGGCATGGTAGCACACATCTATATTTATAGCTACTTGGGAGACTGAGAAAGGAGGATTGCTTGAGCCTGGGAGTTTGAGGTTACAGTAAGCTATGATTGTGCCACTGCACTCCAGCCTGGATGACAGAGCAATAACTTGTCTAAAAAAAATTGTTTCTAACGTTCCACTGAATGATCTCGTTAAAGTTATCAGTGAACTTTTCAAAGGCTATTTTTCACCTGCAAGATTTGGCCAATTGATTATTTCTTCCTCTTTGACAATCTTCCTCAAATGGCTGTCAGAACACCTTACTCTACTGGATTTGATGATGTTCCTGCAAATTTCATATCCATCTGGAACCCGTAGATGTGTATTTATTTGGAAAGTCTTTGCAGATGTGATAAAATTATGATGTCACACTGAATTAGGGCAGTGATATGGTTTGGCTCTGTGTCTCCACCGAAATCTCATCTTGAATTGTAATTCCCATAATTCCCACATGTCAAGGGAGAGAGCTGTGGGAAGTGATTGCATGGGGGCAGTTTCCGCCATGCCTTTCTATGATAGTGAGGGAGTTCTCAGGAGGGCTGATGGTTTTAAAAGTGTTTGGAAGTTCCCCCTTTGCAGCACTGTCTCTCCTGGCACTTTGTGAAAGAGGTGCCTGCTTCCCCTTCTGCCAGGATTTTAAGTTTCCCAAGGCCTCTCCAGCCATGTGGAACTATGAGTCAGTTACAACTCCTTTGTTTATAAATTACCCCATCTTGGGTAGTATCTTTATAGCAATGTGAAAATAGACTAATACAGGCAGGTATTAAATTCAATATAAGAAAAGGGAAATTTGGTTACAAAAACATGAACAGAGAGAAGACAATGTGAAGGCACAAACATACAGGGGAGAAGGCCATGTGGAGATAGTCATAGATTGAACTGACACATCTACTAGCCAAGAAACACCAAGAATTGCCAGCAACCACAAAAAAATTAGATAAGGGAAGGAAGGATTCTTTCTTAAAAGCGTTTGTTGGGATCAGGACCTACTGACACCTGAATTTTCAACTTCTAACCTACAGAACTCTGAGAGAGAAAAATAATTCTGTTGTTTTAAGGAACGCAGTTTACAGCGCTTTTAAACAGCAACAGTAAGAAATGAATACATGTACTCTTAGTTTTACTTCTTCCTCACTGGTCACTCTTCCACAGCCATCTTCATAAGTTCCTGCTTTTCTCTGCCCTCTTAACATTAAATTGTCCTTAGTCTCAGGCTTTAATTTTTGTTTCCTATATTTATTGTGTAGAGGATAGTGTCAGTGCTTTGCTGAGATCCTCTTATCTCCCTTTTTACTATATTAATATGTTGAGACATACGAAGGTGGGAAGCTTCAATGTACTTTCACTTTCAACAACTAGCACCTGGAGCTCTTTTTTTGGTGCCAGGGTGGTGGGGTCAGAATTGCTTTTGTATTTTTGGAGACTACTTTGTCTCAATATCTATTAAAGGGCTCTGAGAAGAGTATTGACACTAACATACTTATATTTTAAATAATCGCTATGGCTTCTCTATTGAGAATAAAAGTCAAAGATGCAGGGATAGATTTTTAGAGATCTTTTAGTAGTCCACTGCAGTAACACCACTCTCTCTCTCTCTACATGCACACGTGCACACACACACACACGAGTTTCACCTCACATACTACAATAAAAAGTGGGGAAGAATATTATTTTGCCTAATTTATTTTCCTGAGTAATACTTGGAGTCCCTAATGATTGCTTGGATGTCCCACAAATCAATTTTGGTGGTGGTTTCACCTCTATTTTCTACACTTGATTTGAAATGAGCCTGCGCTAGTATTCTAAAAGGAACTCTTTCTGTTCCATAAGTGATTTCTCCAGTTTTTTGTTGTTTTCTCCTCGTTGTTTCTGCTTCAAGTGTGTTCAGCACCCACCTTCCTCACTCCATTAATTTTTTCAAACATAGGACACCTAGGTTGAGTCCATATCTCACTATTGTGAAAAATGCTGCAATAAACACGGGGGTAAAGATACATTTTCAACATCATGATTTTTTTTTTAAGATAAATTCCTAGCGGTGGGATTGCTAGATTATATGGTAGTTCAGTTTGAAATTTTTTGAGGAACCTTCATACTATTTCTACAGTGGCTGTAGTAGTTTAAATCCCCACCAACAGTGTACAGGGAGGGCTCTCTTGTCTCCACATCTTCACCAGCATTTGTTATTTTTTGTTTTTTGATAATAGCATCCTAACTGAGGTGAGGTGTTACCTCTTTGTGGTTTTGATTTGCATTTCCCTGATTAATGTTGTTAAGCAATAGCTAAAGGATAATATTGAATATTCCCAACACAAAGAAAAGTGTTTGATATGATAGATATGCTAATTATCATAGTTTGATTGCTATACATTATATTTATTAAAACATCATTATGCAACCCATGATTACATATAATTATTACTTGTCAATTTTAAACAAATACAAACAAGAAAATAACAATATTAAACTCACTGTGAACCTTAATTTCAATGCTTTAGATGGCATTGGTAAAATTTCTGTTTAAATTTTTATAAAAATTAAATATATCTTTAAAAAATACTGCCCTTGACAATCAAGGAAATATATCACTTTTACTCATGCTGTTTCTTAAATATATGTGCATTGCCACAGAAAAGTATTATTTATCTTTGGGAAGCAAGAGAGCCTTTTATTTTTTTCAAATATTTGCATAGATGAATAAGATTCCACAGAGAGGTGAAGACAATAAAAAAGAAGTGAACTGGCTTGAAACAAAATCATCTAAGCTGGACTATTGTTTCCATTTATGCATCTACAAGTATTTATGAATACATTCTTTTTGTCTTGTCAGTACAAATGGTTACTACCCATACTGTCATGTATCCTGCTAGCTTTATTCAACTCTGGATCGTAGATATCTTCATTTTGGGCCATGGAGAGCTTTCTTCATTCCTGTTATTTGACTACATGATGCTCTCTCTCTCTCTCTCTCTCTCTCTGTGTGTGTGTGTGTGTGTATGTGTGTGTGTGTGTGTATATATATATACTGCAATTTATTTAATATGTTTCCTGTGAATTGACACATGATAATATTTTAATTTTCTGCTATTTCTTGTGCTTCTCTTCTCTTGAAGTCAACATTTTATTATTATAGCCTAGCCTTAGCTACAATAATAGCCAGTGTAAAAAATAAAACTTTTAAATTTTATATTATAATGACTTTACTATGAAAAAAAGGTTTTTTTGTAAGGCACCATAGACTAGGTGCCTTATAAGCCACAGAAATTTATTTCTTACAGTTCTGTAGCCTGCGAAGTCTAAGATCAAGATGATGGCAGATTTGGTGTCTAGTGAGGGCCTGTTTCCTGGTTTATAGATGGTGCCTTTTTGCTGTTTCCTCAGAGTGGAAGAGGCAAATAAGCTCCCTTGAGGCTCTTTTATAAGGGCACTAAACTCATTTATAAGAATTTCACCTTCATGGCCTAATTACCTCCGAATTGTCCCACTTCTTTACACCATTATTTTGGAGATTAGGTCTTAACAGGAATTTTGGGAGTGGGTCACTAACATTCAGACCATAGCACGATTTTTTGATTTATATATTACTGTTTTTCTCTTTTCACCGTTGAAAACTTTCTTGTTTTTTTTTTTTTTTTTTTTTTTTGAGATGAAGTCTCACTCTTGTCCCCCAGGCTGGAGTGCAATGGTGTGATCTCGGCTCACTGCAACCTCCACCTCCGCCTCCTGGGTTCAAGCTATTCTCCTGCCTCAGCCTCCTGAGTAGCTGAGATTACAGGTGCACGCCATCATGCCCAGCTAATTTTTGTATTGTTAGTAGAGACGGGTTTTCACCATGTTGACCAGGCTAGTGGTCTTGAACTCCTGACCTCAGGTGATCCACCTGCCTTGGCCTCCCAAAATGCTGGGATTACAGGTGTGAGCCACCGCACCCGGCCTGTTGAAAGTTCTTTAAAAAAAAAAAAAATTAAGGAGATGATTTTGTTACATCTGTTGCAACATTTTTTTTTTTTTCAGTTTGCATTTGCCTTTTAATTTTGCTTTTGTTTTTGACTTGAATATTTAGGCTATTTCACATTCTTGTTTTATTAGTTTCCTTTAATTCCCATAACCACAAGCTCCTTCCCCTCTCTGCATAGGCATTTAATTCCCATAACCACAAGCTCCTTCCCCTCTTTGCATAGGCATCAAACAATTAAATATGTTTGATATGTATCTTTCTATGTGAGTGCTTTGCAAAGTGTGTAATATTTAATGTCTATATAAATAACATCATCAATGCTTCTCACCTTAATAAATGACATACTGCTAGTAAGATCCATCTCTGTTGATATGTATGCATTTTGCACTTAGTCAGTTGCTGCTAAATGTTGCATTATACTTCATGGTGGAAATTTGCTATATTTTACCTGACCACTTTCCCAGTGATGAGCACAAAGGTTGTTTCTGCCTTCTTAACACCACACACTCTGAGAACCATCTTCATCTATAACTCCATGAACCAGAGAAGATTTGGGATACATAGCCACAAGTGGACTTGCTCTTTCTTTGGATATGTACATATAAAATTTGACTAAACATTACTTGAAATCTTTCAAGTGGTCGTGTTGCTTGACATACTCACTAGCAGTGTATGAAACTTCCTATGTCTTTACATCCCTGCCAACACTAAGCATTACAAAACCGTTTATTCTTTTTTCCACTGCAGTTTTAATTTGAATTTTTCTGATTACTGAAAATCTTGAGTGTCTCATCAATTACTAAATAAGTTGAACCATATGAAATTGCTGATATCCAAACATTTTTTGGTTTACAAAAAATGGCAATAACATACTGTTCAAACTAATGGATTTTTGTGTTTCCTCTACTATAAATAACCTGTTTTATTCCCTTGCTCATTTTTTTCTATCAAGTTGCTCTTTTGTTATGGATTTTTGCAGAAATTTCTCATATCGTAAATGCTTATTACTTGTGAGTTCCAGACGGTACAAATACCTTCTCTGTTCTGTCAATTACCTTGCCTGTGATATCCTTCCTTGATCAGAAATCTTTGATTGGGCACAGTAGCAGAAGTACCAGTAGGCCTTTATTTAGCATTTACTGTGTGCCAGCCATTGCTTTAAACATTTTTTCATATATTAAATCATTTAATACCCATTGCAAATATAAGGAAATTGAGTCACAGAGAAGTTAAAGGATTGTCCAAGTTCACTCAGCTAGTAGGTAATAGAGCTCTTAACTATTAATCCATAAATTTCTTATCTTATGCTTTGTGTTTTTGAAGTTTTTTAAAAATAATACTTTACTTGTATCTACTCTATAGTTTCACCTCAATTTCACCTTTATATGGGGATTAGGTGAGGATTCTATTTCATTTTCTATATATTTGATAATCTACCTTTCCCTTTTGATTTTGCTGCCACTTTACTTTTTTGTTAAATTATTTTATATATGTACCCACTTCTATTACATTGGTGTATTTGTCCATTTCTAGGTTAATACTATATTATTTTTACAATTGTGATCTGGAGGTATGTCTTGACATATAATAGAGCAAGTCTCTTTCCTTCCTTTTTGTTTTTCCTTTTCAAGTCTGAGTCTTGGAAAGTTACTGTGACCCATCTTTGTTCCCACACAGAAAAAACATTTTTGCAAAATATCAACAAAATGTATGATCAAATCTTATATAAAAATATAATAAAATTAAACATTAACCATGTAATATCCCAATACTATATAAAAATGCCATTATTTTTTTCCTATACAGAATATACACAGGATATACAAATTTTTCAAAATAACTTAAAAGGCATCAAATAAATATCAAAGCCTGGAAATAATATTATAAACCAGAATAGCTGAAGAATAAGATAACAAAAAACAAAAAGAAAAGTGTCAGAATGTAGGTATAAGAATCAAAAAGTAGAAGGAAAAAATTTTAAAAATTAGTCTAATTGAGAAGAAAGATAAAGGTTCATAGATATCACATAAAGCAAAGTAAAATAAGTGAAATAAAATGAATACAAATAATTAGAACTAAAGGTAAAAGGTTATCAGAAAAAGTCGCAGATATGGAAGACAGGCAAAGGATATGTAGGATATATTTATTTGTATACTGAGAAAATAACCAAGTCATAGATTAGAATGCATATTTTTAACCTGAAATACCAATACAAAATTTTCACAAACAATTGTGATTGCAAACAGAAAAGCTCCCTGGGAATTTGAACACCAATGATGAATTCTGAGACATACCCTTATGAAATGATTAAACATTAAATATTTAAAAAGCATCTGTTGGGTATTTGGGAAAATGACTAATGAAGACAAGCTATTAATAAAAAAAAAAAAAGTTCAACATAAAGAAAATCAAATTAGCCCCAGACTTCTGGGCTAGAATATTTTATGCAAAAAGATCTTAGAGCAACATTATTTGGATAAATAAATTATTTAGATTAAAAAAGAAAATGTGAGTCAGGTATTTAGGTATTTTAAATTTCATCACACTTTTCTTAACTCATAAGCAAACACTTATGGACATGGAAAAACTTTGAGAATATTATGTTCATGTGTCCCTCCCAATAAACCAGCTAGAAAATGAGATTCAACTATATGAGAAATAATTGAAGAAGTTTTGTCATGGATTTTGTTGATGGCTATATAATATACTTAACTTTATTCCTAGGATTAAATAATGGGCAATCGGGTAAAAGAAATATACAATAATGGAGAATTAATGCCATTAACAAGTGTAAGAGAATGGAAAGAATACATGGAAAGTTAAAAAAGCTCCCAGATGAACTCACAGGTATAAACTGGAACTAAGAAGTAAAGTTTACATTTGATACTAGGGGAGAAGTTTAAGTACATACCATGTTTCAGAAGTATCAAAAATGAGAGGGAACTAAAGATTGCCAAACAAGAAATTAATATAAATATATCCGATAAAAAACAGTACAGACTTTCCTAAAAATCAGAAGTACACATGGTGAAATACTTTAGAAAGATGCACATGTATGTGTGTGTGTGTGTGTGTGTGTGAAAGTATGGCAGAACTAACACTAGTTTAGCCTACTAAAGAAACCAGGTTCATGGAGAAATGGCTGATTACAGTTTTAGATAAGAAATGTACAAAATGGGCCAAAATATTTTTGTGTGTCAGAAAGTAAGCTATTAAAAAACTAATACAGGGCCAGGCACAGTGGCTCATGCCTGTAATTCCAGCACGTTGGGAGTTACAGGGATCACCTGAGGTCAACAGTTCAAGACCAGTCTGGACAACATGGCAAAACCCCGTCTCTACTCCAAATACAAAAATTAGCTAGGCGTGATGGCACACGTCTGTAATCCCAGCTACTCGGCAGGCTGAGGCAGGAGAATCAGTTGAACCTGGTAGGCAGAGGTTGCACTGAGCCGAGATCATACCACTGCACTTCAGCCTGGGTGATAAAGTAAGACTCCATGTCCAAAAAAAAAAAAAAAAAAAGAACTAATATGGCAAGGCACAACAACACAGAAACACAGAAAGCAACTAGAAAGTACTATTAGTTGCCCAAGTTGAGATGATGATTATACATTAAAATATAGCTACACTTGAATAAAGCATATTCAGCATATAAAAACATAAATTGGCTGAATGTACAGAATAATTTTGAATAAAGGTAATAAAGATTGCTATGCTTTATTGCTCCTGTTTATAATGGGACTGCTTTCAGTGTTTCACCACTAGATATTTTTTGTTTTTAATCTGTTACTAAGATTTTATTCAAACAGGAGTGGTTTTGGAAATTTAATGAAAGGATTTATTAGTTAATTAATATGTATATAACATTTTGTTTAATTTGAGCAAGAAATAAAATGTATTCTACTAATAAATTTATTAAATTAAGCCATTTGCTTACTCTTGGAATAAATGATACTCACTACCTATGCTTAAGAGTGTGAAACATCTCACCTATAAAAATATATACAGCAGTGTGAAAGCCTTTTCTATACCTTTTTCTAGATTTTATTCTGTTAATATTATTTCTTCTTATATATTTTACCCTTTAAATGTTTGTGTATTTTTTAAATCGTAGTGACATTATATTTGGTGAAAATAGTAACAATTTTTGTTTTTATTTATTTTCTTTTATACATTTGCTATCCCCAAATCCCTAGCTTGTCTTACAAATATAATAGATATTTAATAAATAATTTCTAATTAATTGATTTTATAATTATCAATTTTAAAATGTTTCCTGGAATAATTTTGTCTTTTGATAGCTCAAATATAAATGAATATTTTTCATTTATTTTATTATCATATACTCTCACAGTCATCTCAGCATCAGATGCATCTCTCTCTTTGGTACTTCTCAGGGTACCATTAATATGAATGTATTCACAATTATGTTTACTCACCTCAATCTATTACTTTCTGACATTGTCTTTTGATCTCTTCAACCTTGGTAACTATTATCACATTAAGCAACCTTTTACAATTATTAGTATTTAGCAAAGAATAACCCAAGGAGCAATTAAATGTGTTGGCCCTCTTGTAGTCTGTAATTTTCCCTTTTCCTATTAAGTAGTGGACTTATACTCTTCAGTGACATTCTTTTGATTCTCAGGCACTTACAGTAAGTGTTTCCTTATTTCTTTTTATAACCTCTGCTAATCGGGTTTCATTCTGTGACTCTGTCTCATGACTTTGCCCTAACACAGACCAAGTAATTACTACTCTTACATTTTTACCTTGTAACTACATTTTCCCTGACTTTTTAATGTAATTTCAATAGTGCCCTATACTCAAGTTAGGGCACTCTAGGTTTCTGAAGGTGATTTGCTGAGATGAGACATATAATCAAAGTCCTAACTCCTTCTGTTCATAGCACTTATTGGAATACATTGTACACTAATCTTTCTGCACTTAAAAACATCAGAAATTTGAAACATTTATTTTAAACAACAAATGGATATTATTATGAATATTTGGCTTATTTTTCCAGGAGTGAACTTCTACTAAAAAATCAGGTTTTAATCTAAGAATAAATGGGCACAAAAAAGTCTAAATAATTCAGTTATAATTGACAAGTTTTTTGGTTGTTTTTATATATATCTAATTGATTTTGTTAAAAGAAAGAAAGGAAAGAAGAAAGAAAAAGAAGGAAAGAAAGAGAAAGAAAGAAAGAAAGAAAGAAAGAAAGAAAGAAAGAAAGAAAGAAAGAAAGAAAGAAAGAAAGAAATGAAGAAAATCTCCGTATAAAATACAGTACTTTTCATTATCAATTATGGTATATGTTTCACACAATTCTAGGATTAGTAAATTGTTCAAGTTTACTGAAAAGTGTGTGTATGAAGAACTGTGGTAATGAAATCGAAGGTCTAATAGTTCATATACTACAAGGAAACAATCTGGTCCCAAACTTTATTATTCAGCATGACCAGCCACATATATGGCCAACTGGCTTTGGCAGTGGGATGGGAACTTCATGAAAAAATCTATTGTTTACTCCCAAATTAGTTGCTTCTGCAACTCAAATATTGCTACCTCTTGGTGTACCTTAGGTACCTTAGATTTCCAGAGCTTACAGGGATGATCTCTTGGGCGGTAAACATCTCCTAGGTCATTTTGGTTCATGAAGGAACACACACACACACACACACACACACACACAGATTAGAATTCAATTTTAGATCCACTAAAAGTCTATTTATTATTATTGTAATCTAGTGTTTGCTGTTTAGCTTTTCTTTAATTTCCAGATTCTCTGAAAATTCCATTTGAAACACTGAAAAAACACCATCTATTTTCTTTTGGAAAGTGGTAAGTGGAATTGATCACTCAGCCTAAAATAGATTGTGCAGAGGTATATATTTGCTTTGATTTATGGCAATGTGTATATTTCAGCTTAATGAAGAGTTTACTCTTGGGAACAGTTAGAGAATGGATTGTAGTGCTTTGATGCAGAGGAGCAAAGGGGATCATGTTTTGTTCTGATTGATTTCTCTGTTTAATCTCAGACAGTCTTAGGAAGTTGTAAAGCCATAGTTTAATATTCTATAATAATGAAATATATTTTATGGAAACGAAAACAAGAAAACTTACCTTGATTGGATTATGGAACATTTGGTGTATTAAACATTTGCCGAGCAATGCAAAAGGAAAGCAATTCAATTGTCCAGCCAAAACTTTGTCTCACCAGGCGTCTTTTCATATTATGAATTTTTATCATTTTTCAAGAATTTTAAAGAATCGTGACTGACAACTTACAACCTAAATATGCTGCCGAGGCAGCACCAGGGTAGCAATGGCACAGAAGAGAGGGAAAGAGATTGAGTGACTGTCAATGGTCCTAATTGTGTGCATAGCAGCAATAGCTGTGTACACAGTACGGTTTAAATGAAATGTCTGTCTCTCTCTCTGGTTCTTATAGTCTGACGTGATCATATCGACAACCAAAAAAGGGCTGCCTTATTTTTTTTCTCTGACAAAGGAGTTTCTCTTCATTTTCCTTTGTCAATCACTTGTTAGTGGAATCTCCTTAACTAAAGAAAATGCATGAAAAATACCTGAACAATTGGCATCCAAAGTAAACTTTGACTTTTGATATTAGCTTTATTGTCTTTTTCTACACAAAATTAATGTAGTCCATTTGAGAAAATTTAAACGAGCACAAAACGAAATTTAAAATTATGTTTAATAACCACACTATCCAGAGATAACCTCTGTTGAATTTTTATTTATATCTTTCTATTTATCGATCATACATCTAAATTTAATAATTTTAGACACAGTTGGGACTATAGTCTGTTTACTTGGTTAAATTGTCATTTGTTAATTCAATATATCTCTATAAATTTCCTGTTGTTTTAAAGATTCTTCTCTATGATCACATTAATTTTTTTGGCAACTCAGTTTTAAGGATGTGCCAGAGCTTATTTGTAAATCAAACTTCTACAAGAGAACTGCTTTACTTATCAGAATCCAAAATCACAATGTTTGAAATTGTAAACATTTGTGTGATAAGTAGAGAAATAACTTACTCATTTCCTTATTTGTCGTATTTGCTCAAATCACTTAGACTTCCTGTTTTTTGTATTCCATAAAATTACACTTTACTGTCTGGTTTCATAGCCCTTGTTTCAAAAGGAATCAGATATATGTTCTTTTTTCATCCACAGGTGACTCTCTACAATAGTCTTTTACCATTTTTTTCCTGTTAATTTTATCAGAGTATCATTTGGGATAAAAATTATAATAAATATATTTAGAAATAATATGCTTTAATATTTAATGACTGATGATACCTAAACAACAGTTCTTAGTGTTCCTATTACTTTGTAAAGGGATACATTATTTTTGTGGAAAGACTGCTTGGTATTGTGAAAGCATTCATTTCACATCAATATAGGGGAAACTTCACATCATCCCACTGTGTGTGTGATGTGATCTTGGACAAATTACTTAACTTTATTGAGACTATTTCCTTATCTAAAATACTTAAGTCTATTTTATAGATTTTTAAAGGAAAATAAATAAGCTTATTTTGCATGATTTTAGCATGATTTTAGGAAGCTAACTGAAACTTTTTTGTATATCTATATATAAATTTTCCCAAGTATCTGGTGGGAACTGTTAAAGAAAGATTAAAATGAAAACCACAATTTAGATATAGCCCAAAGCTAGCCACTCATATCCATGTAGCCAAAACTTAAGTTGTCCTGATTTTCCCCAAACTTTTGCTCTAATAGTAAATAAAAGACAAAATGTAAGCTTTACCTTGTTGGCATGATTCAATGAAATTTTAAAAATCATCTATAGACAAAATTAGCTTAAACAGCTCTCTTTGTCTTATGAAGAACGTTAATATACAATAGCCAATAATGAATAAGGTCAAAGTACACCCTCTTTTATGCTTTATCAGCTATGCTGTAACTGCTGTAAGTCGGAATTCTTTCCACTCTTGGTTTGTGATCTCTGGGTTTGTGAACTGTTTTTTTTTTTGAATGCACAATTATTTTATATATATATATATATATATCTTTTCCTAACTTGACGTGATTTTATTTTTGGCAGTACTCAATGAATTATAGATACTAACATAATTAGTATTAGTATCTATAATACTTCAGATACTATATAATTAGTATCCATTTCTGTTAATTCTGTTAGTGATAAGTATGTTTCAGTAGCACAGTTTCTTTCTTGCCTTTCTCTTTTTTGTTTCTCTTGTTTTTTCTCTGTTCCATTTTATTTCCCAATAACTATAGGAGTAGGTTATGAGTCTTTAACACAAAGCTACTCAAAAGTCCTATAGAATTGATCCAAGCATTATTCAGATTTTCCATTTCCATACGGAACATTATTTTCTTTTTTTCCTGAAGCCTATACCTGGTTACTTACCTAATAATATTTATCAGGGCCTTATTTCCAATCTCATGGATTGCTACCATCAAATGTGAATTGTGCAAATAGTTATATTTCTTTATTTTATGTATTTTCTTTGTAGTTAATGAGCATGTAACACCCCCAGTGGCATTTTTAAGTGGTATTATAAAAATGTAACATTCTGCCATTTACCCAAAAAGGTATTTTATATAACTGATAAGCACTTCTTTTTCTTTTGGTTTGACAATTATATCAAATATTTCACTTTAAATATTTTCTCTTGGCTACATGTCTGTCAAATGTGCCTAAATAACTGTACCTAAAGATTCTTATTTACAGAAATAGGCAGAGTTTTTTTTTTTTTTTTCCAGGCTACTAGGGGAGAGCAGAAAGAGGAAGCCAACTAGGGTAAAGCATTGCATTTAACATGGAAAATGTAGAAATGCATTAAAGAGACGGAGTGGGAAAACTATGTGAAATAAAGCTCTGCCAGAGTGGAAGAGTAGAAATACTCAGCTTGAAACTGGGAAACCTGGGTTCAATTCCCATAACTGCTACTTACTCATGGTTTTATAGAAGTCACTTAACCTTGCTTAGCTTCTGTAGTATTGTAAAAGTCACTTAACCTTTTAACCTTAGTTTCCTCATTTATAGATTAAAGATAAATAATATCTATTTTGAAAAACTGTTATGAGAATTATCTGAGGTAAAGTACGTTTAAGTCATTTGTTTACTGGCACTACTTTTTTTTAAAAAATAAGCGTTTCTTTTTTAAATAGTGAAGGCAACTAGATGCCTCAGAAATAGACATAGCATTAAGATGTGCACAGAAACCAGATATAAGATAGAATTTAAAATTAAGTCATCATGGAAAATCCATCTTAAAGGCAATGTGGTACTCGAATTAGCTTTATAATGGAAGTAGAGACATAAAGAAGAAAAAGAGACTTACTGTTTAATGGGGGTATTAGACAGTTTTCCTCATGTCATATTTTTAAATCCTTAGAACAACTTGAAAGTAAGTTTTACTATCCCCAGTTTACAGGCGATTAAATAGATGCAAAATAGGTTTTCTAAATAACTTGTTCAATATCATACAGCAAGTGGAGAGGGGAAGCTGGGACTCAATCAAACCCAGACCATCATGCCCAAAGCACATTCTTCCTGTTGTATTACCACTCCAATACAACTAGAAAAAGCCATGCAGTTGTATAATGGCAGTTTTAAAATTATTTTATTGAGTCTTCTATTACCTAAAAAGATAAATAGGGGGTGAAACCTTCTTATTTGGTACAATATAACCTTATAACCTCTATTTGGTACAATCCCTAGGAGAGTATGTTCTCCTTAACACAGAAATTCAAATACTAACATTTTTGGTATGCTGTTTTCATGAAAATATGTGGGAACAAATAACAAGAATACCATAGATGTTTCAAAAACAGTATTCATATTTTCTAATAAAGAGGATACTCTTTCAAGAAAATTACCAATATGGCAAGTATTTGAAGATGATGGTAAAATAAAATCATCCCTTGAGATATGACCAAATCACCTAAAATATCTGTTTACCAAATGGTAGCCCATATCCTCATGCTTTTTTGCAATTAAACTCTTGAAAAACAGTACAATGAGGAACCCAGGAGAGATGAATATAAGGACAAACAGGAAAGACAAGGTCGTATACTAGGAATACGAAAACTTGCATCAATATCTCCATAAGAGTATGACCTCACTTTACTTCCCCCAGTTTAGATTATACAGCATTCCTTTGACTTAAAGTAAACTTAAAAATACATATATAAGAAAAAATTAAGTTAAGTCACAGTCTGGGGTCAACTTATAAGCATAAAACTTTCTATTTGTCTTAAGTTATTGAAGCCAAGAATTCTAAAGGAATCACTGAACTAAATGAGTAGACCACTGCTGCATTATAATTTCTCCAGCTGTTGGAGGCTTAACTATGTAGTGCCATGTCTGAGAATGTGAAATGGACATATGATATGAAAGCATTATGATGTGTGATGACTTTGCATGTGCTGTGTGATAAAGGTTAGCAGACTCCTCTTTCCATTTGGCTTTTCAGATTTGCACACACTTTCAGGAAAGATTGCCAAAAAGCTTTCTTCTTTTTTCTCTATTTTTAATGTATTTCTGCAAAGAGGTGAATCTTTATATGCTCTACTCTAATGCAAAGATCATGATTTTAGTACCTTTCCTAGGATTTGCAGGAAACATATGGAGAGCAGATTATTCAGGTTGTAAAAA
This sequence comes from Piliocolobus tephrosceles, assembly GCF_002776525.5. Lineage (NCBI taxonomy): Eukaryota > Metazoa > Chordata > Mammalia > Primates > Cercopithecidae > Piliocolobus > Piliocolobus tephrosceles. The sequence continues at coordinate 78,734,694 of NC_045438.1, read as the reverse complement.
TTACCACTTCAGATTTGGTTCACTTGACTTGTCATCCTTCCTGTCATCCAGTATTCTCTTTTCACCTACCATGTAAACATCACTTGGCACAAGGTTTCTTTTTTTAAGTTGATGAGATTTCATGGGCTCTTTGTGTGTGTAGGTGTGCACAAATATGCTACAAAATGTGAATGTTTGTTTTAACATGAAAGAAAAAGAATAATTGGTCCTTTATCCTTTATTTAGTAGATAAATGCAAAGTCAACCTTCATTTGTTTTTAACTGCATCCCAAGTATATTCAAAACAAAAAGATTGAATGGAGAATTAAGCAGAGACAAAATTGACATGATCACTGACACTGATGAACATGAATCTACCAGCCAAGAAAACATAGATGAATAAAGAAATTAAGTATAAGGTAGAAAGGAAATGTCAAAAGGAAAACACAGATTTTCTGGAAAATTAAAGGACAGAAAGAAATTCTACCTTGGGAACCTAGAATATTTACTGGAAGAGGAAAACATTAAATAAAATATAAAGTATAAAGATGCATCCAAGGCAATCTGGAGTCTGAGAAGTATAAAATGGTGATCTTGGTATAAGAAAATTGTGATTACACACACAGAGGCAAGAAAGCACTGAAAACTTTTATTGAGTTGCAATTGCAATTGTAAAGTATGGATATATGAAGCTTAGCTGTAGGGAGAGGGCTTGGAAAGCTTACTTACAGCATGTTGTAGAATCCTTCAGATCATTTGCTTAGGAGATAATTTATTTATCAGTCAATGGAAATCACCAAGATTTCAGCAAAAAACACATGAGGAGTATGATTTAGGAAAGGTATTTTTGTAATAATTTAAAATATAGAACAGAGATAGTGAAGTTAGGTTGCAAAGACCAATTAGTAGGCTGTGCCAATTAATCCAGAAAAGAAAAATAAATAAAAACAGAAATTTGTGTGGTTGTGGAAGAATATAAAACAGAATTACAACAAAAGTATTGCAGGGAAAATCTGCACAACACAGTATGCTGAATGCAAATACAGTTGGAAAGAGATAGAATTTTTTTTTTAAATGGCTCATGCTTAAAACTTAGAGGGGTAGAGGATCTGGATAACTAATAGGCAGCTGATATTTTATATCAAATCAGTTTACCTCATAGATTATATTCCCTCTTTAGGATAAGGCGGGAATTGGAAAATGTAGTTTTTAATACAAGAAAGATCATTATTTTTACTGGGAGGAAGGAACAAGTAGAGACAGAGAGAAAGAGAGAGAGAAAATTTGAAATACAATATATAGAGAAAAGATTGATAACATAAGAGGATCTGGATTTTCTACTTGATGACTGTGCAAATCACAAAAGATTAGTTAGCTTTGGAAAAGAGGAGGAATATTTTTCTAAGCCAGTAGAGAAAGTAGGGCAAAAATATACAGATATTTTCAGATGATGTTTTCACATGGGGTAGAATAAATTTGAGGGACATAGAGTTAAATAGTCGAGATCAGAATAAAGTTCAAAGTGAGGTGATTTTCTAATTGTGAGGCAGCTCTGATTGTGGCTGGAAACAGAAGAGTGCAGGTAGAATGTAGAAGACTCATTGGGGAGTGTGCAAGACTCTGCAGCATCACACACGAGAGCTAACAGCTGCATACCCTTCATGAAGAAGTTCACACCAGCTGTGGGAAATTGGTCTCACTCAATCTGTCTATATCAACAATTTCACTACAGCTCAGCTGGAATTTGAATGCCGATTACGCTAAATAAGTTGTAACAGGTTCAAAAAATGTGTGTTTCCCTATTCTCTAGGAGTGATTTTTCTTTCATTTTGATTTTTAATTTTTTTAAAAAAAATGTTTAGATACACAAGTTCCTTCAAATTCCCTTTCAGGAGTAGGTAATATAAACATATATACTTATGTCACTTTAATTAAGATTTTTAATCCTATACTCTTTTGATCAAGTATTCTCAATCTAAAAATTTTCCTTTCCAAAATAGAGACAATGAGTAACATTACTTATCCTGAGTTTTCCTGAAGAATATGTAGATGTAAAGCTGATTTGCCATTTGTGTTTTTTTTTTTGTAAATAATAATATATACCTTTATGTGTACAGTGCTTTCAGTTTACAGAGGGTTATCACATACATCTGATTACAGTCTCACAACAACAATAAAGGTATTGCTCTATTCCCACTTCACTTTCGACAAAACTGGGTTTTAGAGAGGATAGGTAACTTCCTCAGGGCCCAAGTCGACTTCATCTGGTAAGTGGATCAACTTAAACACTGATCTTTCAACTGCCTCTTCTGTGCTATGTCCATTCAATTAAGTTGAGGTTTGGGAATCCATATGTAATTATCAGTCATTATTAGACTTTATTTTACTTTTGATTTGCTTAGCAGATTATTAAGCTATTATTTGGTGCAGTATGCTGATTTATGTCAGGAATTCAACTACTTAAATAGAAGGAATATCACTGTGTTCTTAAGGAAATGGTATTTTATTTAGGAAATAATAATACATCTATAGTCAATATTGTTAATGAAGTGTATTTCTATAGTACAGATTCTATATTTCCCATTATATATTTATTCTCTCTAAATTATTCATTTCCTGTATCAAAAAAACATGCAATGCTTAGATGGAAGAAAAGGCTGGTCTCAGAGACACTGGATGACAAAATTATTTTCTTTATTCAACAAAAATCATTAAATAATTTATTCGACCCTGCATAGGGGAAAATATAGCAAGTATCTATTAAGATAATTCTGTTAAATTGAAAACGTTTATAAATAAAAATTGTTTCTCATATTTGACTTAATATATGTTATTTGACCCCAAAATATACTTTCCATTTGTCTTTATGTATCAATGCTAAAACCGTGCATTGACGAAAAAAAAGAGACAATAATCTAGCACACAAAAAAATTTAGCAAAGTTGTATGTCTGGTACACAAGATATTTGCTTTTCCATTTCTTTAAAATAAGAATTATGAAGTTTTAAAAATTCACTTAGAAACAGTTACTTTTCTTTTCCCACATTCCCATGAAGTCCTATTGGTGCTTTTTATTATTTTGGGAACAAAGCAAGAATAAGTAAGTCACTACCTTCCAGAAAATTGATGTTAACCACTTAGTAGCCACTGAAATAAGCATTTAACTTCAGTAAAATTTCATTATAGTTTGTTCAGTTTTTCTCATTTACTATTGCTTAACTTTCAGGACACTTAATTTACAGTAATGAAGACAAAAAAGGACATCCAAAACGATATTGATTGCTTAATGTTCCCAAATTTCAAGGGAAAAGCACATTCTCTCTTGAGCCAAAAATTGATTTGCTTTTCATGGATTCTACTTTGAGTGCACTAGAGAAGAGGGAAATTTGCATGTCCTATACATTGCATAAACCCAACCTTCTTAGTACATCTTGGTTTGAATCTATGCAGTTTATTTTAACAATACCGAGGTCACACACAAGGTATGATTTAGAAATAAATTAACTTTAATTCCTAAAGTTTATGTAATCTTTTATATCTTCTGACATCCAGATCTTGTTTTATGTTCCTTTAGCATTATTCAAGATGTTCTGCAGCAATTGATCTTGACCAAAAATATTTATAGTAAATGGCCTTAAGCCAATAATATGCCTTTTGCTTAATAAAATTGCTTTCTGAATAGTTTAAAAGGTGCTTGTATTTAATGGCAAATATAACACCGGCTGCTCTTTTCTGTGCCAAGTTGCTGTCTAGTTCAAGGTGTTAAATAGCATAATGAGTTTGGTCTCCTCTAATACAGAAAATAAAGACCCAAGAGAACTTCCACTGAGAGGGAGTTTTAGAATGCGAGATGACAGGTCGTTGTGAATATGACTTTTCCAAAAGAGGAGAGTTTCTAACTTTTCAAGGCCATGTGCATTCTCCTAATTCATTAGGTGGTCAAAAAGCTCTGTCAGGCAGAATTGTCAATAGGCTAAGATGTATTTCAAACACGACGTCCAAAGATGTTAATCTTTCTCTTTGGATTCTGCCTGTGTGAACACTGCTTTTCTCAGAGTGATTTAGTAAAATAGCTCTTTTACTCTCACAGAATCAATTCTGTGTAAAAAGTATGAATTAAATCTTTCAGAAATTCTAAATTGTAGATTTAGTTTGTATGAAATAAGTGTCTTTTGGTCATTTTGAATTCCTTTTATTATTTCTTAACGGGAGGTGGTGATTTATATAGAGTCTGACTTAAGACTCGAAAATAATTTCCACAGACTTATATGCATAGCAACATTAAAATAAAAATTATCTTTAATTTTGGTTTTGAAAGTTAATTATTAACTCTGTTAAGGGAATTACTAGTCTAGAGTAAATCTCAGAGAGAGAAAAAAACTATTTACTATTTTAAAGTTATTCTTTTACCTTTTAGATATGCATTAACCTGTTGTAATTTACTTTTGTATATACATAACTAAGCTTACTATTTTAAAAAAATTTTTTTAAATTTTACTTTCAGTTCCAGGATACATGTGCAGAATGTGCAGGTTTGTTACATAGGTATACATGTGCGATAGTGGTTTGCTGTACCTAACAACCCGTCATCTGGGTTTTAAGCCCCACATGTATTAGGTATTTTTCCTAATGCTCTCCCTCCCTTTGCTCTGCATCACCTGATAGGCCCTGGTGTGTGATGTTCCCCTTCTTGTACCCATATGTTCTCATTGTTCAATTCCTACTTATAAGTGAGAACATGTGGTGTTTGGTTTTCTGTTCCTTTGTTAGTTTGCTGAGAATGATGGCTTCCAGCTTCATCCATGTCCCTGCAACAACTTAAAAGGGAAGTGAAGGATCTCTTCAAGGACAACTGCAAATCATTGCTCAAGGAAATAAGAGAGGACACAAACAAATGGAAAAACATTCCATGCTCATGTATAGAAAGACTCAATATCATAAAAATGGTCATACTGCCCAAAGTAATTTATAGATTCAATGCTATTCCCATCAAACTACCACTGACTTTCTTCACAGAATTAGAAAAAAACTACTTTACATTTCATATGGAACCAAAAAAAGAGCCCATATAGGCAAGCAAAAAGAATTAAGCTGGAGGCATCACACTACCTGAATGCAGACTATACTACAAGGCTACAGTAATCAAAACAACATGGTACTGGTACCAAAACAAATATATAGACCAATGGAACAGAACAGAGACCTCAGAAATAATACCACACATCTACAACCATCTGATCTTCGACAAACCTGACAAAAACAAGCAATGGGGAAAGGATTCCCTCTTAATAAATGGTGCTGGAAAAACTGGTTAGCCATATGCAGAAAACTAAAACTGGACCCTTTCTTTAAATCTTATACAAAAATTAATTCAAGATGTTTTAAAGTTTACTAATTTTCTACATGAAAAGTGAACTTAGGATTAAGAAGTAAGACTTATTGCAGGAAATTTGTAAAAATAAATCTGTTTGGCAAACCGTAAGAATGACATGTAAAGCCTTTTATTGCTGTGTACATCAGACTACACTGTAGAATACATTGATATGATTTAAAAATAGTTGTTTCTGAAGATAACTTAGAAGATACAATATTATTTCTAAAACTAATTTCTAATAAAATATATTTGGCTAAAGCTGGGTTAAACAAAGCTAAGCAAGTTTTTACCTTTTACTGCAGGACTTTTCAGAGCCTTTTTAAAAACTTTAAAAAATTTTAATTAATTTATTTATTGTAAATTATACTTTGAGTTCTGGGATACAAGTGCAGAAAGTTTAGGTTTGTTACATAAGTATACGTATGCCATGGTGGTTTGCTGCACCTATCAACCTATCATCTAGGTTTTAAGCCCTTCATGCATTAGCTATTTGTCCTAATACTCTCCCTTCCCTTAGCCCCCACCCTCTGACTGGCCCCAGTGTGTGTTGTTCCCTTCCCTGTGTCCATGTGTTCTCATTGTTTAACTCCCAGTTATGAGTGAAAACATACAGTGTTTTGTTTTCTTTTTCTGTGTTAGTTTGCTGAGTATGATGTCTTCTAGCTTCATCCATGTCCCTGCAAAGGACATGACCTCATTCATTTTTATGGCTTCATAGTATTCCATGGTGTGTATGAACCACATATCTTTTCCCAGTCTATCATTGGTGGGTATTTGGATTGGTTCCATGTCTTTGCTATTGTAAATAGTGTTGCAATAAACATATGTGTGCAGGTGTCTTCACAGTAGAATGATTTGTTTTCCTTTGGATATATACCCAGTAATGGGATTGCTGGGTCAAATGTAATTTCTGGTTCTAGAGGAATAGCCACACTTTTTTCCACAGTGGTTGAACTAATTTACATTCCCACCAACAGGATCAAAGCATTCCTATTTCTTCACAGTCTCTTCAGTATCTATTGTTTCTTGACTTTCTAATAATTGTCATTCTGACTGCTGTGAGGTGGTATCTCATTGTGGTTTTGATTTACATTTCCTTTTTTAAAAATTTATGTTCGGGAATACATGTGCATGTTTGTTACATAAGTAAACTTGTGTCATGGAGGTTTATTGTACAGATCATTTCATCACCCAGGTAGTAAGCGTTGTACTCATTAGTTACTTTTCCTGTTCCTCTCCCTCCTCCTACCTTCCAACCTCCAAAAGGCCCCAGCGTGTGTTGCTTCCCTCTATGTGTCCATATGTTCTCATCATTTAGCTCCCACTTATAAGTGAAAACATGGGGTACTTGGTTTCTGTTTCTGCGTTAGTTTACTAAGGATAATGGCCTCCAGTTCCATCCATGTCCCTGCAAAGAACATCATGTTGACCTTTTAATAAAACTCATTGTGATTATCCAAAACAATGTCTGTAAGCTTAAAATACATTTCTTAGACTGTTTTATCAAAGAAGGCTTAATTCACAGAGCATGTCTTGAAATATTCTGTTGAAAGTATAGACCTAATTTTGCAATTTCCTCACCGAAGAAGCCACTGTTTCCTTTTGCCTAGAGAGTACGTTTCAAACTCTAGCACTTCTTAAATTTTCTGTTGAAATTGGCCCCAATCTATTTTAATTTTTCACTTACAGGCATCCCATTCTATCTTCTTTCTTTCCATTAGAAGAAAACAAAAGATTTTTATTTTCTGAAAAATTCAGGCACTTATGCCTCTTGTTTATTAAGTAATCAACTTTTGTATTTTTAGTGAAGAAATTATTGTGTGTGGGAAACAATATAACATTTCCCTTGAGGTACATTGTCTAAGACGGTCGACCATCTGAATGATTATCTAAGGTTCTTTTTTTTTTGAGGTTTGCAACTGATATGCCTATATAAAAATCTTTGTGACAATAAATGATATTATATCAAAATTCAAGTTTTTATGTGTGTGTATAACAGATATATTCTACTGATTTAATTAAAATACACTGAAATTGAATTTAAAAACCTTTCCTTTGCTTGATGAATTCCACAGAATAAGTACTGGAACAAAATTACTAGGATCTTAATGTCAAATTTTCATGAAAATAAAATAAACGTATTAATTTTTTAAATGTGTAACTATATATTAAGTATCTCTGCAGACATTCTGTATCTCTAATTAAGCATAAATAAGTAAATGCAAGTTTCTAAAGAGCCAATAGCTTTTTTTATTAAACCTGTACTAATTTGTGATCATTTTTTCAGAAACTATTTCATTATATTCATGAATAAAGAGTTTAGCATATAAATGATTAAATAAATCGATCTAGCTACTTACCAGTAAGTCTTATAAAATTCTTGAAAATACATTGTGGTTCAATTTAAATTGTACAATTTAAGTTCAAAGTTATTAAACAGTTTATATTTGTCCCTATGAAATGAAAATAACTTTAAAAACTATTTTTAGTTAACTTTGTTATCTATTGTAAATGTGCACTGTCTGATTATAATGTCAAAGGATTTCTTATTTCTTCTTGTTAGCTACCAATTTAGATTCCTTTTCTTTTAAAAATTGATATATTCATGTTTTTCTTATATATTTATAACACTTACGTTTTGAACCGTGAAATATCCTGTATGTTGCAAATATTTTCCTAGTATGCCTCATACTTTTTAACTTTATTTATAGGGCTATTGTAAGATGGAAGTTTACATTTTTAACTTGAGCTGTAATTGATTTATGCCTATTCCTCCCAAACTTTGGGATCACTTTTCTGCCATTTCTGCTTTTATTTATTTAGGTGTTCACATCTAGATGTCTAATTTACCAATAATAAATCTCATCAATTATATCCTTGATAAATGAAGAATTTTATTACTTGCATCCTTTTCCACTTCCATCTCTTACTGCAATTAGTTTTGTAATACAGTCTTTATTTTCTCTGTTACTTATTATTTGATCTTTAAAACCTCTCCTTAAACCCATGGATAGTAAATACTTGATTCTCTCATACTGTAACTAATAAATAAATAAACAACAACTCTGCCATCTCATTATCTTTCCCCACTTAGTTTCATATTTTGCATCTTATTAAATATTTCTTGCTTTATCTAGAAGTTGGTTCTAAAATTGAAATTATTCTTTGAATAAGAACATATTTTTATGTGATTAGGATTAGATAGTACAATTCATTACAGAACCATATATTTTTCTACAAATACACTTCCTCCCCTTTGCTTTAAATGTCACAACCCTGGTGAGTGCAAAGGATTCGTCTTTGTTAAAGTCTAACAGGTGTCTAAAATTATACTTTTTGCTTTCTTTCACATTCATATCAGGCTTTTCTTGAATTGCATGTTTCTCTTGGAGTTGCTAATTGCCTTTATTTTGTTTTACTTGGAAAAATTAAACTGTTTTCTTCTCTATAACTATAATAATATTCATGTTTGTAACTATCCGATTCGATTTTATTTCAATATACCTACTTCATTCTATTTTTCTTCTTGAAACCAAAGCCTGTCTGCTTTTTCTTGAACTGACTTCCTTAAAATTAATCTCTGACTTTCAGTTACAGTTTCTTATATTAATTACAAATAATTTAATTAGTTACAATTTTTAAAATTGTTTTCTGAAGTCCCTGATTGCCTATTTCCCACCTCTAGTATTTTGTGCCATTTTTACACCTTGTTTCTCCTAGTGTATCTATCATAATAACTATCTTGTGGAACATCTTCCTCTCAAAGCCTGATCTTTTGGCATACACTGGTGATCTAAAGCATTCGATCAGTTTAATCTTAGATCTTGTAACTGCTTCATGTTTGTTGTATTCCTTTGTTTGTTTGAATATATCCTCAGTATCTTCCTCAGAAAGGTGCCAGAATGGAATAGACTTTTCATAAATAAAATGCCTTTGTTCTGCCCTCATATTACAATGTTTGACTACATACTTCATTTCTAAAAGTGTATTTTCTCAGCACACAATATTTTAAATTTTGATGTACTTAGATAAGCTTAGTTCCTTTATAATTCCTTCCTCTGCTCTCATATTTAGTAAATACTTCTTCATTCCCCCCAAACAGATAAAAAAGTCACCCTAATTTTCCATTTTCCATTATTTCATTTTCAGATATAATTTCTCATTCCAAAATGCGACACATAGTGTAAGATTAGAACCAAAGCCTTATGACTGATTGGGATACCTGAAAGAGACAAGGAGAATGGGACCAAATTGGAAAATGTGCTTCAGCATATCACCTAGGAAAACTTCCCAATCTAGCAAGGAAGGCTAACATTCAAATTCAGGAAATCCAGAGAACCCCACCAAGATACTCTAAGAGAAGAGCAACCCCAAGACAAATAATCTTCAGATTCTCCAAGGTTGAAATGAAGGAAAACATGTTAAGGGGCATCAGAGAGCAAGGCCAGGTCACCTACAATGGGAAGCCCATCTGAATAACAGTGGACCTGTCAGCAGAAACTGTACAAGCCCAGTGAGATTGGGGGCCAATATTCAATATGCTTAGAGAAAAGAATTTCCAACCCAGAATCTTATATCCGGCCAAACTAAGCTTCATAAGTGAAAGAGAAAGAAAAGCCTTTTCAGACAACAAAAGTTGAGGGGATTAGTCACCACCAGACCTGTCTTGCAAAAGCTCCTGAAGGAAGCACTAGATATGGAAAGGAAAAACAGTTACCAACCACTACAAAAACACAATGAAATATACTGACAATGACACTGTGAAGCAACTACATCAACATGTCTGCAAAATAATTGGCTAACATCATGATGATAGGTTAAAATTCACACATAACAATATCAACCTTAAATGTAAATGGGCTAAATGCCCCAATTAAAAGACACAGAATGGAAAGCCGAATAAAGGGTCAAGACCTGTTGGTGTGCTGTATTTAAGAGATCTGTCTCTTGTGCAAAAACACATATAGGCTCAAAATAAAGGGATGGAGGAAAATCTACCAAGCAAATAGCAGAAAAGAGCAGGGGTTGCAATCCTAGTTTCTGACAAAACAGACTTTAAACTAACAAAGATCCAAAAAGACAAAGAAGATCATTACCTAATGGTAAAGGGTTAAATTCAAAAAGAAGAGCTAATGGTAAAAGAAAACTTCAGGCAAATATCCCTGATGAACATCGATGTAAAAATCCTCAATAAAATACTAGCAAACCAAATCCAGCAGCACATCAAAAAGCTTGTCCACCACAATCAAGTAGACCTCATCCTCAGGATGCAAGGCTGGTTCAAGATACACAAATCAATAAGTATAATTTATCACATAAACAGAAATAAAGACAAAAACCACATTATTATCTCAATAGACGCAATACAAACCTTCAATGTAATTCAACATCTCTTCATGTTAAAAACTCTCAATAAACTAAGTATTGATGGAACACACCTCAATAATAAGAGGCATTTATGATAATCCACAGCCAATATCCTACTGAATGGGCAAAAGCTGGAAGCATTTCCCTTGAAAACTGGCACAAGACAAGGATGCCCTCTCTCACCACTTCTATTCAACATAGTATTGGGAGTTCTGGTAAAGTCAATTAGGCAACAGAAAGAAATAAAGAGTATTCAGATAGGAAGAAAGGAAGTCAAACTGGCTCTGTTGTCAGATGGCATGATGCTACATCTAGAAAACCCCGTTGTCTCAGCCTAAAAGGTTCTTAAGCTGATAAGCAACTTCAGCAAAGTCTTAGCATACAAAATTAATGTGCAAAAACCAAAAGCATTCCTATATACCAGCAATAGACAAGCAGAGTGACAAATCATGAATGAACTCTCAGTCATAATTGTTATAAAGAGAATAAAATACCTAGGAATACAGCTAACAAGGGAAGTAAAAGGTCTCTTCAAGGATAACTACGAACCACTACTCAAGGAAATTAGAGAGGACACAAATAAATGGAAAAACATTCCATGTTTATGGATAGGAAGAACCAATATCATGAAAATGACCATACTTCCCAAAGTAATGTATAGATTCATTGGTATTCCCATCAAACTACCATTGACATTCTTCACAGAATTAGAAGAAAACTACTTTAAAATTAATATGGAATCAAAAAAGAGCCCATATAGTCAAGACAATCCTAAGCAAAAGGAACAAACCTGGAGGCATCATGCTACCCAACTTCAGACTGTAGTTCAAAGTTACCAAAAGAGCATGGTCCTGATTCAAAAACAGACACATCGACTAATGGAACAATGTAAAGAACTTAAAAGTAAGATGGCACATCTACAACCATCTAATCCTTGACAAACCTGACAAAAACAAGTAATTATGAAAAAATTCCCTGTTTAATAAACAGTGCTGGGAGAACTGGCTGGTCATATGCAGAAAATTAAAACAGGACCTATTCTTTATAACTTATACAAAAATTAAATCAAGAAGGATTAAAGACTTACACATAAAACCCAAAACTATAAAAACCCTACAAGAAAATCTAGGTGATAACATTCAGGACATAGGCATGGGCAAAGATTGCATGACAAAAACATTAAAAACAATTGCAACATAAGCAAAAATTGACAAATGGACTCTAATTAAACTAAAGGGCTTCTGCACAGCAAAATAAAGTATCAGCAGAGTTGAACATGCAACTTACAAAATGGGAGACATTTTTTGCAATCTATTCATCTGACAAAGGTCTAACATCCAGAATCTACAGGGATCTTTTTGTTGTTGTTGTTGTTGTTGTTGTTGTTGTTGTTGTTGTTGTTGTTTGAGACGGAGTCTCACTCTGTCGCCCAGGCTGGAGTGCAGTGGCGCGATCTCGGCTCACTGCAAGCTCCGCCTCCTAGATTCACACCATTCTCCTGCCTCAGCCTCCCATGTAGCTGGGACTACAGGCACCTGCCACCGCACCTGGCTAATTTTTTGTATTTTTAGTAGAGACGGGGTTTCACCGTGTTAGCCAGGATGGTCTCAATCTCCTGACCTCGTGATCCGCCCGTCTTGGCCTCCCAAAGTGCTGGGATTACAGATGTGAGCCACCGTGCCCGGCCATCTACAGGGATCTTAAACAAATTTTCAAAAAAAAAAAAAACCCCATCAAAAAGTGAGCAAAGCACATGAACAATGAACAGACACTTTTGAAAGAAGACATTTATGTGGCCAACAAATATATGAATAAAAAGGTCAATATCATTGATCATTAGAGAAATGCAAATCAAAACCACAATGGGATACCATCTGACACTAGTCAGAATGGTGATTATTAAAAATCCAAGAAACAACAGATGCTGGCAAGGCAGAGGAGAAATAGGAACACCTTTACACTGTTGGTGGGAATGTAAATTAGTTCAATCATTGTGGAAGCCAATGTGGCAATTCTCAAAGACCTAGAACCAGAAATAGCACTTGGCCCAGCAGTCCCATTACTGGGTATATATATATATATAAGAATATAAATCATTCTATTATAAAAATACATGTACACATATGTTCATTGGAGCACTGTTCACAATAGCAAAGACATGTAATCAACCCAAATGCCCATCAATGATAGACTGGATAAAGAAAATGTGGTACATATACACCATGGAATACTATGCAGCCATAAAAAGAAACAAGATTACGACCTTTACAGGCATATGGATGGAACTGCAAGCCATTATCCTCAGCATACTAATACAGGAACCAAAAACCAAACATCACTTTTTCTCACTTATAAATGGGAGCTGAACAATGAGAACACATGGACACAGGTAGGGAAGTAACACACACTGGGCCTGTCAGTGAGGGGTGCAGGGAGGGAGAGCATCAGGAAAAGCAGCTAATGCTTGCTGGGCTTAGTACCTAGGTGATGGGTTGATAAGTGCGCATAACACCATGACATGTTTACCTGTGTAATAAATCTGCATATCCTGCATATGTATCCCAGAACTTAAAATAAAATGAAAGATTAGAATCAAAGCTGATTTTTTCCTCTAAGGAATACATATTTCCCTATACCATTTGGTGAATAATAAATCCCATTTTCCATTTATCTGTGATCTATCCTTTAATATATTCTAAATATAATTATCTATATCTAAATAATAACAGCATCAATTCTTGTTGACCTCTCTATTGATTCTTATGACAGTACCACATTCTATAAATTATTAAAACTTGGTACTGTAACTTAGTATCTTGAAGACAAACCTTTCATTATCCATTTTATTAGTAGTCTTATTTTACTTTTTATGATTAAGGATATTTATGTTTGTCATTATATATAATTCAATACATAAAAGAAGAAAATTATGATCAAAGCATTGCTGAATATGCATGAAATGTTAATACTTTGTGCATAGTTCTGATTTTTTCTATGTACAGAGGCACACTGGAAAATGCACACATTAATCTCTCTGTGTATCATACCTGCATAGAATCTCCTATAAAGAGACACCAATATTTCTGTAAATGGTTCAATACTGATGGACATTTCAATTGTATCTCATTTGTTCTATTGAAAAATAGAAGCGGTATGGATTGCTTTACACATATGGCCATCCACTTATTATATTATTTAACTCAGACAAATCTCACAAATAGAATTTTAACATATGCTCTTTTCATAATTGTGATATATTTTTAAATGTCTACTTATGAATGTATGCAAAAACACTAACAATTTATTTTAGAACTTGATTTCCCCATCATCATGATTATTATTATATCATTATTATTATTGGAATTTTAAAAGTTGCCCCTGATGGGCAAAATATTATCTTTATTACAATTTGTGCCTATTTGATAATTAGTAATTAATGACTGTGATTAAATATTATTAATCATTTATTTTACATGTTTACATTATTTTTTATTTCCATTAGAAAGTAATTTTTTCATAATGACTTACAGAAGCAGCTTATAGTAGACTGTCAAGCATTGCACACTTCCTTCAATTTGTCATTTGTTAAACATGCTGTCATATTTTTATCACAAGTAGTGTGTTTTCTTTAAAATTAATTTTGTGGAATTTCTCTTTCTAGCTTTAGATCAGAATTAGAAGCGATTTTGAGACTCCTAAGATTAGTTTTATTTCCATTTTCATTTTTCCTGTAGAATTTTTAATAATGCCATTTTCATGTTTTATTTAGAAATGAATATGGAATTTATTCAGGTATAAGGAGTACAGGAGTGATTTCATTATTTTTCACAAATGACTAGTCATTTGTCCTAATGCCATATTTCCTCTGCTGATTTGAAATATTCTATTTATCATGTTATTTTAAAATTTGGTCTGTTTCTGGACTCAATTCTGTCTCAGCAATTTCCATTTCTATTTTTCTTCTAGCTTGAAGTTTTAAAACTACATTAGGTTCTTAAAATATTATATCATTACCAACTGGCATGTTTTGTCCCCATTATTAATTTTGAAATTTGGAGATTTAAGCTTAACTCCTCTCTCCCAGAAGGCATATTCATTTTGCTTTCTTTTTCTTTTTCGTGTGTTTGCATGTAAAAATTCTTGTACTCTTTTGGGTTTCCTAGACCTTGTGCATGTTCACAGAGTTTGGGACCTTCATATTTTTTTAGACCAGACTATACATTCTGGCACAGCTTTCACAAAGCTTGTGTGGGCATTATAGAGTATTAGTCCAACTGATGATAACTTTTTCCATTGATTCCACTTAATATTTCCAGAGTGCATAGCTACACCTGGAACCTCAAACAAGAGAACCAAACTGAGCCAAATTAGAGTTCAACCCTTTCTGCTGGCTCCCCTGGTCAATATCAGAGGTTCCAAGACCACGTCACCACCCATAATCTATTGGCATGTTCCACAGGGCTATAAGAAAGTACCATGGCAAACCTCACTTCTGCTTACATATTACTCAGTTATCTTCATTATAATCAGCTATTTTACTAGATGTTCAAGTAGGAACGTTTGCTTAATTTTATAAAATGTTTGTAAAATATCTACCCCGATAATCACGTGTTTTAACGTGTATGGAAGTAATAAAATTTATAGATTTCCTAAAGTTGAACCAACCTTCCTATATTATAGAATAAGTTATAATAAGTTTATGATCTAGAATCTGTTTAATACACTGTTGTATTTAAGTTATGGTCATATGAAGTATATATAATTATTATACTTAAAATGAAATACTGCATTAATATTTAAATTATAGGATTTTTATATCTGAATTCCTAAGTGAGATATAACAATGTTTACAAATATCTATTGAGCGCCTGTTACGTGGTAAGCAGTGTTCAAAACATTGAGGTTTCAGCTGTACCTTCATGGAATTAACCCTCCAGTGGTCAGAGACACACAGTAAACATGTTTAAAAAGTGAAAGTAAAATCAATTCACATCATCATATGACAAATAAAATAAAATTAATTGAATTGGTTAGAGAGTGCCTGAGGCAGCATAACCTTAGAGTGTTTAAGGAAAGACTCTGAGGACTTGCAATTTGAGTTAACCTGAGTGATGAAAAGAATTCAGCTTTAAAACATCCTGAGAAAGAATGTTTTTGTAGAGGTATAAAACAGAAGTTGCCAAAATACAGGTTTTAGCTTTCTATGTAATTATTTAGCTTTACTAATTCTAACATCATAATTTTCGTATTCTGGGATATGTTTCAGTGCAATACATATTATTTACTTGCTGAAGTTGTGATAGCATTTACTAGAAGCATCATAAGAATCTGACTGCATTTGGTTTGATGTTTCTTTGATAGTTTTTCTATTCCATAGTTGTTGGTTACTACAGGTTAACTCCCAGGTTTTCTACCTCTTTGGTCATCCATTAAGTAGTTGTTTAAAACAAATATGCATTTTCATTATTTCTGATTTTTCTTTTCATCGTGTGTAGGGTATTTTCTCACTTTTTTTATGTACTGTCAGTGATCACTAACTCTTTGTAATTACTCTTGCCAAGTAATTGTTTTTATTTTCTCTGAAAGCATTTCCAAAGTTTTCTCTTTTCACCATTATTTTCTACTTGGCATCTTTTTGGAAAGTATCAGATCATGTATTATTAGCTCTTTCTTTTGCTTCTTAATTTATGTTTCTTTATCATCTTCCTGTACTTCTTTTTTAACATCTGAGATCAACATTTAATAAGTTTTCTTCCTCAAAAAATCTCTTTGACAGCATCTCATGAGTTTAGATATGTAATGTGCTGCAGTAATAAAAAGTTTTGTCTTCCCCTTGATGCAGTGTTATTTAGTAAGATGATTAAGTATTTTTAAGTATACATGGTTCTTCTTTTTGCATAACACATTAAAGCTACTGTTTAACTTTTTTGTTTCTAGTTTGTCCTTTGTTGAAATTTCTCCCAAGTAGTGGTACTCAGTGGATATTTTAAGGTATGTTTTCAAAGTTTATGTAAATTTATACACTTTAATTTATAGCCTAATATAATTATGGCTATAATTATGGCTATATATTATAGCTATATAATATAATTATGGCTATATATTATAGCTATAGTATGTAATATGGCACTAATATAATATAAATAAAAGTAGTTTATTTGTTCATCCATTCATTCAACAGATATTTACTGAGCCCCTACCTTGCTTTAGTCATTGTCCCTAGAAATGGGGATAAAGCTCTAAGTAAATGAAAGAAAAGGTGTTGGCTTTATGTTTAAATATAAATACAATGTATAATGCAGAAGAAATGAAAAGAAGTACAGATAGCTAGAGACATAAGAAATCATCATAGTACTATTCCACAAAGATGGTCACTTAACAAGTTGATGTATTTATTTTCAGTTTTTCTTAATTCATGCTAAAAATACAGATTTAGAGAGGAGATTTCACTGTCCCTGAAAACGTAACTAGCCAAATTGTAAAGACAAGCACATTACATTTTAAGAGTCCTAAGGTGGGTCAAATAAGAAATCGAAACTCTTTGAACCAATGTTTTCAACCTTTTTGAAAACTGGAAATAAGCCAGGCTTTCTTTGTTGCATGCTTTCCGTTAGCTGTTACTTAACAGAAAACATTTCAGATGCCTCTCTTTGCATTGCTGTCTTGATTTTCTTTTTTTCAATTTCAGCAGAGTGGCTCATAAATAAACATGTTCACGGCTCAGGTTGGGAGTGACAGTTTATTCCTACTATTTTGATGGATTGTACAAGATATCTACAGTTCTCTTCTCTAACTAAACATCCATGCATGGACTGTAAAATTAATCATAACATGGCAGGATGCCTAAGAATTTGGAACAGCTTCTTTCTTGATGACTCTTAGTATCAAAGTGAAACTTTCATTTTAGTAATGATAATTAATGAAACCTATTATTTGATGATTTATCCTCCAAAAGGTATATATACTGCCTTTCTGTGAACCCCAGCTTCACTCATAAACCATGCCACATGTGCTTAGCTGTCAATAGGTTATGTTTGATTAGAAAGTTAGTGTCTTCCTTTGGTCGTTGAATCATTATTGATGCTTTTCATGGAAACTTGTGGTGATATTTTTCACATATTTGTTGATAGCCTTGAAGTCTGTGTACACAGGCAGTGCTGCATCATTAAAGATCGGCACCCAAGTGTGGTAATGCCCTTCTGTGAACCCCAGCTCCTCTGTACCTTGAGAATAAACCTCGCCCTAATTACAGGGAAAATGGGAGGTAAAGGGAAGACTGCATATATGTCACTTACCCCCTGTACAAGGGGATGTCACACTTGTTCCAATGTTTATTCTCTCTTTTTACTCTTCTTCCAGCTGAGCTCTTTCAACTCACTGGGAAGAGGTTGGTTCTTGAGATCTGAAGGTCATGAATTCTATTGCACTGGCAGGCTTCAACGATGTGGTTAACAGATGACTATGATGTCTGTATTCTTTGTATATATGGTCACAGATCATTAAACATCACTTCCATTAACATCTGCTTCTGTCTTTCAACAATAATGTATGTGAGCCAATGGAATGTCTTGAGGAAAGGCATATTTACACACAGAAGGAATTATCGGTTGTGTGTTATATAATCATCACAAGAAAGATGTGATCTAAAAGTATGACTAAATGAGGAATTAAAAATAATAGAACTCTCTTTCTTGACAGCCTGCTAATTCTGCCTTTATAGTATCTATTTCATTTCTTTCATGTCCTATTGCACACCCTTCACTGACAGACCTGAACTATTGCATAATCTTCAAATTAATCTCCACATTTGCAATGTGGTCTAATGTGTATGCGTCATGTTGCTTTGATTTTTAACACTCTGTTCTCATCTAACAAAATCCACCAATGTCCCCCTTATTGGTATAAAGCATTCAAATTCCTTAATCTGATCCAATGTTCTTTATAATATAAGCCAACCTTGCCTTTTAATTATTATTTTTTACTGGTATGCTACATATACTCTCTTCTTTTTCCAAGTAGATCATACCATTTGTGAGAGTGTTGCATGGGGGATGGAATTTAAAGGGCTTGTGCTTTTAACACTAATCTTACCTTTTCCAGTGAATTTAAAAAAATAATTAAATTCTTCACTAGGGACAACCATCAGGTTTGCTATATAATGAACTAGCGAGGGTAAAGTTCTACCATGGAGCTTGAGACAACTATAGATGCTGTATAAATGAAGCCAGTGGCAATAGTAATAGCAGGGGCAAACTCTCCCATCTAGTAGTTTCCAACCATTTTCTTTACTCAAGTCCAGTCCTTCAGTTGTTACGTCATTTCTTCTTCCTTTATGTGTTTCTTCGTAATTATTACTAAGATACTGAGAGGTTTGCCATCCCTAATTCTACAGCTTAATTGTCTATGTCATTAATTTGTGTTTTAATCTTCCTTGTTTTTAGACTCCCTATAAAAATTTGAAGCTGCTAGAGGGAAACGCCCTTATATCTGTTGTCCATTTTCTGTAGCAATTATGGCAACTTCACAATTTAATAGGGTACTTAATGTCAATTTGTTGGTTAATTTATCTACTGATATATCACTGAATAAATGACATACATCTAAGGAATATGGCTTTGTAACAGTACTAAATGGAACTTAATATTTTTATGTAAATTTTTACTAACATCCTGGTGTTAACTTTATTTTTAACAGTAGTAAATGAAATTTACTAATTTGTGACAGCAACTTTAAAATAGCCAAGATTTTACTTCTTTCAATTTTAGCTAAATCTGTTCTATCCTACAGATGCATATTCAACTGAATGACACCACCAGATTATCCAGTCAATTTTGTGTCAGGAACATGCTAATCCTCATATAGTTCTGATCATGTTTTATTATTACTCACATTTTACAGATAATGATAATATTGGAATTCAAAGACTATATGGAAGGTACTCAAATGTGGATAGCTACTGTGAAAGATTAGAATATGATTCAGCAAATATTCACCTACCTCCTTGCTTCCCTCTTGGGATGTAGCACATTCTATGCTGCATTTGAATTTGACCACGTAATTTTGGCCACAGAAAATAAGTAGATATTATGTGAGCAAGGCCTGAAAATGTGTTTTAAATGTGTTATATCATTTAGGTTGCTTTTGCCTTTTTGCTACTTACCATGATAATAATATATCTTTAGTGGCCACTTATCCATGGAGAATGGACCTAACCCTGGCCTGCAGTTAGGAGTTGAGGCCAGGCTGACCACAGCTTGAAGCAGAGCTGCCCAGACAATCACAGCCTATAGGGCCAAACTGCCTTGACCTGTAGACCTACGAACTAAACAATTAAATGTTTGTTGTTATTGGTTTGGGATGGTTTATTAGACAGCATTAGCATGGCAACAGCTGAATAATCTACTAATAATTGAATGGGCTAAGATTTGAACTCAGATCTGTAATCATCTGTATACTTTCCACCACACCACACTTCATTAGCCAAAATGCACAAAGAAGGATTACATTTGGATAGTTATTCACAAACCACAGCTCATATGCTTCTATATTGATCGAAATAACATTCAGCTTTCTTTACATTGCTATGAGAACATACTTCTATGAAAAGCACTCTGATTATCAAAATGAACATCATTAGAAATGCTTTCTTAATGTCTGCAAATCCATTTTCAGCATGCTGTTTGTATAGTTAGGACATCCAAACCGCAAAACCATTGCTTGAAAATATCTGCTCTCACATATGTACACTACTCTAGACAAATCCTGCTTAAAGTGAATTCATTATCACAAGACAGTCCTAAATTAAATATAAATTTGAGGAACTGATTATGTATTCACTAATGATAAACAGTAATTTTTCAGAGTTAGAGGGTAAGCTACTTACCTTAGAAAGTCACATCAAACTGGAGAGTGGATGATTAACAAAATGTTAATTGCCAAATGTGATAGGTAATTGAAAATGTGATAATTGACATATAATTTTGGCTATTAGCACATCATTCACTGCTTCTAATATTTGTATGTCCTTCTTATGGGATATTCAGTGCCTAGAATAGATCAGTAACACAACTGAACTGGCTAAAGTCAGAAGTATTTGATTAACCTATGCTAACTAGTTTCTAGTTGGCAATCAACTTGACCAACATCTCATGTTTGGTGTTACTTTACAAATTTATTTTGGCATCTCAACAACTTAAATCACAGAAGGCTTATATAAAAATGTTGAGATTTTATTTGATATCTGAAGTGTCACCTATTGAAAATTCTTGTGAGTCATCATGTCTCTCTAAGTGTTAACACTGATAGTGATTGTAGGAGATGGCTGCAGAGATGTCTGTCAATTATTCAGCCCTTGCTCCTACATATATGTTGTACCCCCCATCATTGAGGTGGAATCTGTTTCCCCTCTTCTCACATCTGTGTTGAGTTTTTGACTTATTTTGACCAATAGAATGTGGCAGAAATAACATTGTGCTAGTTCCAGATCTAGATCTTAAGAAACCTGGTTGCCTTGGTTTTTACTTTCTTGGCATCACACTTCCCTGCAGAGGTTTAGTAAGACTTCTGAATAATGGAAGAGCACTTGTCGGAAGACCACTTGTGGGAGTCTCAGCCACTCCTGAAGCTCTTCCAACTATTCTATCTGAAGTGCCAGACTTGTAAGTGAAGACATCTCAGATCCTCTAGCCCCAGTTAAGCCACCCAGCACAATAGCGTGCAGAGCAGAGATAAGCTGTTCCCCCAAAGCCCTATCCAGATTGCAAAAATATGAAAAATAATAAATGTTGGTTGTTGTTTTAAGCCACTAAGTTTTGGGGTGGTTTTTCATGCAACAAAAGATAACTGACAGTGATTTAAGATATAACACAAGAAAGAGCCTTCACAATATATTTTAATATTTCCTATATATGACCTCAGTTCTAATAAAAGCATTTCACTAATGTCTCTTTTCCCAGTTTAATTGAAGTCATTAAAAAGTCATGGTTTATTGCATTATTTTCCAATTGTTATTGTTTGTGTATTTGAATAGCTCAACTATCTTTCAATCATAATTATTTGTAAATGTATACATACACATTTAGCAGAAAAAAATTGAAGACCTTATAGTATAAAATACAGATTATAAATAATTCAAATTATTTTTATAAGTTTTTCTTTGGTTTTGCAATAATGTATATCAAAAATAAGTCATTTTATGAAGTTTTCAGTGACAGAGCATAATTACCCACACTTTGGAAAATATTTACATTAACATAATATTTTGATATTCTTTGAATACATGACTGTATCCCCAAATCTACCACAATGTGGAATAATTAACTATTCTTTTATAATGACTATGTTTAAAGGCGAATTATAATTAAGCACAATTGATTAGCAAGCAGCAACTGAAAGAATCACGTTTTAAACTTGGCTTTAAACTTACAATAGCCTTTTTCTTCATCATGTGGACATATATATAATTGAGAAAGCATTTATAAAAAACAGATAATTATGGCAATAGTAATCTTAGAATATTAATTTTTAAGTTCATGTTCTTCAGTCTACTGCGTTCAATGAAAGAAATGAAACTTTCCAGGAAGACTATGGGTATGTTGCTATATGTACCAATTCAAATGAAAATCATTTTACCAATATTTTCAGGATTAAATAAGTCCCTATTAAGTATAAATGTCAATGACAAAAAAGGCAGTAGATCAATATTAAAGCTAATTTAGTCAATGTTTGGATATTACTTTGGATCAAATTCAGCATCAGTATATAAAGACAGTACAGGTGGATTAGAAACTTATACTATGGTATAACCCTCCTGATTTGGCATGTATATTGAATACAAATTATGATGTTGGAATTCTTGACTCAGAATGCCTAGATGAACACTGAATATTTGGAACCTCAAGAGGCATAAGAGCACTAAAGGAAATGTTCAACTGTAGGTTCAGAACTTGAAATATTTGACTTTGACTCTAGCGGCGACAAGCTCAAAGATTAAACAGCTTTAAATGTTTCAGTATCTCAAATGATTTGCCCTTTTTTAATAGTTATGAGAGAAGGAAACGACTGGGGAACTGCGCCCTCACACTGAATGATGAGAAGTGGAACCATAATATATTTACCATCATTATTTCAGGGACTAAAATTTTCAGAATAGTGTAAGAATACTGGACTGCTTTCAAACAATCTGAGTCAGTGTCACACTTTGTATAGAACTGAGTTTGAGAATTTAATTACCGAAACAGCTGGCTCCAGAATTCTGACTTAAGGAAGAGAACTGCCTTTGTTTGGGGAAAATACCTCTTTAAGCCTCTGGGAGGTGGATGGGGAGACCCTAAAGATATAGTTCTACAGGAACCATGCTAGAAAAGGTGATTTAATATTGACTTTTACCAGATATAAACAGAAATGTTAGGGGTATGTTAGTGAAGAGAAGGAAGGATTACTGGGCAGCCTATTAGGGTGATAAAACCTAAACCAAAGAAATGGCTGTAAGGCATTTAGAACAGGTTATTTCAAATGTGGTGTTTTAAGTTGTGGGTGTTGTTATGCACTCCTATCTCCTTAACCTTTGATAATCCATTGTACATAAAATATACTTAATTCCTTATCAGTGTTTGCATTTAAAAACAGGCTAAGACAATCAAGACACTTAGCCTACCCCTAAATTTAAGTAAGAGAACAGCTAAAATTGCAAAAGACCATTAGGAATCCATAAAAAATTGTTAAGACAACATTTCACTCTCTATAATCCATAGGAAATAGAAACAATTTCATTAATATCCAAAGGAATGAGTTTTAGCTGATGTCTGAATTAAACGTGTCACATAATATTTTAATGTACCTGTTGGTAAACTAAAGTAATAGCCTTCAATCTGTTTGTGCTAGGAGGAGCCACTGTAAAATTAAGTAAATTGCAGTTTCTTTGTAAACTCAATGAAAAGACACTGAGATTGCCATTTTTAGAGAATCTAGTAGTTTATGATTGACATAAACTGGTCAATCAAATCTTAAGTGGGTAAGTCTTGAAGTGGTACTTTTTCTATTCTTAGAGAGCTGACAATTTTTGACATATAACACTTTCTTTTAGGTGGGGAGGACTCTTTCAAGTAAATGGAAAAAAATTTCAGAGTACTGGTCTCTCTGGGAACATTGCTGAAAAATAAAACAGAACACCATCAACAAAATCCTCAAAGATTTTTTTTTTGTTATTCAAAGAATACATTTTTTTCAGAAACAAAGATAATCATTCAAACCACATATAATTAAAATAAATCATAGAAAAAGTCACATTTTGAGGGAAGAAGAGAATCTTTGATCCAACAGCCCTGGGAGTGTAGACTGAATGGAAATGTTAGCAGAGAGTAGTAAGTCACTTTGTGTTGAAGTTGGACAAGTGGTATGAGAAGAGAGAAAAAACAGAGACAGCACAGACAGCAATGAGAGAGAAGCAACAAGGGCCCTGTCAGGTCTGAGTAGATCACTGCATGCAGTCTGCACCATACAGAAAATAAAATGGTTAAAATACGAGAGAATGGAGAAAAACAGAGAAGCACTAAATATGTATGTATACACACACACACACACACACACATACATACACACACATACGTACACACACAGACATATATATGTATGTGTGTGTATATATATACACACACAGCAAAGAGAACAACTAATTAGGATAACAGTAATAACTGAAGGATTGTGCAATAGACATAATTCAGTCAACAAATAGCAGTGTAGATAGTGGTTAAGAGCACACATTATAGAATCAGTACATTTGGGTTTAAATTCTGATATCCCTCTTGGCCAAGTCAACTTAGGAAAGTTACATTACCACCCTGTGCCTCAATTTCCTGATCTGTAAGATGGAAGTCTAGATAACATTCCTTCTTCATTAATTCACAAAGACTAAATGAGTTAATCCACATAAAGCATTTAGAATGGTGTTAAGCATATAGTGAGCCCTTAATGTTAGCTACTAATGTCTAATAATGATAAAATTGGGACATAATAACTACTTGCATTAGTAAACTCGCTACAGTATAAAGTTACTTGAAAAGATACAACACAATATAATGGCTAGTTGAACAAAGAGGTTCACTAGGACAACTTAAGATGTATAATAAATTACCTCAGGAGCAAAGGGTAAGAAAGAAGGCAATTCCTGAAGCCGAATTTCCTCTCCAGTCCTTAGCAAGGAGCCATATCTAGGTAGCCTCAACTCAACTTGCGTTTGTGTATTTTATATAGAGACATCTGAATTAGTTGTATAATTAAGAAAATGGCTTAGTAAACTGGCTTATATCTTTTAGCCATACTGTGCTCACTGAACAAGTCTCAGTTCTGGTTTTGTTTGCATAGTATTTCAACTTTAAAATCCTATGTAGGAAATTCTGTAGAAATGATGCCGGAATCAGCCTGAATTTCCCTCACCTGGAACGTGGGTAGACCTTCCAGGGCTAGAGTCATGCTGACCATGTAGATATTAATGAGCACCCTGATGCCTCAACACTACCAAAGGGAATTAACACTTCCTTCCAGACCTACTTACAAGTTGCATAGGAAGGGTGTTGTCTACATTCACTATTTACGGATGGGCTTTCTCTGTGAATAGAATTTTCAAAATTATGATCAGTCTGTGATACTAAATGTGAGATATGACTAATTATAAGTTTGCAGAGTATAACTATAATGTTTGAATGAGAGAAATCATAAACAATATGTAGTTGTCTCACTTTGTTTAATGGGAAACTATATGGGTAAAGAGAGACTAGATAGATTTTCTAAGATTCTACACAGCCAAGAGGTAAAACCAAGACAAGAAATCAGATAGGTTTATTCCTATTCCTGCCCACATTTGACAAACTTCTCTTGCTCACAGGGTACGCTGTCTACTCACAGAATGACAATAGTTTTCAGAAGCCAGGAGAAAAATGACAATACAAAGTCATCAAAAGGAGTAGGCACAAGGCAATGGCTACTTAAGTTATATGAATTCTTTCATGCTTATTATAGAAATGCACAAACATTCATAAGCAGTATTCACCTGAATTGTATAGATTGTTGCCCTGACTCGTGTATGTGTGTGTGTGTGTGTGTGTGTGTGTGTGTATTGAGTGTTCATTCTATTATTTTACTTTAGTTGAAGTAAAGTAAGCTTCAGATAAAATGTCTTTTGATCTCTCTTTATTTAGTAACCAGTACATTTTACACTTCATGAGTAGTAGCATTTCATTTATATTACATGAGTGGTAACAACCAAAAAGAAAAAGCACCCTTTTCTATTCCAGTCTTATTTTTTTAATCTGTATGTTGAATATGTATGTTTGAATATATATTTTATATCTATTTATATAACTATTTACATATATATCATTTCTATAGAATTTCCTATATATGAATATATATAATATATCCCATCTATATAATGACTTTGTGTATCTTTCTGTATCTTGTTATTTGTGTCTATTTGTATGTGTGTGTCTTGTGTCTGTATCTTGTTATTTGTGTGTGTGTGTGTTGATCAATCTTGCTGTCTGTCTGTATATATTAGAGTTTCATGCATCTGTGCAACCAAATATATTGTAGGGAAAATACTTTAATAGGTCTGTGGCTCCATGGACTAGTACTAGGCAAAATGATAACGTCATATACCAAGCACGTTAACAGAAACCTGGGGCTTGGGGGAGAGAATGCTTGAGAAAATTGAGAAAGAGGTCAAGGGAAAAGGAGAAATCTGCAATCTGGAAGTGAAATGAAATCCTGAGATTAAGAAACAAGTGTGAAGTTTCCATGGTAGAATCGCTGAAGACTATTTAAGAAAGAAGAATGTATTTCTTTAACTTTCATTATAAGTTCAAGGGTAGATGTGCAGGTCTGTTACATAGGCAAAGTTGTGTTATGAGGGTTTGTTGTACAGATTATTTCATCATCTGGGTATTAAGCCTAGTGCTCATTAGTTATTTTTTCTGATCCTCTCCCTCCTCCCACCCTCCACCGTCCTATATGCCCAGTGTGTGTTGTTCCCCTCTATGTGTCCATGTGTTCTCATCATTTAGCTCTCATGCATAAATGAGACCATGTGATACTTGGTTTTCTGTTTCTGTGTTAGTTTGCTAAAGAAAATGGTCTTCAGTTCCATCTATGTTCCGATAATGGACATGATCTCTTTCTTAGAAAAAATCATTTCTTGTAGTTTATTTAAGAATCTTCCCAGGCCGTATGCTCCAAAAATGACCTCCACCGTTGCCTCAAATTTACACACAATGTTTTCCATACATACATCTTTAAATTGGTGGTGCTTTAGAGAATAAAATGATCTGGGTTGTACCTGGAGGTGCAGATAATGTAGAAAATGAATGCCATGGCCAGGAGGGGGTGGGAGTAGACAAGCAACTGGCAGATGTGTGGCTGTGAAGTGGAGATGAGACACAACCATTTTGCTCAAATATATTAGACAAAGATGACCCTGGAAGGGGGATGGTGGACTTGGACTGACACTTGGGTTATATAACAAGTGACCATTAAGTGTCCCTGCAGAACCAAGTGCTAAAATTATGTATATTATCTGTTATTTCACTTTATTTTGCAAGTGTAGACACAGGCTGCAAAGAAATGTAATTATTCTCTCACTACTTTTCTACTAGATGTAACTTCATGAGAACTCCATAGTGAGAGAAGTTAGTTTATATTTCATATTTCATATAATAATAATGTAGTTCCTGTTTAACTATACCACTAAAAATAGTACCATATCTCTGTAATTGCTAGAACAGTTGACAGTCTTTGTGCATTAAGCAAGAATGTGTCTCATTCCATAAATCATTTATAACTGCTGCAGTGATCCAGTAGTTTATACTCTTAAGCAAATAAAAATGAACATCTGTCTGTTCCCCGGACAACTGCATTCCATAACTGACCCTGAGTTTTTCTAAAATTTAATTTTTTGGTTAAAACCAGGAAAATAAAAGTTTATTTTGGTAGCTTTGACTATTTGTCTAATGTTCCTTTAGATCTTTATTTCCAAACAAAGTGCTAGAAAACTCTATTAAGTAATGTGACTAAAGTATACTGCATAAAGACTTGATCTTTTATTTTATTACATGAGTTAGTGTATTATCCTTGACAAAACTGGATTCAGTGTTATAAGATTTACCTTAGGATCACATTATGGAGTAAAAAAAAAAAAATCACTGTAATATTTGACATCACATTAATCTTTGACCATTGAGATTATTTTAAGCTTAACCTGGCCTCAATGGGGTTCCTGTGAAAGAAGATACTAAAGAGAGAGAAGGACAAATCAGCGCTGGAGTGACTTTCTTCTTTCTATGACTATGTAGCCAGAGAGACAGGAGATGATAGATTTATACATTTATGACGTCAATAGTGCAGCATACTAATTTTTACCTTTAAATATTGCTTCAAAAATAATTTCTCTCTACTGTAAGTGATTTAATTATTTTAATATAACAGATTGTTTAAAACGATACAAAGTTACAGCAGTACCTATAACACAAAATTTTATTTACACCTATTTTTTCTCCTCTGAGCTGAGTGAAGAGACTCAGCACACCTCATTACCATTTAACCAGCCCTCTTCTAGTACTACTCTCCCACAAGTTGAAAAAACTTACTGATATGATTTAACTGTGTCCCCACCCAAATCTCATCTTGAATTGCAGTTTCTATATAATCCCCACGTGTGATGGGAGGAGCGCAGTGGGAGGTAATTGAATCATAGGGGTGGTTACCTCCATGCTGCTTTTGTGATCGTGAGTGAGTTCTCAGGAGATCTGATGGTTTATAAGGGGCTTTTCCCCTCTTCACTCTGCACATCTCCTTGCTGCTGCCATATGAAGAAGGATATGTTTGCTCTCCCTTCCGCCATGATTGCAATTTTCCTGAGTCTTCCCCAGTCATGCTGAACTGTGTGTGAATTAAACCTCTTTTCTTTAGAAATGACATAGTCTTTGGTATGCATTTTTTAGCAGCATGCGAATGAACTGATACACCTACACAATTTGGTGCAGATTGAGCATTCCTCATCCAAAATAGGAAATTTTCCAAATGTGACATTTTTTGAATGTCAGCATGAAATAGTTACACCTTTGCTTTCTGTTGGTTCAATGTACAGAAACTTTGTTTCATGAATGAAATTATTTAAAATATTACATAAAATTACCTTCTAGGTTCCATCCTCAAAATAATATATACATATAATATTATTTGTGTGTATGTATACACATTATATATATGTAAATATTTCAATATCATAAAAAATCTACAATCTGAAACACTTCTGGTCCTAAGTATGTCAAAAAAGTAATACTCAACCTGTAGTAGAATTGTACCTAATATCAACATTTTGTCTGGTACATTATAAGCATTGGATAAATATTTGTAGTAGATATACATAGTTTTTGCTGAACCAGCTTTGCAACTTTTATTACCCAGTTTTTCTTTAGGATTAATTTCTTGTTCATACTTAGTACATGTCCTTTGAATGAAACTGTAGGATAGACATATTACCCAGGCCAGGCGCTTCACATATTCTTTATATGTCCTTTCCTTAGTTAAAATATGTATGCAATTTAAGCAGTGATGATAATAAAGACAATTCTAGGATGTCAGTTGGAAATTTTGAAATTAAAAAAGCTTGCTGTCTAATGAAAACGTTGGTTGTATATATGAATATAGAAATATCAGGACTCTATTTCAACAGTATTTTTTTGAGAAAGAATTCAAAACAGAAAAAAAAAAAATCCCACAGAAAAGAGAGAAGGAACAAGAGAGAGAGGATAAAAGTGACTGAATTCTTATATTCTGCCATACCTAAAGGCAAACACATCTCTGTATTTTTCAGGCATTCAAATTGTTTTACTTTTACTTATAGGTATAGGGTTATGGTTACTTGCAAATAAAAGAATTCTGATTAATACATTTTAAACTTTTTTTTTCACATTTCTCACAAAGTGAAGTGTATAGTCCATTCATGAAACAAAAATGTGCCAAATAGAGTATGTCATATTTCTCAAATTAGATGGGAGAGCTGCAGATAAATTTTATTGGACTGATTAAGTAGAATGCATTAGAAAATGTTGGCAGAAGATTAAAACGGAAGAAATTACTTACGTTTTTCTTACACATATTTTCTCTTAAGTAGGAGGGTATAATAAGCAGCTTTTAAGATCGCCACCAGTGATTTCATGCTTTGGTGTTTATGCCTTTGAGGAATCCCTCCCTTTGAGTGTGAGCTGGATTTAGTGACTCATTTCTAATAAATACAAAACTACAGAACTGGTAAGTGATGTCACTTCTGAGATTAGCTTATCGGAAGATATTGGCTTCCCCTTGAAGGACTGCTGTTGCTCTGTCTTGGATTGCTTGAATGTCATGAAGCGGCCCCCTGGTGAGGTTCATGTAAATGAGATTGGAATAAGATCATTCCCCAGCCAGGCCTCATATTAACATGCAGCTCTGGATTACAGGTTGAATGCAAAGTCTTGAAAGAGCTTGAGGCACAGCACTTAGATAAGCCACACCAGTATCCTTGAACATGTGAGGTAACAAATGGATGTTGTTTTAAGTGCTAAGTTTTGGAGTAGTTTGTTACACAGAAATAGATAACTAGTTCATAGAAGTAGAATCAGCATCAGTGCTTATAAAATGGAATCAGAGGTTCTATTTTAAAACTGTAGCCACCTTCTGGCACCAATTAGCAAAAATAAATCATAGAAGAGTAATTCAGCTTAATTCAGTTTCATCTGTATTTACCAGTAGCTACTATCACCAGGCAGGCCTTGAATAAAGTTATAACTTCTAATCAAACTCCACATACTGTTTTAGGCTTTTCCCATTATATCATTGGTCTGTCACGATGTCATTCTATGTGGTGTTTTGGACCCTGAACATCTGAACTCACTATGGTATCACCTGCAATTATTACCTTTAAAACACCAATAGGTTCTCTAAAGTAATTTCAAAGGAACCTCACTTCTGTAAATATAAGTAAATAAAATGAAGACTGTAGAATTTGAAGACTATGTAGGTAAACAGTTGCTAAAAGCTCTCCTACAGAACTTTAATGGTCAACTACTGTCACTTACATATGTTCACATCTAGAGTTAAGGATTTTGTAAAGGTTTTGTGAATTTTCTTAAAGTCCAGGTGTATTAGGCTTCTAAACTTCGATTATATACCTGAGAAGTTAAACTTTGATTATATTCAGAGCCCTAAGATCTAACCTTGCTAAAATAAACTATCTTGGGAACATGTAAGCAAGCAGTAGCAGGAAAAATAAAATCATGTTTCCTTTTTGGCATTATTGAAATAACTTTTTATTTAATGGACTTTTTCCTAAATTGGTTAATTTAAATTATTTAGCATCATTTTTCATATGGTGAAATTGATAATTTTATATCACATTTTCTACTTATTTTTCTTTCCTTCAAATCTCAAATCACAGGGTTGCCATTATGAGAGAGTAATCTACTTGCACATTTCTGTATATTGGAAATGAAGAGCTGAAAATTTTTAGAATTTCCCAGAATATTCCGCCTTGCCAGATAATCACTTTGTTTGCTGCTCAGAATTCGTCTTAATATGGAAAGTTCAAATAGGAACCAATGAGAGAATTAAAGGCAGATCATTATAATAGTTATGACACCTTTTGAGTTTTCTGATGAAAGCTGAGTGATGTCAATCCATATGCCAGTTTTGCTTCTTTCACTTATGCAACACTGACCGAATTATTTGGCTGTTTATTAGCAATATGCAACAATATGTAAATCAGAGTACAGAGAAAATAGAAATAGAGGAGAGAGAGAAAGAGAGAGAGCAAGAGAAAGAGACAGAGAGAGAAAGAGAGACAAATTTACAGTTCTGTATTCCTATACCTATCTTTTACATGGCATATTTTCTGGTAAAATGGGTCCAGCAGCTACCTGGCTCTTCTATACATCATCAGTGAGAAAAGTAATCCTTTTGTCAAAGAAAAAAAAATTAGGAGGGATTGAATTGAATTTGAAAAGGGAAATAAAATGTCTTAATCTGATACTTCCATCTTGTTGAGAAAAGCAGAAATAATCTTTCCATTAGAGTTTGATGGAATAATACATAATACCCCAATGGATAAATTTCCCACCGAATAGTATCTTTTGTTCTAGAGGGCTATTTATTTATTCATTTAATGATGCGTCTCAAACTTGAATGTGCATACAGATTACATGCAGATCTTGTGATATGTGGATTTGATTCAGTTGGTTTAGGGTGGAGTTTGAGATTCTGCATTTCTAATAAATTCCCAGGTGAAATCAGTCTATGGACTATATTTTAGTAGCAAGAGTTTAGAATATCTGACATTTTGTAAGACTCTCTTTGCTACTGTGGAATACATGCAGACACTGTTCTCAAGGAGCCTACACTATATTCAAACAGAAAAGTCAACCCATGTGTAAAAATAGCTCATGTATCAATAAAATTAATAGCAATTAGTACGTTGAGGAGGTGTAGACAGGGCTGGCTTCATGAGCATATGATGTGTGCAGTCTCACAGGGCCCTGTGCTTGGAGGGGCCTACATTTGGTTTAATGCTCTTCTGTTGCTGTCTGGAATTTTTTTTTTTCTTAATTTTACTTTAAGTTCTGGGATACATGTGCAGAATGTGCAGGTTTGTTGCATAGGTATACATGTGCCATGGTGGATTGCTGCACCCATCAACCCATCATCTGCATTAAGTATTTCTCCTAATGCTATCCCTCCCCTAGCCCCCCACCTCACAACAGGCGCTGGTGTATGATGTTCCCCTGCCTGTGTCCATATGTTCTCATTGTTCAGCTCCCACTTATGAGTGAGAACATGCAGTGTTTGATTTTTTGTTCCTGTGTTAGTTTGCTGAGAATGATTGCTTCCAACTTCATCCATGTCCCTGCAAAAGACATGAACTCATCCTTTTCATGGCTACATAGTATTCCATGGTGTATATGTGCCACATTTTCTTTATCCAGTCTATCACTGATGGGCATTTTGGTTGGTTCCAAGACCTCGCTATTGTGAATAGTGCTGCAATAAACATAATGTGTTCATGTGTCTTTGTAGTAGAATAATTTATAATTCTTGGGGTATATACCCAGTAATGGGATTGCTGGGTCAAATGGTATTTCTGGTTCTAGATCCTTGAGGAATTGCCACACTGTTTTCCACAAAGATTGAACTAATTTACAGTCCCACCACCAGTGTAAAAGCTTTCCTATTTCTCCACATCCTCTCCTCTCCAGCATCTGTTGTTTCTTGAATTTTTAATGATTGCCATTCTACTTGGCGTGAGATGGAAATTCTTACTACATTTTGAACAAGGGGAATTTCATTTTCATTTTGTACTGGAACCCACAAATTGCATAGCTGTTCCTCAGTGCCAAAAAGGTTGTATGAAACATTACAAAGAGTGAAGTTGACTGGGCGTGGTGGCTCACGACTGTAATCCCAGCACTTTGGGAGGCCGAGGCGGGTGGATCACAAGGTCAGGAGATCGAGATCATCCTGGCTAACACAGTGAAACCCCGTCTCTACTGAAAATACAAAAGAAAAATTAGCAGGGTGTGGTGGCGGGCACCTGCAGTCCCAGCTACTTGGGAGGCTGACGCAGGAGAATGGCATGAACCCGGGAGGCGGA
Source organism: Piliocolobus tephrosceles (assembly GCF_002776525.5). Lineage (NCBI taxonomy): Eukaryota > Metazoa > Chordata > Mammalia > Primates > Cercopithecidae > Piliocolobus > Piliocolobus tephrosceles. The sequence continues at coordinate 78,701,303 of NC_045438.1, read as the reverse complement.
GCTTGCAGTGAGCCGAGATCCCACCAAAGAGTGAAGTCACCTTTTTACCGAAAGGAATAATAAATAGTTTCCAAAGGAAGAAGGATTTGAACCATGCCTTGAAGAATGGGCAAAATTTGAACGGAGATACGTGTAGTTAAGTAATGTGGGGAGAGCAGTGTGGGCAGAGAGGTTGGTATGATCAAAGAAATCTAGACTAAAAGAATCACATGTGGGAAGAATGGTACAGAGTTTATTCTAACTGGAACATCAAGTGCTGAGCACATAAGTGTTCAATACATTTTTGTTGAATGAAGTTCTGCTGAATGCGTTTCCCAGAGATTAACATACTGTCTGTATTGCTAACCTAGAAGAAAGAGTGATACCACCGCAGCTGTAGTAAGTACTGTGACCTGTGCTTTCAGAGGTTCAAAAGTGGAGATGCCTGAGACTAAAGATGCAAAGAAGGTTTGTTAACAGGTATATCATCTCCCAGTCCTAAAAAATCGTAGACTCTTTAACTTGTTACCTAATCTACTTAAGTGATTGGGAATAGGGTGGTGATTTTCATGTCACTAAAACATTATGGTTTAGTTTGCATCCATCTAGAATAATTTTGTTTTATGGTTTGAACATTTTAAGGAACCTCATCAAAACAAACAAACAACATGTTGCCTTTGGACAGAATTAGAAACTAAGGTTAAACGTTTACTACAATATGTAATTTTTAAAACGGACCTATGGCCATGATCCACATAGGAATGACCATCACTACATGTGGAGAAACTCATGCATCAGAGTATGAGAGAATCAAAATTATCACATTGTTTTTGCTAATTTTTCTCCTTATTAGAAGTGAATAGCAAGTATAAGTTTTTATTTGTCTCTTTTTGTACAAATGAGGCTAGAGTTTTGAAATAAATTTACTTGGGGAAGGCACACAACTTGCTAAGGCTCATCCTTCTGCTTTAAAATTAGTGTGTGGTGTCCAAAGCGACAGCTGGGGAAGTTTGCATCCCTTAGCTACAGTGCTGCTTGGCCTCACTGCACTTTAGGCCTTTCTGAACTTTTTCTGTGAATTCATTCTTAGTGTCTTTCTCCTCCATCCCTACAGGGACAGATTAACTGGACAGAAAAAAAGAATGCCCTGAGCATAGTCACCCAGCTGGTTCCCACTTGAGTTATTGAACCTACGGGCCACAGTGTTTATTATGTCACCACCACAATACTATCTCCAGGGCCAGTTCTGTGCCAAGGCTCCCCTTGAAACCAAGAACAGAAGTGACAGGCATAACTCATGATGGCTCTCCCAGTGATGAAATAGGCACCTGGTCCCTATATCCCCTCTGCTGGCTACCCTATAGGTACTTCTGCCTGGCATGATTAGGCAGCACAGGAATATTTCATAAAAATCTTACTTATGTAAACTAGGCCTTGTGCTTTGCTTATGAGGTATTAATACAGTCTTTTTTTCCTTCCAATTTTTTTCCATTTACAATTGCCATAATCATAATTGTTTTCCTTATCCCTAAAATGACACATGAAAATGAGACCTTGAAAGGAAATAGAGTGCATCAAAAGCTTCTAAGAAAGCTGAAATGTTTAACCTTATAGTTTCTTCTTTCTTACTGAGGAAAATACAACAAATCAAAATCCTGGATGAAATGAAGCAAACTTCTTTTTTTTAAATTTCAGAAACAAAAGTCAGTCCAAAAATTATGTCACAAATTGATATTTACAATTGAACATGAAGTACTCTTGAATTATAATAAAGGTGAAAAAATACATATTTAAATTTTTTTTTTTTAATCTTGAGTCTTCAATACAAAAGCAAATACCGTTTTAGTCTTCTATTGGTTAGTGCTTTATCTATCCTGTCAACCAGACTTTGCTTATAAAGTATAAATGCAGATATAGGGTAAGTTTCAGAATAAACTACAAACTTGGTCGTGTGGGTAAGCTTTTTCCTATATGATCTATATTGGGGATCTTCATTGCTTCCATTGAGATACTTTCTAAATATTATTTTTCTTTGGTGTCACAGAGATTAAGTGAAATTTCCCAGTTAAGGAAACAGGTTAGCTTCTTGGTGCTGAGTCTCTCTGGCTTTTAAACTGAAATAAAACAGACCCACTTTGCAATGCTGTTGTTTGGATTGTCTTTTGTATGTTCTAAGGTACCTGGGATAGTCATTCTTCAGAAAGCACATTCCTTGCTGTGGAGATATTTTCATGCACAGAGGACAGACTAACATCAGTGTACTGGCAAGCCTCCACAACCAGGCTGAAGTGTGAAATGTTGTAACTAATTGGGATGTTTCAGACAGAAAACCTATTAGCTAAGTAGTTAAAGGAATTGTGGGAGAGGGATTTCTTAGGTTATTCAATAGTTACTTTCAATTTCATTTTGGCTATCAAAATATGCCAGTGGATACCAGACTTGTGTCATTTTGGCCTGAGTGAGCCAGCGAGCACTGTTGCCATAGTGAAAGATGTAGGAAATGTGTGCCCAACTGGTGTATGAGGATAGAGATTTTTATTTATGCTTAAATCTCTGCACACATGTAGGTACTTTTTTCCTCTTACAATTAAACCCTTTATATTTCAGGGACTGTAACCAGAAGAAATGTGTCTAAATGAAATAATTGCTAGGCTTAAAATAAAAATTTTAGCACGATAATAAAAATGTTAGTGAGACAAGCATGACATCATAAAAGGTAGCATTGCTAGTGGCTATTTTTTTTTATTTCAATAGTAACCTCATACTTTCTAAGAACACATATAAAGGTATACAGAGATTAGAACATTTTAATGGTATAAGATACTACACATGCAACTTGAAGGAATGGTCAGATTTATTTCTGAAAATCTGAGATTCTCACTCGTAAAAAATATACTAGTATGGAGGGACTAAAGAAAATTAACCTAGAAAAAAAAAAAAAAAAACCTCAACACTCTGTCAACACTCTGTTAATAAGCCACTCAGAAAATACCACACGTTATATGATTCTACTTGTATAAAATGTCCAGAATAGATAAATCTATGGAGTCAGAATATAGATTAGGGATGATTAGGCCTGGGGAGAAGGTGGGGGAAGAAGCTGAAGGGCAATGGCTAGAAGGTACAGGCTTTCTCTTGGTGGTGATAAAACTTGTTTAAAATTTCTTGTAATGATATTTGCAAATTGTTTAAAATTTCTTGTGATTATATTTGCACATATCTGTGCATGTAATAAAAATCATTAAACTTGTACATTTTACATGGATAGATAATATGTATGTGGATTGTTTATCCATAAAGATGATTCATAAAAAATAACTCTTGTACACTTTCTATTTAATCATCTACCATACTTCTTATCTAAAGCAAAAATATTCCTGTAATTCTAAATGTTTAAATAGCCAATATGCCTGGGTGTTTACCCAATTCTCTACTCCCAGGTGGGGCTGGCAAAAGTAAGTGGGGGGAAATGGGAGTGGTTCTTTCTCTGCAGGGCTCCGATTTTAGCCCAAACAGTTATATAGACATCAAAGAGCACACCAGGACAACCAGAATGGAACAGCTGCAGACCTCCTTTGATCTCTGCCCAATGACTTCTTCATCACATTTAGTGTCCTTTTTAGTCGGGAATTATTTTTTGAATTCCTATTCCTTCTAGGAATTCCTTCTAGAAAACTATTGCGTATAGACTAATGCTGGTTACCAAGATGTTTTCCACAATCTGGAAACCTGTATTCATAAACATCTTCTTTGTGGACAGTGTGTGTTCTTTATATCTCTCTGATATTGAGATATCTGGGTTATAAGTCTCTTTTTGACATAGCAACATTCCAATCTGTTATAATTGGGCTGCAATTAGAAAGATAATCTTGATAATTCAGAGTTTGTCATCTATGGGCTCTTTAGGTCGTTTGTTTCTTCAGCATTTAATCATTGCACTGATGTCGTTCCCTTTATAACATAAATTAGTTAGAGGAAAGTAATTCGCAAATCAGACAGTTAGTTACTAGTTCTAATTAAGATATTGGTTGGAAAAAGCAGCCACAATTAATAATTTAGATATTTTGATTTTTCATGTCCCTAATGTACTATAGAAAAATAATCATAATCATGGTTAGGGTGTTTATACAATTGTGGACCTTCATTTCAGTAGTTGCACATATTTTCTAGGATTTATTGCTTCAAAAGTGTTTATGTGATTGACTTGATAGACATTTTACTCAAACCCATTACATCCCATTTAACCCACCAAAAAATATGTTAGGTACTGACTACAGAACAGACACTGAGCTAGAGTTCTTGTGTGAAACTTAAAGGGAGAATAAACAAACACACAGTAACAGGTAATCTTCCAATGAAGCAGATTTATCTGCAACAACATCAACAACAACAAAAAATCTGATACAGAGAGAACATGTGCTATGTAGTAAATAATTTAACAAATAGAAGATAAATGCATCCAAATTTATACATACAGTTCTGGTTTAATGGAAATGGTAAAATGTGAGCAATGCAGTACTTTGCTGCAAAAATACATTGTCCTGACAGTATGTTGGAGACCTGAATAAATGTGTACATCGACTTATTCTCAAGCAAATCTACATAAAATGAAGCAGTATGTATGAATTTCTTTATTTACCATGTCATTGCTTTGGAGAACATGTTATGGAAAGAACTTAATGTCCTCATGTCCATTAAAGTTTCTGTTCATTTGTTTTTTGTTGTCATAAGCACTTATGGTAATATAGACAATCAACAAGAGAAATGTGTTATTACACATTCACCAATGAAATCAAACAGTAAATACATTTAGTTCTCAATAACGTAATGTCTTGTCCTAAAAGAGTATTAAAATGTGAATCATGTTGATCATTTTCTCTCTGGCAAATAACAGGTAGGCTTATAATAATGTCCATTATGGTGGTCAAGAAACTGGCATGTTACCATGTGAAGTCACTGTTCATTCCCCACTTCCTCCTGGAAGCCTAGCAAAGTGAAGACTATCTATTATGTTCCAATGACTCACCTCTTCTCCTCTATAACATGCAGCACCTTTGCAATTCCTGGTCAAAGACTGTTTTCACTGCTAAACTGAAAACTCCATGAGCACAGGTCCTTCTTCACTATTGCATAGTAACAGTAAGTAATTAAATATTTCATCAGTAAATGAACCAAGAAGAACCATGGTAGGGGATACAGAAAATTTAAAAGTATGACAAAATTACCTTAGTTTATATGTTTATTTAAACAGTTGATGTATACCTTCTCTTTTTGCCATAAATGTTCTTTGCAGACTCCTACTGAATATTATCCCACATTGCACAGTCTCACTCTCTGTTTACATGTCTGTTTTTTTCCAGATCTTGCTCAGGCATCTGACAAAAGAGTGCTTTGGAGAAGTGCAGCATTTAGAAAGGCATTCTCAGGGCTGGGATCTGGTAAATAGATTTGTGTTCAAATTTCTAGCACTTTGCACAATCATTGAATACATTTTTGTCCTTTTGTGTCTACTAATTTTTTATCTTATAATGAGCATGTTTCCAAAACAATTTGACATTGTGAGAATCATAAGGATTTTTGCCAAAGCAATTAACAATTGCAATTCAAATGTTGTGTATGAATAGAGAATAATCACATTAAGTTCTTATTCAATATATATATTTGTTCAAGAATAAACTAGTAACATAAAATTGAATTTATTTCCTAGATTAACATTCTAGGCTTAAATTTTATGGTGTCAGCAATATAATCATTTACTAATTGATGCAATGTAATATTAAATACATTCACTTTCTCATAACGCATTGTTTTGTCCCAAAAGGCAATTAAAATGTGGATTATACCACATAATTTGCAGAATCTTACTGCACAATATTTTTCATTTTGCTTTGCTCTTTCCAGATACTCTGCCTTTCCAGTTAATATGTCATCAGTAAAGATCTTGATCAATCATCAATAATATAATATTTAGTAAATTTCCTTCAAAATGTAATTACTTTAGCATTTGCAAAGGGGATATGGACTGTTGCAGACTAGGAGAGAGAGAGATTTCAGGACACCCACACAAAATGGGTGTCAGTAGGGCAGAAGAGTATTATAGAGAACCTCAGTGTACTCATGTCCATGCATGGAATAACCTGCCTCCTGGCTGGCTTGAGGGAGGTTATCAGACTAGACAACAGCCACAAGAAAGACACTATCTCCTTTTATATCAACAACTCTCCTTCTCTTGCCAAACACTCTCAAAATCCTGAATAGTCATATGAATTACTAAATATTAAATTGGAAACCAAAAGCAAACAAAATGAATATAATTATGTGACCTTATTGTTGGGAGAAGGCAATGCAGAGCACTTTTGGATATGTAATTTTCCTGACCCACGGAAGTTTCCTAGAGAACAAAGACCAAAAGGGTGAGATGAAATAATCCAGGCAGATGGAAAATCTGGTGAGTGGGAGCCCTGGCACTCAGCGTGGTCTGGGATCAGGCAATCGCAGAACTTCACATGTCAAACTATTCACTTTGCTTAGTCTCTAGCCAGACATAGAAGCAATAAAACAAGAGAAGGACAGTATAAACAACAAATAATTGTAATGAAGAAATGTTAACAGCAAAAACAGAAATAAGAGAGATAGATAAAGTAAAATAATTTTTAAAAGTTAAAAGAATGTATATTTTTAGCCTCATTTGCTCTTGTTAATTACAAAATTCTACTCTATGGATAGAATTTAAATACATGATATGTAGACAAGTTCATCTTTAGGCTTCACATTGTAAGTTTAGTACTAAAAGCACTAACTTTGGTTATGTTGAGAGCAGTGGCTCGTTAAGCATATACTGAAATGTTTGAGACATCAAACTTTTCTAAAGACATACTTAGTGGACACAGAATCATTTTTTTGGGGGGGGGGTAGGAAGCATTACAATTTGCTTTAAAAGGTAAACATAACTGTGAAAATATAGTCTAGCTCCTGGTCTTGAAAAAGATTTGTCTTTTTAATATATTGAATTCAATATCTATATACAACTTTACAAAATTGTTTTACAAATTTTGACTCTGATCCTTAATTGTCATTAAAGACTAATTCTCCCCGTAGTAGTTTACACTGTTTTGAGTACATGGCTCTTTCAACCATCTTGAATATTTTAAATTAAAGTTAAAATATTTTCAAAGTGCATGTACTGCTCCAGGGCTTTAGGCCAATATCCATCAATTGCTTTGCTCTTTCGGTTGAGTGCGAGTCTCATCCATGACAGCTTTCTGTAAATTAGAGATAAAGCCTTAGTCTGCCTCTCTAACATTTTTCCATGCAGTTTGATAACTTCTGCATCTTTTCTTTTCCAGGGTCAAAAAAGAAGAGAATTTGTTTTAGATTTATTCATTTCTTTTATCAATAGTTGGTCTTATGTTTACATAGCACTTTTTTTTTCTTATTAGGAGTCAGATTAAAGTCACAAATTGCACTCAGATGCATACTGCTTTCCATTAAAAAGAACATGTGTCTTTTTATAAGACAAATGATTTTTAAAGCCGCTTTTAAACATAACAAGATTTAGAAACTGAGATATACATTGATTTTACCATATGGCCTTTGTCCTAGCTTTGTGAAGCTATCAAGATATCTTATCAAACCCTATATCATGCATTAGCATATTCCACTTACTCTTCGTGAGAAAAATACCCTGGAATAATTTAAGGTTACAATTACATTTGTGATTCAAATTATTGCCACCGTAACAGGACTTTCTAATATTATTTCTGTTCCTTAGATTTCAGCTTTTGTTTATTTTCCTTTATTCTAGTTACTAAGTATAAAAATATAATTTTCACATTAATAGTTTAAAATATAACAGAAAAGTTTTATTCTTCAATGTAATGATGAATTTCTATTTCATTGTATATATAACATATTTCTATGGTTTTTATTTTCATATTAATTGTATTTACCTTTTATATTAAAGAAATAGAAGTTTCTGCTTGCTGTTATTAGCTCCCGCTATTTTTGTCAAGGTAGATTAACAAAAATAAGTCTTTTGTTCAGGATGAACTTTGACACTTTGGACTAAGGGAATGATTGCTAGATCCCAAAGGTGAACCAGGTACTGCTAAGAACACAGGAAGAATACAATTCCTACTTCTCATGACCTCTGGACTCTGAAGTATATATCGTTTAGTTCCTCAGGTTCTGTCGTAGGATTTATATGTGCATATATTGCTTCCCCACTCAGCATCATCCATGAATTATGTACAAACCTCCCACAATCACTGTTTCTAGTTACTGGAGTAGGCGATGTAGGCCTTAAGGGACTCTACAGAGAATGCTCAGAGTTCTCCCAAGCACCTTGATGCCAACCACATCTAGCTATGATGCCATTTTCTTTATGGGCAGTTCCTCATGTGTTTCTCATCTGTTTGGAGGGTTATATGTACTAGAAGTATTTTAAAGTGCAATTTCACCAGACACTGTATTAAATGCTTTTCTAAAGTGCATGTATTCCATCTACCATATCCTTTCATCTTCTATTCTTGTCTATAATAAAATGTAGACCATCCCTGCTGCCAGATGCTTCTTCTAGATCCCTCTCATTAGGCAAAAAGAAGTGTGCAGTTCCCCACAGCTGCGGCAGTCTCCCCACCCCAGCCCCCATTCTACTTTCCAAACTCTTATATTTACACTATCTCCCTGTGAGGAGAAGCCCACTAATATATTCCCTGTCTCAGCTGCACACAACTTCCTGGAATAGCTCCCAGTAAAAAGCCTAAAGCTTCCTCCCTACAGTCACACAAGTTGAAGTCTTTTCCCACCACAGGCAGACCAGGTCACATATCTTATACTCTAAAGAAGCATTCTTCCTTTCTGCAATTCGTAGTTAACAATATGGTGATTCTGCCTAAAAGAAATATGATCACTGCCCTCATCCTATAAGAAGCCCACAATTCCTTATAAAAATATCACCCACTATTTATTCAATGGAATGTTATAAAAACTTAAAATTGTATGGGGGATGGGGGAGATACAAATCTTGGGGAGTCTGTATAAAATAATGCATGCTAAGAAGAATATTATCTGGAATGCCAGTCACATAAGCAAATAGAAGAAAATTGATTTAAAGGAATAACATGAACATTGAGTCCAGAAAAATGCTGTATTTACAAAATTCTAAATATCTTTGTGAAGAACAAGTCTTCTGTTAGTAATGTGCATGTTTTTAAATAGTTGAGTATTTGATAGTTGCTGGATATTTGATATTGGGTGGGAATGTGTGAACAGATACATTTGTAGTTATCCCTAGACTTTATAAGTGTTTACTAAAAATAAATATAATAAAATCAGGTTTTAAAAAGGGAGATGAGAAATACTAGCCAAATTCAATACTACCACATCTCAGTACAGATTCCTTTTATCCCTTGAGGATCTGTGAAATCTGACACTGCTCTGTAGGCAAGCTAAAGCAGTGTCCAGAATACCATCCAACGTTAGAGGACACACAGATTTAGTTTCAACAACCTTGACAGATGTGCACATCTCTATTATAGAACTAGGACACATATATAAGTAGATGCCCTTGCCCTCGGTGACTTCTGTTTTATAAATGCAAATACCAGTTTAATTAAATCATAGACTCGAATGGGCTTTCCAGAGTACAGAAATGAGCCTCTACTGAAAGTATCTTGATTTGAAAACATTCAGAGGGAAACACATCTATTTAGTTTGAGAAGTATTTAGAAGGTCATATTGTCAGAAAAATCAGTGACCTGCTGCAAGTCGTTTTCTAATTTTAAGCTGTGATGGATTATCCATGCACAAGCAGCGTGCACTTATAAACCAAAGCACAGATAGTTTTGATATGATACAGTGGTTTTAAACTGTGCTTTAATTTGCAGCTATTTGAACTACTTCCATTTTTTACAGATATTGAAAATTGGAAATGAGTCAAGCAGTAGCATGTTCCAACATATTGCTCCAAGAAACAGCGCATCAGTTCACTATGTACAGTGAGAGTCTAAAAATTAATAACTAAGTAAAAGATACTTAGCTTTAAAAAATCACATAATAGGAGACTAGGACAGACTTTTATTAAAATCTGGCTGTTGCAGGGAAAAGTGCTAAATAGATGAAGTACAGAAGTCCTGGCAGTGACAATTGCTAACACTGCAACATTGGTCAAATCCATATCTTCTCTAAGCCTCAATTGCCACTTTTATTAGATGGGGCAAAAAAAACCAGCCACTTGTATGCATGACTAATGTGAGAATCAAATGAGATAACATATTTAAAAATTGAAAGCTCTACAATGTTTAGTTTTATTATTTTTGTAACCATTACTATTGACCACAGTAATCTAGTTTCATTAAAATAATTATTTATATACTGCTTTTCATGTCTATTTTTCAAATATTTATTTTGCTCCATTCATTCATTCACTTATCATCAAGCACTGAATTTGCCATATATTTGTCACCTGAGATTTCTTTTCTCATTAATCTAATAACTGGTAAAAGAGACTGACATAAATAAGAGTAAAAATATTATAAATAAAATGAAGGCATATATAGTAGATGTGTTTGTGGAATGAGAGAATATTCAACCAACTCTTACTGAAGGAGTGAAGAATTACTTCGTAGAGAGTGTGATAGTTAATATTATGTGTCAATTGGGATGTGCCATGGGGTTCCGAGGTAATTGGTCAAACATTATTCTGGGTGTTTCTGTGAGGGTGTTTTTAGATGAGATTAACCTCTAAATCAGTGGACATGAGTAAAGCAGATTGCTCGCATGTTGTGGGTGAGCCCCATCCAGTCAGTTGAAGGCCTTAGTGGAACAAAAAGAGTCACCTTCTCAGGATTAAGAGAGAATCCTTCAGCTGACTGTCTGAATTTCATCATCTGTAACATTGACTCTTCCTACTTAATGGCTTTCAGATTGGAATATTGGCTCTCCTTCAGTCTCCCATACCACCAGGCTACCCTGCAGATTTTGAGTTCATAGCCCCTATAATCACATGAGCCAATTCTCATTAAATCTATCTTCTCTCTGTCTCCTATTGGTTCTGTTTCTCTGGAGAACACTGACTACTACAGATAATGTTCCACTTATGCTAAATATTAAATATAGGTGAGAATTTGAGATGTGGATGATGAAGTAAAGGACCTCATAAGTAGAGAAAGCAGAATGTGAGGAATTATATTTGGCCTGTACAGAAATTAAAATATCAGCCTGGGCTATCAAGATTGGAGGTTCCTACGGAGTGCAGAGGCAAGAGCTAAGTTTGGGTGTGAGATCATGAAAGTGAATTGTATGTCACCAAAAAGCATTTGGATTTTAACCTATAGAAAATGAAAAGCCATTTGAAGGATTTAAACAAAGAAATAAGATGATTACATTTGCATTTTAAAGGATTACTATAGCTGCAGTGTCATATGGATTAGAGAGGGTCAAGGCTGCTGGCAGAGAGATTATTGAACTAGCATAAGCCAGGATAATGAGGTCCTGCACTAATTCAGTAGTGGTGGAAATGGAAACAAGATGGATATAAAAGATACAAAAGAGATACAATCAACAAAATTCAATAAGTCATTTGGCTTGGGGATAAAGAGGGGCTAGACAAGTTAAGCAGGATGCCCAGTATTCAGTTTTGGGGAATTGGGTGAAGCTGATATTGTAATACAGATAAAGGTGGTTTGTGAAAAATGAAAGTTGGTTATAATTTGAGCATGTTATGTATATGACACATGTGGTAGTCCCAGAAAAAGGTGCCTAACAGAAAATCACACATGAATCAAGAGAGAAAAAGATAGAGCTAGAATTGTAAAGGTAGAGATTTGGGACACTAGATATAAAACTTATGGATATTGACAAGATCATTCAGGAAACCTGTGAAAAGTGAAAAAGGAAGATGACTGAGACAGCAGGCTAAGTCTCATGAAAAATAGGTTCCCAGTTGGCTGGTTAAAGACATTTATGGAGTTAGGATCAGGGTAAAATGCCCTTTATAAGATGGGCCTTGGAAAACAACAGACATTTAAATTCAAACGCAAGTTATGATATGTGTTTAAATTAAGTATCTGTCATGTAAACATGCAGTTGGATCTCACTTTGCACGTCATTGCCTATCTTTTAAGCTTATTATAAATGATCTCTACAAAGTCCGTGTTTTAGTGAGATGCAAACACTTTAGAAATCTTGGACAATGAAAATCGGCATTGATTTAAAATAGATGGTCTTAAGTCTACCTGTTATGTTAGGAAATAATTATAGAAGGCAACCTATAGTTACACTTTTTCTTAGAGCATGTTTCCTCATCTGGAAAATAAAACAACTTCTAAAACAAATCAATGTTAAATAGATTGATCTTTAAGGTCATTTCTTGCAATAATGGTCCATGGCCCTATGGTTAATGTCTTCCTAATGTTACGTTCTTAAGTAAGTGACTCCTCAGTGCTGAATTACTTTATATTTTCTTAAATTTTTATTTTAGTAGCTTTACAGGTACAAGTAGTTTTCGGTTACATGAGTGAATTGTATAGTGGTGAAGTCTGGGATTTTAGTGTACCTAGTGTACCTGTCACCTGAATAGTACACATTGTACTCAAAAGACAGTTTTTCATTCTTTACTCCCCTTCCACCCTCCTCCCTTCTGAGTGCTCAATGCTCTTTATACCACTCTGTGTGCCTTTGTGTACCCATAGCTTAGCTCCCACTTATAAGTGAGAGCATATAGTATTTGGCTTTCTGTTACTGAGTTATTTCACTTAGAATAATGATCTCCAGTTCCATCCAAGTTGCTGCTGAAGACATTATATCATTACTTTTTTATGGACGAGTAGTATTTCATGGTGTGTGTGTGTGTGTATATATATGTATATATATGTGTGTGTGTATATATACACACACACGTATACACTACCTTTCTTTATCTACTCAATGGCTGATGGGCACTTAACGTTTTTTATCTTTTTCTTTGCTCAATGGCTGATAGGCACTTATATTGATTCCATATCTTTGCAATTGTGAATTATGCTGCAATAAAGGTATGTATACAGGTTTTTTACATATAGTGACTTATTTTCCTTTGGCTGGATACTCAGAAGTGAGATTGCTGGGTTGAATGGTAGATCTACTTTTAGTTCTTTAAGAAATCCTCATATTGTTTCCCATAGAGGCTGTATTAATTTACATTCTTCCCAGCAATGTATAAGCATTCCCTCTTCACCACATCTGTGCCTATATTAATTGCTTTTGGACTTTTTAGTAATGGCTGTTCTTTCTGGGGTAAGGTGGTATCTCATTCTGGTTTTAATTAGTGCTTTATTTTATTGTATGGGAGGAACAATTTGGACATTTTAGGCAGAATCAATAATTTCTGGTTTTAAAAACAAAGATCTTACAGCATCCTATATTCATCCTCACTAGTGACCAAGAAGCTCTTCCTGACACAGCTTTGTAGAATTATAAGGCAAAGTTTGACAAACTATGACCCACTGCTCAAATCCGACTCATGGCTTGAATTGACACGGCACAGGAGCTATGAATAATTTTGACATTTTTGAAAGGTGATAGTACTCTAATAGAGGAAGAAGAGGAGAAGAGGGAAAAGAAGAGGGAGGAGAAGCAGCAGTGACAGAGTCCATATGTGGCCAATAAAGCTAAAACTAAATTCTATCTATCTGTCATCAGTATCCCTATAGAGAAAATAACTGCTGACCTCTGCACAGAGAACATAGGCATAAACAATGTCCAACTATGAGAACAATTGTATTAACATAACCATCAAAAAACAAACAAAAATCCACCACCGCCAAAAAAAAATCCCTATTTTAAAATTTGACATAAATTACTAGCCATTTGTATCTGTGTGCATGTGCCTGAAATGTCTTCTTTATTTGGACAAGCAGTCTTTTGGAGAGCCCTGTTTTTCATCTCCAGCAGAAGGCCAAAATGTTCCAGATATACTTAATCAGTTACCTCTAGTTGGTGCAAGTAATAAATGCCCCTGTGAGTCACAGGTCTATCACTGGCTTGTGAAACAGTCCTAACTCCTAGTTTTGCTCTCTGCTATAAAAACACAATCCTGATTTGCTATTAACCAAATAACTAGTACAAAATTCCAGAACAACCAATATATCAACCAAATCTTAGAAAAGAAACACGTTTGATACTTTTAATAGGTTTTGAAAATTCAAAGAAAAATCAATTGCTATTTTTATGGATAGGAAGACAAAGCTTCTCTGAAATCGTAGCCTGTGGGTTTTGTTTGGTTTGGTTTTTAACAGCTGTTTGTTTTTTCTTTTAATAGTTCCCCACCAACTTGCACATAACTCTGCTTTTCTTCATTTACTCCTTGGAAAAATTCCTCACCCAAACCTCTCACCTGCTCCCTTTGTTTCCTCCCTCCTGAGAAACGGGTGGGAATACCAGCAACGGCAATAAAATGCACAGACACACACACACACACACACACACACACACACCCCTCACATGCACATTCCTCCTGCTCCTGTTCCTCTGTTTGCCTCCCAGATGATCCAAGATATCTATTTATTGGTTTGTTTTCTTCTCTATCATAAAAACTGTGTATTCTACTCTTTTGAGCACTAAGTATTTCTATGAAAGATTTAAAAAAAAATTTCTTAGATTTTCAAACAGAATGAGGTGTTTATTCTTATTGAGAAAACACATTTAAAAATTTGTAAAAGAACAAAGCATATGGAAATGTCCCTCTAGCAAATGGTCGTATTCATTCAAAGAAAAACAACATACCAATGTCCAAAGAGATGAGATGTCTCACTGAATTGAGCAAACTGCAATTAAAAATTTAGCATTGCTGGATTCCAAAACAATCATATTTGGATCCATAAAATGAAGTATTTTCCTATTTCCCTGATTTCTAATTATTTAAAATTTAAGGAAAATTAGATTACAATATTCTTATGCATACTCATAATTTTTCTATTAAAGTTTATCTTATCATTTAAAGATAGCCAGGACCTAGAGAGACACACTCATGCTACAATAGAGAGTACACAGAGAATACGAGGAAGCGATAATTTTATATTTCTTAGCCTAATAGGCTAATAACCCAATTTGTTGATACAATTTTGTAAAGTATACACAGGGCACTTGAACAAAGAAAATGAAATTAATCACTAAAACATCAGTCAGGAGAAATGACCTTGAGTCAATGTTCCTTTTGAAAAAGAAAAATTTCAAACTTCTAGAGAATTATAAGAAGCTCTGGGATGCAGGCACTGTTGTGCTTTTCTGAACCCCCAGTGAAGCCTGTGAATGTTACTCAATTCCACTATGGTGAGGTGGATTGTCTTACTGTTTCCACAGCTGCCAGGGTATTAAATTCTGACTGCATCCAATGCTGTGATCATCGTTCTGTGTCTAACCACACACCGGTCAAGGGTTGGATCTAGTGCTGGCAAAGGACCTTTCCTTCCTGGAAGCTGTTGGGCTCTGATAAGTACAAGTTTTCTTGTTCTCCAATTATCTGTCTGTCAGCCCTGAGAGCTCCTCACCCACCACTGCTAACCTTCCTGACTTGTTGTATAGATTCTGTATTATTTCCTATTACGAACAATGTTTTAATAGGGATATTAATCCTGCCATTTTAAAAATCAAAGCTTTGCTTAACAGAAAGGAGCGACGCTTTCTTTTTTTTCTTTCTTCTTTTTTTTGAGATGGAGTCTGGCTCTGTCACCCAGGCTGGAGTGCAGCGGCGTGATCTCGGCTCACTGAAACCTCCGCCTCCAGGGTTCAAGCAATTATCTGCCTCAGCCTCCCTCTTTTTTCTTTTAAGTAGGGGATGGCAGTCACCACCACCTTCAAACTTTACATAGGTATTAACCAATAGAAGACAGAGAAAATGAAGATAAATGGCTTGCACCTGTTCTTTACCACGCACTGTCTCTTCACCATAATTTCAGATATTGCCACTTGAGAATAACAGATTTTACTATTTACTTTGCATTGCCACAGAAAGGCAAACATATCGCAATGATTTACAAGAAATAATACCATAGATAATACCATATATATTTTTAAATGTCATTTATTTATTATTCAATCATTTTATATTTTTTAAAACTTGCCAAAATATGTGCTAAATCATTATGGAAGTTTCTGTGTAGTGTTGCTAAGGAGGTACCACTTATGTGTATATAAAATTGGTTATTAGTTTTTTAAAATTGTATAAAATGTTTTGAAAGAAACTGATTTTCTTTCCATTGTGTGTAAATTAACTTCATTCAAAATACTGATAATATTTCAAAAATAAAACATACACATAAATAATCTTTATATAAATGTGTATAAACATTTTACAGAGTATCCCATTTTTCACAAAAATGTATCTTCACTAATTCTTATTTTCCAAGAATTATGGGAATTCAATGTGAGTTCTTGTAAATTATAAAAATGTTTTATATGGTTCCTCAGTAATAACTATTTGTGTAGATTTTGAAAGTACAAATAAGAAAAATATTTATGAGGAATGCATTTTGAAACAGGAAATACACAAGAATGAAGAGAACAATCACTCGTGAATGTCCACCTATCATCATTCCTTTACAGTTCCAAAATCTTCTTAAGGAATAAAACTTGCCAGGTAAAACTTTCAACTTCCAGTAATAAGTTGCAAATACAGAAAGATAAACTCTATTAAAATAATTTTAAATGATATCAGAGTTAATATATAAATATTTTAAATATAAATTATGCCGAATTTTCTAGCAAAAAAAAAAAAAAATAGTATAACACTCGGAAATAGGACCAAGATTCACATTGCCATTAGATTTTATATTGCAATTAGTGATGTCTAATTTGCATAAATTGATGCCATGATGTTTTCTACGGTAATTTCCCTTATTTTTCATAAAATTTAAATCTGTAACACAAATTTAAAGAGACGGGTTCTTTCTTAAAAAACTGAAGTAAGGGCCGGGCGAGGTGGCTCGCTCCTGTAATCCCAGCACTTTGAGAGGCCGAGGTGGGTGGATCACGATGTCAGGAGTTAGAGACCAGCCCGGCCAACATGGTGAAAACCATCTCTACTAAAAATACAAAAATTAGCCAGGCATGGAGTCAGGCACCTGTAATCTCAGCTCCTCAGGAGGCTGAGGCAGGAGAATTGCTTGAACCCAGGAGGCAGAGGTTGCAGTGAGCCAAGATTGCGCCACTGCACTCCAGCCTGGGCGACAGAGCGAGACTCTGTCTCAAAAAAATAAAGAAAGAAAGAATAAAAGAAAAAAAATGAAGTAAGTAAACCTATGGTGATGCTTGCTGAAAAGCAAATGAATAATTCTTCATGTCAGTAGTAGCTAGAATTCATAACTCTGTAGATTGTAGCTTTACTCACATTTATATATAAATAAAACTTTCTCTTGTTTTTGAGTATATGTTTAAAGAACAAAAAGAGGATTATGAATAAATTATACAAAATTGAATTTCAAATGTCTGATAAAAGATAGCACCTGGCCATTTGGATTTTCCTTATAGGCAATTAGAAATAGCAGCAATAAACCTATGAACATTTTTGAGTACTTATTGTGCGCCAGGCAATGTGTTAAGAGCATTATGCAAATTGCCTGTTTTCATTCACACAACAGTATAAGAGCAATATTACTATCAATTGTATTTTACATAAAAACAAACTAAGGTCTTAGAGAAGTAAACAAATTTCCCTATGGTTATATAGCTATTCTGTGATGGTCTCTCCCATACTAACATCCATTCTCCTAACCATAATTTAAATAAAGTTGTAAATAAATACTCTGGCATACAGAACAATGTTTACAATCAAACTGAAAAAAAAGCAAAAAAATAAGAGAATGTTTTCAACATTTTTCCTAGAATTAAAATTTTAGCATTACTGCTGAATTTTCCTTTAATTTCAGATATTTTCCTCACCTAATTTAACTTGGCTTTCATAGGCATAGGCTATACATGTTAACTATGCTATAAGTTTTACCAATGAGAACTTTTGAGAAATTCATATTATTAAATTCATTATGCATATAGCTAAAGTGTATTTATGTTATAAATATTACCCGTGGAGAAAATCACTGTATAGCAGGAGAATGGAGTGTGGAAAACCAAGTCCTAATATTAAGAGGTTGCCTGATGTGTCTCAGAGCCTCACCTACCACCCTGTATCCCAGGTGCTAGGGTTTGAATGTGTTTGTTCTCTGAAAAACTCCTGTTGAAATTGAGTACCCAATGCAACAGGATTTGGATGTGGCACCAGTGGGAGGTGTTTAGGTCATGAGGGCTCCACTCTCATGAATGGAGTAATGTTACTATAAAAAGAGCTTGCGTAAGTGGGTTTGTTCTTTTCTGCTATGTGAGGAAGAATGATCCTTCCCTCCAGATGATGCAGTGTTCAAGGCACTATCTTGGAAACAAAGATTTGTCCCTTAGCAGACAAGAAACCTACTGATGCTTTCATCTTGGTCATTCAAGTCTCTAGAGCCTTTAGAAATAAATTTATGTTCTTTATAATTTATCCAGTCTCAAGTATTCTGTGATAGCAACACAAAATAGACTCAGACACTAGGCTACCTTCATTCTCACATTTTCAGGCTTTGCCTTTTGCCTGGATTCTTCTAGTGGAGCATCTACAAAAAATCTTTTCATTGACTTTTTTTTTTTTTTAAATATACATGTATCTCCCTATACAATTTAAATTCTCACAGTAAATAGGCACACAATTAGTCTCTTCTGTATTTCTCCCTGACAACCTGGTGCTTATCACAGAGAAGTCATTCATACATTTTTTAAAATGACTAACCAAACAAATGATAATTGAAATATTAGTACTGGATTCTTAATTTGAAAGACTTTTGAAATAAACAAGTTTGTAAGCTCCTTCTGTAACCATGAGCCTAATATTACAAGTCAGTTGAGAGAATACAGCATGTGTGTGTGTTTACAGACTTGAAGTCTAAAATTAAGGATATTATCTGCTCTTTAAATATAATAAGCATAAATGTATAAAAATAATGTACTCACCACTCAGCTCAAGAAATAAAGCATTTCTTTTATATTTGGAAACCCTTTTCCCCCTGCTCCTGCACAGAACTAACCTTTAAATTTAAAGTATAGGTTTACCCCTTCCATAAATTTCTTTACATTTTTATTACATCTTAATATAACTCTAAAGATTGCAGTATTGTTTTCTGTATTAAAAAAATTTAGAAAAATAATGACAGGCTGTGAATTATGCCTTTTTTAACCGTTTTATGAGCCTCATTGATGCTGTATGTTTAGCTATAATTAATGATATCAAATTAAAATGATCGAAATAGCCCAGCATAGAATTAGTACTTGAGCAATTGAAAGAGGCCAAATGAAGAGATAATCAGAAGGAGTTAGGGTTCTTCAGCCATATTTGCAACTGGTTCTTGTATAGATGGTGGTTATGGACTAGCAAACAGAAAGAAGAATCAAGTCCATGAAGCACGAGGGGCAAGGGTGGGGAGCCATTGTGATTTCAGTGACTTGAAAACAGGGAAATGGAGGGTAATTTTTTTCTGTGACTTATAACTTATTGACCTTGTACTGGAAATGAAGCACATTGCATGGTAATGAAAAATTAGTTGTGAGCCTTTGAGGTAAGTGAGAAGAGTTTACGTATTGGAGAAGATAGAGAATTGTGTCATAGAGATCAGTCAGTAAGAGTGTTTGTTAAATTAGGTACCAACTATGGAAACCATTGCTACAGTAGAAACTGAATCAAGATAGGGAGGGATAAAACCAAGAAATAATTGTAGAGAAAAGTAAAGCATATTGATTAATCTCCCTTACAAGAAGAGTGAAAAAAAAGATTACAGTTAACACCCACATTAATATTCCAAACCTGAAAATGAAGGTTTCTCCTTTTAAACTATAAATTATGTAAACTGACAAAACTATCCCAATTGATAGAAAACCTTATTGCTTGATGACAGAGGATATAAATAATTGAGAATTAAAGGAAGCTCAAAGACAGAACAGTTTCATCTTATATCTTCACTATCTTTGGAATCTGTTAGGGCGTTGGGGATGTTTGTGGGGAAGAACAAAAGTAAACAAAAAGGAGGAAAAAGCCCCAGAGTGCAGCAAGCTCTCTGGAATAGATTCATTTACTCAACAGTAAAACCAAAAATATGAGATAAGTGAGCTACCATCACCACCCCATCAGCAATGGTTCAAAAACCTAGCTAATCTACAACTTGCATTCCTTTAAAGAATTTAATTTGTCTGTGGCCAACTTAGTCTGACTGCTTCAAGCATGACATTCTTAAGGTCAAAGTCCTGGATTTGAAGCTTCTACAGAATAATTAACTTTTCCTCTAACCTGTGGTCACAGCTCATATCCCAAACCCTGACAAATTGTCTTTGTTCCTAAGAGGAGACCAGATGAAAGAAGAGTACTGTGGGAACAACAACCCAAAAGCACACTCAATGGACAGAGATCAGTAATGCCATGTTTAGTTATAAAAGTTGCAATTTAGACACCAAACTTTCATGATGTATTTTTAAATAAAAATATGAAAATTGATATAAACTATGTTGTCACATTGGACACTTCTAAATTAGTGAACTGAAAAAATAAACTTAAAGATAAAAAAATTAGAATAATCTAAAAATATTATTTACCATAATCATATATGATTAGAGCAATAACAGGTAAATAATATAATTGACAGGTACATAAAATAAACCAACAGGTTATATATTTGCTTTTCTCAGAAGGTTAGTATAATGTTTGATATTGAAAGTTAAGGGATTTTACCTCAATTTTGTTATACTTCACTTATTTTTGCTTTATTTATATTCATAAAGTTATTAGTGTTGCTTAAAGAGACTGGAAAATCTATTATTCATTCTGGAGTAAACTGGGATTATTTAAAGATTATTTTCATGCTTGAAAGTCAGATAAAATGAGTTTTAAATCTATATTTCCATTTAGAAATAAGTATTTGTGTGTATGTGTATGTAAGTCTTTGCCCACATAGAATTCTTTTTGCTCTCTAGTAGTATTTTGGTACTTTTCTATGATAAATCTTCAATTTTAGAATATTTTATACATTGCTCTTCATTCTAACCAATTATTTTGTAATTTTAAAAAAATCAGGCATTTTTCTGTTTAATCTATTTGGTTGCTTTAAAAATAATGTGGAAAGGCTAATGTGTGGCATATTTTTGTATTTTCTCTTTTGTAACCAACTTGTTTACGCATATCACGTTTATCATGCAATTTACCTATAAAACTATTCTCTGGGTTTCATAATAAAATATTTATGTACTGAATATATTCTTCTTCCACATAATCTTACCTCTTTATCTTGGCATCTCTTGGATTGTGTATCTATCAGATTTAAAATAAAAATGTTTCTTTTTCAAAATAAAACAAATTGCATTATGAAACAACTTTCATTCATTTACCTTTTCTGAAGTCTAGAGAGTAAGTGAAAATGAAGATACACTTCAGGATGCTTGGGAACTCATTATCTTATCAATATCATTGTAAACTAAGCTGATGAAAAGTTAATCCTAAGTATGGGGAAGATCTGGATAAGATGCAAGAATCATAGTAGATTCAGAGAAGATCTAGGTCTGGACAAATTAATGTAGAGGTCACCAAATGTATCCCCAGGTGATTGAATAAAGATAATGTGACATATGACATATATAGTGTGTGTGTATATATATACACACACTATGGAATTCTACATATATGTGTGTGTGTGTGTGTGTGTATATATACACACACACACACTATGGAATTCTACATGGCCATGAAGAGAAAGAAATGTCTTTTGCAGCAACACAGATTTAGCTGGAGGTGAATTTTTTTTTTTTTTTTTTTGGGACGGAGTTTCACTCTTTTTTGCCCAGGCTGGAGTGCAATGGCGCGATCTTGGCTCACTGCAACCTCCGCCTCCTGGGTTCAAATGATTCTCCTGCCTCAGCCTCCTGAGAAGCTGGGATTACAGGCACGTGCCAGCACACCTGGCTAATTTTGAATTTTTAGTAGAGACGGGATTTCACCATGTAGGCCAGGCTGGTCTTGAACGCCTGACTTCAGATGATCCGCCCGCCTCAGCCTCTCAAACTGCTGGGATTATAGGCATGAGTCACCATGCCTGGAGCTGGAGGTGATTATTCTAAGTGAAATAACTTAGAAACAGAAAACCAAATATCATGTGTTCTCACTTTTAAGTGGAAGCTAAACAATGGGTATATGTGGACATTCTGAGGGAAATAATAGACACTAGGGACTCCAAAGTGGGGAAGGGTGGAACCAGAGTGAGAGTTGAAAATTTACCTACTAAGTACAAAGTTCACTATCCATATGGTGGGTACAGTAGAAGCCTAAATCCCACCACTACACAATATATGCTTTAGAAAACCTGTACATATACCCTCAGAATCGGCTAATTAAAAAAAAAAATTTTAAATATGTTTCCATGGATTTTAAAAAATGCATGTTATTCCTAAAACAGGTTTAGCTTCTATAAAATTGCAAAGGTAATAGAGAATTCCTGTATAACTACTTTCCAATGTCCCCTACTATTACTTCTATTACTATGGCACATCAGTAACAATTAATCAACCAATGTTGGTAGATTATTATTGACTGAAGTCTATATTTTATTCATATATTCCCAGCCTTTACCTAAGGTCCTTCCCCACCCCCACCAGGATCCAATCCACAATACTGCATTACATTTAATTATCATGTCTGCTTAGGTGCCTCTAGCCTATGACAGTTTCTTAGATTTTTTCCTTATTTTTGTTACCTTAATAGTTGTGAGAAGTACTTGTTAAATATCTTATAGAATGTTCCATAACTGAGGTTTGTCTGATGTTTTTGTCATGATTTGACTGGAGCTATGTGCATTTGGGAGAAAAATCACAGACATAAAGTGTCACTTTCGTTATATAATATCAAGAATACATACTGTCAATATGACTTACTTCTGTTGCTGTTGACCTTCATTACTTGGCTAAGGTAGTGTATTAGATTGCTAGGGTTGCCATAACAAAGTACAACTTACTAGGTGGTATAAACAACAGAAATGCATTGCCTCTCCCTTATGGAGGCCTGGAATCTGACATCAGGTGGTATGTAGGTTATTGTCTTTTAATCATGGGGGCCAGAAGTCCAAGATCAATGTCTCAACAAGTTTAGTTCCCTCCAAGGGTTGTGAGGGAGAATCTGTTTCATGGCCCCTCTCTCAGCATCTAATGGTTTGCTGGTAGTCTTTGGCATTCCTTGGGTTGCAGATACATTACCTTGATCTCTGTTTTCATCTTCACATATGATAGAGAAAGAAGAGCTTGGAAGTGAACACATTAGATATTAATAACATTTATATCTTCAGTTAGAAACAGCAGCAGCAATAGTATATTACAAGAGAATTTCACAAATTCTCAATACCACACAGTCCCACCTTTCTTCTTATTGCTGTATGAACAGTTTAGGCTCCTATTTAAAGCAAAGTAATCACTTCTCTCTCCTATTCAATGATTTAATTCTGGAAAGTGTTTTCATTCTCTTCTGCATCACCAGCTTCTCCCTCAGCACTGCCATTCCTTGCTACCATCCTAGCCTAAGTCATAATCATCTCTCTCCTGGAAGACTACAATAAGCTTCTAGCTGGTTTTCCTACTTCAACCTTTGTCTTCTGATGTTCTAGTCTGAAGAAAGCAGTAAGATCCTTTAAAAATAGCCATCAGGACATGTCTACTCCAAATCTTCTAGTAGCTCCCCATTTTGCATAGAGTAAAATCCATAGGCCTATAAGTCCTTCCATGATTGACTCCCCTTTGGGCTCTCTGACCACAACCTTGCTATGTGTATTATTCCATTTTCATCTGCTGATAAATACACAACCAAGACTAGGAAATTTACAAAAGAAAGAGGTTTAATTGGACATACAGTTCCACATGGATGGGGAAGCCTCACAATCATGTCTGACAGCAAGGAGGAACAAGTCACATCTTATGTGGATGGCTGCAGGCAAAAAATAAGAGAACTTGTGCAGGGAAACTCCCCTTTTGAAAACCATCAGATCTTGTGAGACTTACTCACTATCACAAGATCAGCATGGGAAAGACCTGCCCCCATGATTCAATTACATCCCACCGGGTTCCTCCCACAACATGTGGGAATTAGAGATGAGATTTGAATGGGAACACAACCAAACCATATCACTATTCTTTTTGCACTGTCGCCCAGGCTGGAGTGCAGTGGCATGATCTCCGCTCACTGCAACTCTGCCTCCTGGGTTCAAGTGATTCTCCTGCCTCAGCCTCCCAAGTAGGTGGGACCACAGGCACTCACCACCACACCCAGATAAGTTTTTGTATTTTTAGTAGAGACAGGGTTTCACTATGTTGGCCAGGCTGGTTTTGAACTCCAGATCTTGTGATCCTCCCGCCTTGGCCTCCCGAAGTGCTGGAATTACAGGCGTAAGCCACCACGTCCAGCCTACTACTCTTTTCCTCGCTCAGCCTTCCCTATCCAGCAGCCTCCTTTCTATTCCTTGACCACACCAAGAACATTGGTGTTTCAGGACCTTTACACTTGCTATTGTGCATAATTAAGTATGTTAGCTCCATCAGGTCTTTGCTGAAATGCAACTTTCTCAGATACATTCTGTCCATACTGCTTAAAGGTAAAACCACTTGCTTCTGAAGTAGTCTCCATTCCACTTATTTTTCCTTATATTCATAACGTTTTTCACTTTTCAATAGACAACATACTCATTATTTTTATGTGAATTTTCAGTCTCTTTCAGTTTAAATATGAGCTCCATGAGACAAATCATTGAGTGTGTTAAGTTTATTTGTGTATGTGATGAACTAGACAAGTGTAATACACTTAGCAAAGTTTCAACACATTTTTTAAATAAATTACTTTATATAATAATGATAATAGCCAACATCTTGAACATTTTTCATGTGCTAAGTACTCTTTTAGGTTCTTTATACTCACGATCATTTGTTTCATACTGAAAACTACCCTATAATACAAGTACTATTATATTATCATTTTATAAACTGGGTAACAGGCAAAATTCCCAAAGCTAATAAATGGAGGGACCAAGATTACAGGTTACTTTCTTATTTATCTTACTTACTATTCAACAAATTTTACATTGAGTATGTGTTTATTTTATTATACAAAATAATTAAAATGTTACTCCACTATTCCTCTAAAGTTGCCTCACTTAATAATTCCTTACAAAATATATTAGTTTAAAATCTGTAACTATTTTTCTTATATTGATCATTTAAATGTTTATTTTTATATATCTTTTATTACTATAATGAGCTGCCGTAGTTATAACTACATTAAATATGTGTGTGTGTCTCACTCACAAAATTTAATATATCTGCACTGCTCATTTACTGATGTCTTTAATAAATATTAGGTGATAAATATTTGGGTTTATCCAACTTTGATAAGAACATATAAGTGTGTGTGCATTTTAAAGGTAATAATCTGTTTTTTGGCAGGAAGGGTAAGTAATATTTATTAATACATTGGCTTTTGTTTTTTAAAATTTAACTGTAGCAGGCTGAAGGCTTTCAGCAAGCTAAAATATCCGTAAGCAGCCCCTTAAAACTTGTCAACAAAATAATACTGAGTAATTATTTTGTTCTATCTTTAAAGACAGCACATAGAGGTTAAGCAATTTTCTTGAAAGCAGACATTTACATACTGTATTTTTAATTAAGCATATTTAATTACCTGTGAAATTTACCCCTAACATTTTTATGAATGTATATATGGTTCAAAAACTAGCAACCTGAAGATTCAAAGGCAAAGAAACAGCTAGTTTTTGATTAAAAAATACCACAAACAATTACAATGTTAGTCTACTAAAATGACCTAGTGATATGTAACTGTCATCATGTTTAGATGAATTGAATAATGGAGGTTAATTAGGAATCAGCACAGTATAAGGAAAAGCAAAATTTTGATTTGTCTTCAGAAATCAAAATTAATCTATGAAAATCCATCTCACCAAACTAAATAGAAGTTAAATATTATTTTATTCAGTATATGGACACCGTCTTTGTTCATTTTGTGTTGCTATAACAGAATACAACAGATTAGATACTTTATAATGAACAGAAATTTATTGACTCATGGTTCTGGATGCTGCAAAGTCCAAGATCAAGGTGCTTGCATCTCGCAAGGGCCTTTTTGCTGCATCATCCCATGGCAATTAGGCAAAAAAGAGGGCAAGAGAAAGAGAGATAAAGAGAGAACAAAAGGAAGCTGAATTCTCCCATTATGGCAAGCCCACTTCATTGATAACAGAATTAACCTATTCACTCTGCTCTTATGGCTCACTCACCTCTCATTAAGCCCTATCTCCTAACACCACTGCATTGAGGATTACGTTTCCAACATATGTGCTTTTGGGAGACACATAACAAGCACTCATTAAGGGAAATAGATCTGTCATAATATTAATCTATGCCTTTCAGGTGTGTGTGTGTGTGTGTGTTGGTTTCATGTTGTCATGAAATAAGGCTCCTATATCAGTGGTAATTTTTATAAAACAATAAAAACTAAAATGATTTAGCAATTGACAAACTGACATAATTTTTTCCTTGTCAGCATGATTACTAAACAGTAGACAGAAATTTATGAGGATAAAGAAGTTAGCAGAAGACTGGGGTGATGTAGTTGTTAATGTACTATGGTGCACAGATGCAGAAAAACTCTTAAATAGTCCTACTTCTCTAGTACACTCATTATGGACATTATTTCTCCACTAAATTTGCATGCCCCTTCTGTGGTGCATAGAATGACTACCATCATTACTTTCTTTCTTCGTATTGTACATTCTACTTCTCATTTGCTTGAGAGTTAGCCTTAGTGAGTTGTTAACACTATAGAATGCAGTAGATGTAATATTCTTGATGTTCAAAGACTAGGTCAACAGAAGTCTTGAGCCTTCTATTTAGGCCCTTTAAATGCTTACTTTTGGGATGTTTCCACTTAGAAACCAGCTTTCATGCTGTGAGAAGTCAAAGTCACACGGAGAGACCATTTATCACTGCTCTGGTAAACAACAAGGATGAGCTCCTAGGCAATAGCGTAAACTGACAGGAATATCAATGAACCATCTTAAATATCTAGTGCATTGGAGCCTTCAGACCACTCCAGCCCCAGTTTCCAATTTATTGTAACTTCATGAGACATCCAAAGTGACAATCAACCAGCCAAGACCAGTCAATCTACAAAACTATGAGGAATCACACTAAATTGTTATTTTAAACCACTAATCTGGGATTTTCCCCCATAGCAATACGTAATTATAACAAATATTAGTTCCAGAAGTGGAATGCTACTGCTTTGCTTTTAATGTGCACTCCAAAACTCATGATAAAATTCAACTGTCATTATGATGGTATTAAGAGGTAGAGCCAGTACAAAGTGATTAGACCATGAGGGCTCTGTCATTATAAATGAATGAATGTTTTATCCAGAGAGTGGTGTTATTATCAGGAAGTGGGGTTGTTACAAAAGCAAGTTCAGTGTCTTTCTCTCTTGCTTTTACCCATGCTCTCTTGCCCTTCCACCTTCTGCTATAGATGATGTGGCAATGAGGCCTTTGCCAGATACCGGTACTTGGATATTGAACTTTCTAGCCTTAAGAACTGTGGGAAACAAATTTCTTTACTTTATAAATTACCCAGTCTGTGATATTTTGTTATAGCAACACAAGCAGACTAGGACACATACCAGCACAGTCTTCAAACATGTGGCTATAACTTTCAGCCTAAAGATAGGCACAAACTGGAGGGACTTCAAAGATTATACAGTGGACTTGAAGGACATTGATACAAATTTATTATAGAATGAAGTTATCCATTTTATATAGTATCAAAATATTTGACAACTCTATTACCTGGGATTAAGTAGAAAATATAAAATATACATAATGAATTGATGAATTTGTTTAAGGAGATTTCCAGAACCATACAAGTAACAGTTTTTGAAAGCCTTGTGTGATCAGATACAGATAGAGACAAGCTAAAAAATGAATTTTTCCATTTCTACATAAATTTAGAAAGAAATAGAACAAAACTTGGACACATTGGGTCAAAAATTAAACTGTTTCTCATTCTCAAAGTGTCAACATGACAAAAGCTTTTAAAATAAGGAAAAATCTTGGGGTGAAGATTAAATACAAGGTGTTCTCAACAAAATGAGGCCTCAAGGTAGTAATGTTCAGCTTCAGGGTATAGTTTTAAGATCTTTTATTAAGACCTCAGAAACATTTATGGCAGTCTTATGTGCACCATATCAGCTGGACAAATAAACTTCTAAAAATATTAAAAGTATACTTTCCAGAACTTTTCAGCTTGTAAGTATAATAATCATGTCTCTTTTAGACTTGCTCTCGAGACAGGAAGATTTCTAAAACCTTAAGGGCACCGTACCATAGCACCATGACTCTCAACCCAAGCCAGAAAGAAATCTGTCTCAAATAAATTATTGGGAATATCTTTAGTCGACTAAATGGAAGCCAAACAATATTTGTAGGAAATTCCTCACATTTTAGGAGTATAGAATTAACAAGAAAGGTTATCACTTTGGATTAAAAAAAAGACAGAAACCATTTAAAATGAAAACTTTCATAGCCCCAATCTTCTATGAAGAGAAAGAAAAATGAAGCTACTTAACTGCAAATACAGGTAATCGCTTATGAATGACTCAGGTTTCTTGGCCAATACTTGAGAGAATGGAGGCAAGATCCATGGAGAGTCATTCCTAGGGAGCAGGATTAAAATTTAACCTAACTAGACAAGTGATGATGTATGTTATGCTGGATTTCAGAATTGTTATGGACTAGAGATGGCTATGTGCCAAACTGTCCTTTCCTCCCTCTTGAAGGGGGTGTGTCTATTGCAATTATATTTGTATCAGCATTTAACATTGAGTTCAGGATGGGGACAAATAAATTACCCCTCTAGTTCACAGATTTTGAGATTGAGAGGGGTCACACCTGAAGATTGGATCCAATTTGTTGAGATTCTGGATTTAGAACCAGTGTTATAATGGGATGAGTTTCAAGCTCTTTCTTCGAGAATGAATGGATGTTGCATGTGGAGGAAACCTGAATTATTGTTCTGATAGCACAGTCTGTGGAAGATAGTCTTGAAGGTGCTTACCCTTGCTATGTATGCCTACTGCTTCTCACTTCCAGAGCTCAAATTCCATATTACCCTAAATCTGGACTAGTTTTAGTGACTTACTTGACTAGTAGAATATGGTGAACATAACATTAGGGGGGCAAGTTAGAAGTGCCTTGCAACACTCACTTGGGTCTCTTGAAAAGCTGACTCTTGGGATGCATCCTTTTAGAAACTACCCACCACACTATGAGAAGCACAGCTGCAGTGTAGCCGCTCTATTGAACAACACATCTTTGCTTTAGTCAAGAGTCATAATCAAATATCAGCCATGAAAATGAACTGTCTTGGACATTGAGCCCTCATATGAATCTAACACGAGCATCTGTCTGACTGCAATTTCACGAAATACCATAAACCAGGACTTTCCAGGTGATCCTGTCTACAAACAGAACTGTGAAATGTTCTAAAATAGTACTGTTTTAAACCTACAAATGTTGGGATGGTTTATTTGCAACACAGATAACTAAAACACCATCACTGTAACAATTTTATAAACTACCTTGATACAATAACTTAACAATCAGAACTGATAATTGAAGCTACCTGTGTCAACATGACTTAGCTATTTGCTCCTGGAAATTCATATACAGGAGATTAAACTGTATATCATTAAATAACTTATCTATTTGCTTCAGGAAATCCCTCCAAACAAATAGTTTCTCATATAGGCAAAAAAGCTCTTATATCAGGATAAGAGCAAGGGATCACCTGTACTAATAACTCAATTATTAAATAACAGTGTACTTATCAAAAGTCATTTAAAGGCACTTGCCTTGACATGTCCAGCAATTCTAAACTATTATGTCATCCATTTTGTTCATTCAATCAATTCCCACCACTAACAGTTTGATCCAAGACAGCAAAACCTTATATATATTCTGCCCTGATCTTCCCCTCTGAGACACTACTAAGAGTTTGTCAATATATCTATGTATTAAGATGGCATTTTCCCTTGCTGTGGTAGTTCTAATAAAATTAGTTTTGCTTGATCAATGGGTTTTCTAGTGACTTGGAAAATCAGCAATCAACAATTGTAATTGTAAATTTACAGGTGTTTCAGGATGTTACACTGACACCCTTTCTGTCTTAATTTCACTGGGGACTGCAAATGCTTACAAAATAAAATAGCCGAAAACTATCCTTTCATACTGAATTTGAGGCTAAAAAAACACAAATCTGATTTTGCAGCTTAAGTTTTGTATATCTCCAGTTTATTAAGAAGAGAGTTTAGAAAGCCCAAAAGGAGAATTCCCTTAGAGAAAGCTTTTGATTACTATAGTTTCCCTTTCCAAGTACTCACATCTATACTTTTATATTAATCCTTTTCTCAATAAATAATATGCATTTTTTACATGAAAAAATTAGCGAATTATTTCTTACATTCTGATATAGCTTCCAGGATATTAAAAATGAAACTATAAACATTGATGAGCTTATTATCTTTATCCTCATCCATGTATCCTAAACCTGCTATTTCAGAAAGAAAAAAAAAATACTACAAAATGTGTTGCTCCTATGCTAATAATAATAATCCAGATATTCTACAAAATTATAATCTGTTTGAACCCATCAGAGCCTTAAATTCACAAGGAAACCAAATGACCTGAATTCCAAAAAGGAATAAGAACCTACAAGAAGATACAAGTTCATAAACTGTTTCACCAATGGCAGAACAAAGAAGAAAAACATTCTACCTACCATATAAATTGTAAGACTACATCAGAAAACCATGTAACAAACAAAACACAAGACAGATATATCAGTCCAGAATATTAAGGGGCTCCAGACAGAAAAAAATGTTTCCATTCTCTCACATGCTTTTCCCCATGGTTTCTATCAGGTGCTCCTGAGTAAAACTGGGAACAGGATAATAAACCAGGGAGAGCTTATCCATGACGACAGAATGCAGGAAGTGATTGATGACTTTAAAAATACTGCACACCTCTGTGGACTCTACTCTCATAAGAAACAAAGGCCTAAGCTTCTTTGGGAGGGGCAGTGAACATGCTTGTCCACAGGGTGAGTGGAGTGATAAGGTAGGCACAAGGAATAGATGTAAAGTCCTCCCCTCTTTCCAGGACTCTTTCTTTCTGGTAAAATAATAACTTTAGGTATCTTGGATAATGACAAATGTTTACAGATAACAGGTTAAGTTGGGCTGCCATAGGAGGTAGAGTATCAATGCTGGAAAACTTCTATTCCAAGATCCAGATGCATATGACTTCCCTAAGACTGAAGTGAGGACAGAATAACAAAATATTTCTAACACAAAGTTGGCAGATGTTAACAAACAATAGCAATCAACCATTGGGGAGGGACAAGAATGTGGAGCTATATCTTTCTATCGTGTAGGTATGCATGCATGATGAAAGCTGAAGATAGAGCACAAACAGTGAAAAAATTTGTGTGGCACCCCAATTCTGCCCTACCCCAAATAAGGCAATGGAAGTTGATTAGTAGAGGAATTGAGTCTATAGTTTACTGACAGTAACTTTAGAAACAAAATTAAATTTCAGCTCAATTTCTAACTAGATTGATTCAACACTCCACACTGATGACCTGTATAAGAAAGAAGAACTTTCATATTCAGATTAAATATTATTTACTTCAGTCTTTATTAAACTATAAATAATGTTTGGCATTTAATAAAACTTATAATATATACAGAAACATATGGAAATATGAGTCATTGCCAAGTGATAAGTAATTAATAGGACCAGATTCAGATATGACTCAGATGTCAGACTCCAAGGTGACTACAATGTCAGGACTTTAAAAAACTATGATTAACATGTTAAAGGATGTAGTGGAAAAGATTGACAATATGTATGAGTATATGAGACATTTTAGTAGGGATATAGCAAATATAAGACGAAGCCTAGCCTAATGGAAATGCTAGAAAAAAACAAGCAAAAAAACAAACAAACAAAATTACTACATTAGAGATAAAAACACAAATAAAAACACCTCTTTAGATATGTCCATCACAGTTACACAGACTTGACATAGTTGAGAAAAGATTCAGTGAACTTTCAGATAGTTCAATAGAAATAACCAAACTGAAATGTGAAGAAAAAAACATGGGGTGAAAGAATCAAAATAGAACATCTAAAAGCTGTAGAATAATACAGAATAGCCCAATATGTATAATTCGATATGGCAAAAAGAGAAGAAATAGAAAATGAGGCAGGTAAAATATGTGAAGCGATAATGACTGAGTTCTCCAAACATAATAAAAAATCCAAGAAACTCAGGGAAATCTATTTATATCAAATAGAACAACAATAACCACCAGCACTACAACAAAAAGAAATATCTTGATATATTAGACTGCTGAAAAGTAAAGGGAAAGCGAAACATTTGAAGGAGCCAGAGAAAAATAACACACAAGGAACAGAAAAATGTAAAGAATTGCAGAATAGTTCCTATGAGAAACTATGCAAGCCAGATGACTCGGGAATGATATTTTAGTAGTACGAAAAGAAAGAAACCGACAACTCAAAATTCTATATCCAGTGAATAAATCTTTCAACAATGCAAGCAAGTTAAATATCTTTTCAGACCAAAAAAATGAGAATTTTTTAATAGCAGACCTGTGCTATAAAGAATGTTCTTCACACTGAAGAAACATGGTATCAGAAGATTTATCTATACAAAGAAATGAAAACCTGAAGGAACAGTTATAATCAAGGTACATATACGTACCATTATGTATCATTTTTCACTGCTCCAAGTCCTTTTGTCTTTAACTCTTTCTTCTCCTTCAAATTACGTGAAGGAAAGAGGAGATCCTAGATAAATTGTTCTTATTTCCTCCTCATTTCTACATAACAAACAATTCTAAAGCTGTCCTAAATGGTCTTTTGTTTGTATTTTTGGAATAAAATAGCTCCAGCTGGAGCAATCAGCTACATTCCATACAGGTGATGACCAGTTTGATAGTAGATCCTAAAGAGGTTTTCTTCTTTTCTCATTACAATTTCCCATTTTATCATTTATGCAGACTAAGATTTTATTTCATAAAGAAGTAGCAATATATGATTTACTCATCCCTACTTTCTGTGGAAGTTGTAATAGACACTGGACAACTGTAGGATTATTAAATAAACTACACTGCCTAGTGGTATCCAGTTGTATACAGAGGTAGGCAAGCTCTACATTTTTCCTATCATTATGTTAGCTTTTCTCTTGACTGAAATATGCTTATGCAGTCTGACATAGTTTAGATGTTGTCCCACCCAAATTCCATATTGAAATGTAACCCCCAGTGTTGGAGCAGAGACCTGATGGGAGGTGTTTGGGTCATGGGGGCTGGATCCCTCATAACATGATGCTGTCCTTGCAACAGCAAGTGAGTTCTGGAGAGATGTGGTTGTTTAAGAGTGGGCGGCACCTCCCATCCCCAGCTCTCTCTCTTGCTCCTGCTCTTGCCATGAGATGTGCCTACTCCCACTTCACCTTCTGCCATAAGTAAAATCTTCCTGTGGCCTCCCCAGAAACTGAGTAGATACCAGTACCATGCTTGTACAGCCTGCAGAAGCTTGAGCCAATTAAACATCTTTTCTGTATATATTACCCAATCTCAGGTGTTTGTTATAGCACTGCCATAACAGTCTAACACAGAGTCTATTCTGATGATAAAATATAAGAGCAGAAAGAAAGACTTTATCATAGTGATAATGATAAATTATCACTCAAATGCTACCCTGCAGAAGTTAATTCATATGACATCCACCAGAACCATGTTGAATATCAGGGCTAAAATTATCGTTGGTAAAGAGAATGAGACTACTATGACCCATTTAGATAAATAATGATTCCTTCCCGGGCATTAAATAAGTGATCATTTCCTGTTAAACATATGAAGGATGTGCGTGAAACCTAAACAAAATCATTTGCTTAGGAAGGAGAAATGTGTCTTCTTAGATTTAAATCAGGCAATTACTTTTTCTTCCTTCTTGGTCCAAGAGTTACTGTAAGCTCCCTTTTGAAGGTTGACAGATAATTCAGCATATAGAAAGCAAGCAGAGATTTTTAAATTTGGAGAGCTGGGCTAAATATATAACACAAAAATCCATCTATCTACTAAGTAAGCAGTCCAATTCATTGGAATTTTGCAGTGTGTACTAGGAAGAAGCAAAGCTTCTTTGGCAGTAACAACTTGTCTTAAAGTGATCACTGAGCAAATATGGAAGCAAAGATTGATGATGCCATGTATCTTAAATGAGGAATTTTATCAAACCAGGATAGACTATAATGGAACATTAGTAATATAGAAAGCAAAGAATAGAATAGGATAAACATAATACAACAACAGGAATTCAGACCAAATCAAAACAACTTTCTGCCACTTGTACCTCATCCTTAAAAGTAGAAGAAACTTAAATGTTACTGAGTATAGTTATGCTCTGGTTAGTGCTATATCCAATATATTCTTATTCACTAGTAGGTTCAGGCATTTTCTCTCTGTCTCTCTCCTTTCTCTTTCTCATTTGTTCTATCCACTCTTTAACTCCCACCTTCTCTCTGTCTCTGTCTGTCTCTTTCTGACTGTCTCTCTCTCTCTCTCTCTCTCACACACACACACACACACACACACGTTTATGAAATCTAGAGTTATTTATCTGGCAGATATTTAGACTGAATGAAAATTATAATTTTATTAAAATTATCATATCCTTACAAAATATTTCATTGATAAAACATATTCTATGTAAGTGTTAACACATTACAATTGCACATATCTTTTTTACAACCACCACCACTACAATTGCCTAGTGTGCTATATTTGCCTTTGTGGGTATACACACATTGCTAAGTACCATAAGCGTGCCATCAAAAACGACTTATGGCCTATTTTTTCCTCTGTCAAGATTTATTTTTTTATCTTCCATTGATCAATATTTCTCACTTTTTAATTTCCATTAAATTTTCATTCATGTGTATTGTTCACTTATCTTTCTTACTTCAGTTGTTTTTAAATTTGACAGACTAAAAAGCCATTTTAATCTTGAAGTTAATAACTCAGAAAAGGGCATGACTTTAGAATTTGTACTTTTATTACAGTAATATCTTATGCTTTAATGCAACTAAATATACAAGCAGCTTATTTCTAAATAGAAATAAATTTTAAAATGGTAGCATAACCAGAGTTTGAAATTTCTCCACTATAAAATGACAAAAAAGTAATTAACTTAATATCTTCATTCCTCAAAAAGCTTTTATGTAATGTCTTGCTGTTATTTATTTTCTTCACAGAATTGTGTACTTTAAATATTTAATCATAAAATTTCTATAGATTTTAAACAAGTGTTCTCTTCCAATTGTCTAAACCATTTAGATTAAGGGTACATTATGCCATTCAGATGAATCATTTAAAACAGAAATTTATACTAACAACCTCAGGATTATGAATATTACATGTAATAATTGTTGCCTATTCATATTTGTTACATGCCTTTCTTAATGATAATCTTATTCTGTACAATCAATAATTAACATGTTTGTCCCACAGATACACTGTATATCTAGGTTACAGTTTGATACATGAGGCTGTTGTGGCTCAGTGTTTAAAGAATGAATGAATGGATTAATAAATGACATAGGTATAAGTTAGTACATCTATAATCCATTGAATGTTGTATACTGTATCTATAGTAAAAGCTTTGCTATGTAAAAAACAAACAAACAAAACAAAACAACAACAAATAAACAAGTATTTCTTCCCCCTGATGCCAAGGGCAGCTTGATTAGTTTTCTATAACTACATTTTTTTTTCATTTCATCCACTTTTGTTTGATATTGGGTGTTATGAGATAAGGTCTAAAAAAATTAAGGTCTTAAATTAATAGGATCTCTCTGACCTAGATCCATATTGTTTCTCTCCTATTTTTTGAATTTTTCACCTTTTCACATCATATTTTCCTAGTGTTTCACCTCTTTTACTCAAGCTGTGATGGTTAGTCTGCTTAAACTGATGCAAATCATTACAAGTCAACATGGACATGAAATGATGGGCAGGATAGAAAGAATCTGGACAAACTGACTCAATGTGTGTCCTAGCTCACTCCCACATTGTTTCTTTGTTTTTCTTTTCATATCATTACACTTTGTTGCTTGAAAAGGATGGAACTCTTTAAATAATGAGGGGTCTGCACACTTTATAAGGAAAAACAGTTTCTTTAGTGGAATTTTATAGGAATGTCCTGCTGCTCAATGGAGAATTCTTTGATTTCAAAATTTTGTGGTGGAACTGCCAATTATGAAACAATTGTTAATAAATTGTTTTTATCATAGTAAATATTCTCATCTATGATAAAAATAATTAAAAATGTCTTCCTCTATAGTCAGAAATTTTAGCTGAAAATAATTTATGGTAAAAGTATATATAATTAATATTCATTTCAGATGTAATTCCATAATTTAAATATTTTCTTTCTTTTTTTTTTTTTGAGACGGAGTCTCGCTGTGTCGCCTGGGCTGGAGTGCAGTGGCCGGATCTCAGCTCACTGCAAGCTCCGCTGCCTTCAGGGTTCATGCCATTCTCTCACCTCAGCCTCCCAAGTAGCTGGGACTACAGGTGCGCGCCACCTCGCCCGGCTAGTTTTTTGTATTTTTTAGTAGAGACGGAGTTTCACCATGTTAGCCAGGATGGTCTCGATCTCCTGACCTTGTGATCCGCCCGTCTCGGCCTCCCAAAGTGCTGGGATTACAGGCTTGAGCCACCGCGCCCGGCCACATATTTTCAATTTTCAAAATGTTGTAGGTATAAATATGTGTTTTTAATAAGCTCTCATCTGGGAGAAGCTATAGTACATTTATCAAGTTTGTATCAATATTAGCAATCTGTCTCAGGATTATAGTAGTCCCCACCTTATCCATGGTTTCAGTTTCTGTGGTTTCAGTTATCCTCAGTCAACCAAGGTTCAAAAATAGGTGAGTACGGTACCATAAGATGTTTTGAGAGAGAGAGAGACCATATTCATATAACTTTTTTCATTATATTGTTATAAGTGTTCTACTTTATTATTAGTTATTGTTAATCTCTTACTATGCCTAATTTATAAATTAAAGTCTATCATAGGTATGTATGTATAGACAAAAACACTGTGTATATAAGATTTAGTACTATTCGCACTTTGAGGCATCCACTGGGAATCTTGGAATGTATTCCCTGAAGATGAGGGGAGGTACTGTATTCATGTGTGTACAGGTTTATATATGGGTATAACATATTGACACATAATTTGTACACAACTAGAAATTTTTAGCATTAAGCTTACCTAAGCTAAGAATTTTTTTAAAGTCCTTATAATTCAATAAATTCAAATACATTTGGTGGCAAAGAGAAGAAAATTGGCAATCAGTGAATTACGAGGAAGAGACTCTATATTCCAGTGCACTGAGCCAAGGCTTTATTTTATTATTTCCTTAAATGTAAGGGCTGAATAACTTATTTCATTAAAAATGATGGCGCAGTAAGTTTGGAATCTCTATTTGCATATTACTTCTGCATCTATGAATTAACATTTGATGTACTCTCTTTAGTCAATTTGTGCATATGCACAGACAGATTTTCATTAGATCTACAGTAAGCTGCTGCCTGAGATCCTCAAGGCAGTCAAAGGACAGATCCTTCTCAAATTGCTAGGAAGAAATTTTCATGTTTAACAAAATGGCAGTTGAACCCTCCTGGATTTAAAAATTAAAGATGAAAGAAGAGAAAATATAACAAAAGAAAAGGAAAAAAAAATTACACAGTCAAGTTCTTCTGTGGTGAGTTTACTGAAGCAATTAAATATTACTCCAGAGTGGAACATACAAAGCTTAGAAAACCACTAAAACTGAACCGACTTTAAATACAAAACACTCCCCAGGAAGCAGCGGTGACTTATTTCAATGACTTGTTTGAAAGCAAACAGAAAGCAATATAAAGGGAGTATTAATACTGCAGAGTAAAAACTTTTAAAATATTGTTTCTGTGGAAAATCATTGATTTCCATAGGCTATAAGTCTAGCTCTTACTTGAAGTGCTTGGTTGTTACTTAAGAAAAGTGACTTTTCCTGGTCTTGTAACCCCGTGCAGAAACTGGGCAAAGTGCCCTGAGTTATTTCTCACCATTTGCAGCTAGGGTGACTATTAACACACTGATTTCTTTCCTACCTAATAGGCTTCTTCAAACACATTTCTTATTGGGTATATGCCTACTTAACTACTTTAAGCCCTGAGTATAAAAGATTAAAGTAACTAGGGTTCTAGATCTTAAAACATATCTATAGTTTCTACTGCTAAGAATCCCAGCTTTTCTCTACAGATGCCTTTAAAAACAAAACAAACCAAAAAAATCACACTTGGTTTTATTTTTTCCCAGCATGGAGAGTGAGGTCAGATTTAAGAATTCTTATTTGAGCAGAGACATCTCACAAATCCAGTAGTTCTAACTTTTCCAACAGCGTACTAAAAACTTACTGAACAAACTAGTAACTGTTAGTTTTCCAACAGTTTAATGAACAACTAGTTTGCAGAATGAAGATACTGCCTTAAAGGGCAACTAAGATGCTTTCAGTTTGCGGCTGAATTCATTATTAAAACATTACACATATGCACCCTCAAAACCTCAATTCAATGTAGAAGAGAGTAGGGAAAAATCAAGACTCTTCAAATGATCATGCTTGCTCTGTAAAAATGGGAGTGGGCAACCAGCACAAAATAGCTTTGGAAGTAGCTAAATTTGGGTCCTTTCTGGGAACTGATATTCATCCAGCAATGTTAAGCTAGCTTGCAAATTTAGAAAAGACCAGAATATAACCCAATTATTAAAAATTTACATAATGAAATTTGGCATACATTGTATACATATATACAATGTGTGTGGATGTGGTGATGAGTAGGTTAATAAGTTTTTATATTTTACGTAAAGAATTTTATTATTGAAATTAACCAGTAATCACAAATACAAAGTTCTTGAAACTGCAACTGGACCTATTTTTTATTTTTATTTTTTTTTAGCTTTTAACTTTTTCAACTAAGAGTTCTCCTTAATGTAATTAGATATTGTAGCTGTTTGGGTTTGTTGAAACATGTTTCTTATCTTTTTTAAAAAAATCTTTTTTTTCTGAAACGAAAGGATTATACAGGCTTTGGAGAGGATCTAGGAAAAACACAACAGATCTAAAGTCCTTTTATCTTCATCTCAGCAAATCTCTAGCCTGGACAGGACCGAGAAGTACTGCAGCTTTTTGTGCTTGTAAAGAAGTCCTAGTGAACTAATCTGCCAAGCATGGCTTAAAAAGGCAGGAGCACAACCTGGTTCTCACTTCGCCCTCACGCTGTTGGATGCCATTGAAAGAAATTAATCTGAGCAGATTTAGGACTGAGGGCTTTATGTCCATATGGATTGGCAGTTGGTGAGACCTCGCTATTAATGGTGCACAATTAATAAATAATATGTCTCTGTTTGCTTCGGTAGCTCTTGAAGCAATAAAAAGCTTATAAAAAGATTGCTTAGACAAAAACCCCACATATGGGCAAGGTCTTGATCCATGCTGGATGTCTTCCATTCAGGAATCCCATTAGCATTTTGCATGGTACATCGCCCCCCAAACACCAATTTGTTATTCATTTTACCAAGATGGACCAAATGAGTTAAGTACAGTTATTAATAATTCTTTACATAAATAAAAAAAGAAATGAGCAAATACATAAATAGTATTAAAATTATAAATAACGATGCTATCCTAGAATGGCATAATGTTACTGTTACAGCATGCAGGCAGAGATTGGGATGTAAGCAGTTACCATTGACAGGGTGAAACTGCTGCTTCACAGGGCACCTTTGTTCTCTTGCATGATAAATGACTCTAAGACACCACTTCAATTCTGATTTCAGAAGCAAATTAAATTCCAAAATTAAAACAAATTTAATTTTAAATGTCGCTTTTATATCACCTATCTATAGCAGAGCTTATCAAGAAAATCTGCGGGCTCTGTGATCCTAAGAGATTTTTGACCTGATTTAAATCCTGGGGCTAAAAATGATGAAGATACCAACTAATGGAGGCTTCTACTAAAATATGTTATCTAGCAGAATGATAAATTATGTTTGAGGATTATTCTGTATTCGCAAAATTATAGACCAAATTATATAAACTCCAATACATAAGTAAATACATTTCAATTATGTTTATTTTGTATTGGCAGCATGTACGCATATGCAACACCGTTTAAAGAAGAATAGCCCGATCGCTTCATACAAACAGTAACTTTGTAAATTAATTTAAACGAAAACAAAATGGAAATGAAAGCATTTGTATCCTATGTTTTCAAAGATTGACTCAAATATCAGGGACATAAGTTGGCATTGTAGAATATGGTATTACAAGGATATCTTTACTTTTTTCTTTTTTTTTCATTTTCCTGCAATTCTTCCAGGTAAGAGAGATTATTATCTGTGAGTACATGCCTGAGTTTTCTTTTTCTTTTAATCTTTTTTTTTTTTTTTTTTTTTTAAGGAAACTCTTACACTTTTAAAAGTAACACTTTCCAGGAAAGCCTATCTGGCATTGCTGTTACATGAGTGACACTTGCAAATATTGAGCATAATTCAACTTCCTTTGAAATTGGTCACAGCTTTCTCTACAAGAAATTCAGTTTAATGGATAGGTTGTAGTGAGTCTGCAGATAAATCTGTTAGGTTATTTTTGATATACAAAATAAAGTTCCCACATTCTCTTAAACTCTTTACTGTATTACTCTATAATATACACAAAGTTAGCATACTTCTAAAAGTATTACATTTTATTTCCTGTCAAAGAAGTAGAATAATTTTATTATTTCAGTTTAATTATTAAATTTATTCATTGCCAAAAATCTGGGCAAATGAACAAACACAATCATTAAATGAGAGAAGAGAAATAACCCTACAACTTTTTTTTTTTTTTTCTGGAATAACACTTCCTGGGCTTTCAGGAAGCGACTGTCGAAATAGTAGTGACATTCTCTTAGAAATTACATGGTTGTGTGCAAACAAGCTTTCATCCAAGATTTTTAAAATCAGACGTATAGGGGTAAATTTTTTCCAACTGGGCCACATTCAGGATTGGGAAAAAATTACATATTATATTGTAATCTAGATTTCATGTAACCATGGTAAGATATGGCAGGCTAGGGATCCTGTCAGTCATTGATTTACTGCTTAACTGTTGGAAAACATTTTGGAACGAGTTTCCCCTCCCCCCAGAACTGTCATAAGCTCTTTTTTATTGTTAAGATGTCAGAACAGTCCATCAGGTAGTTTCTCACCTTAGAAGTGATTTATGATGAAAACTCAAGTAGAGATTAGTTTGGTTTTATCATCTTAAAAACTACATGAAAAAATCTGTAAAATTATGTATTTTTTTCTGGTCTGTACAATACAATCCACAACAGAGCAGTTAGTTCATAAAAAGAACATACATTATGAGAATGTCCTAAATCTTCACATTCTGTTTATGTTTTATTGCTCTTACTTAGGTTAACATGTGGCATATTCTTACAAAGCCTGATTGTTCACATACTTAATTTCTATGCCCATAAAGCAATATATTTTTAATACAATCCAACCAGCAGGAAATGATCAGACTCTACTAAATATTTTAATATTAGCCTGAAGTTGTGAAGTGAAATATAAAAGGGAAAGTGGTTTTAGAGCCTGTGACATTTCACACTATTCCGTCAGTAATAAAGATATATAAATCAACCTTTTGGAATGCCATTTGGGAATTTTAAAATACTAATACCTATATTATGAAATAATTAATGAAATAAGATATGTAAAGTCAACAATGAACCTAATACAGGAATATATTTCTTTTTGTCACTAATCCCTTTTTCCATTATTAATGAAAAAAAATTTAATTTGAAGGGATGATATATTTGTTACACAAACAGGAATTTCGGTTGCTTGTAAATTGGAATCCTGTGTTGTTCTTATACCTGACAAAATTACTGGTCAATTAATTTCATTCTAAGTTTTAGGCACACTTAAGAAATCACATCAAAATTACTATTTTTACAATCCACTTTCTTCTCCTATTTGTAAATTATTGGACTTTTATCTCATTGCTTTGAAGCACACTTACTTTGCTGATCATCCCAATTATACATTAAATGAATGGCTCAGTTGATGCAATCTTTGTGTGATAAGTAGAAAACAGCCAAATAGA
Organism: Piliocolobus tephrosceles; assembly: GCF_002776525.5. Taxonomy (NCBI): domain Eukaryota; kingdom Metazoa; phylum Chordata; class Mammalia; order Primates; family Cercopithecidae; genus Piliocolobus; species Piliocolobus tephrosceles. The sequence continues at coordinate 78,658,901 of NC_045438.1, read as the reverse complement.
AAATATCACAAAGAGATACACTAATAATTTTAACTCAATGTCTGAAATCAGGCTACATTTGACAAACAAACAAACATAAGGACATTTCAATTTTTTTAATAAAGGATGATTATCAAAGGAGACTCTTCAAATTCTCATTTTCTCCTATATGGTTTGAAAAAGGCATTGCTATATATTTTGTAGATAATCTTCACAGAATTTATTTTGCAAAGTATATTCACATTGGAGAAGAGTGCCATCTCCAAAAGTTATTGCATGAAATTGGTTTGTCGTATATACAATTGAAACAGAGAAATAATAGCATTTAAAATAAAGAGACCAAATGGTATTTGAGACAATATTTGACACAACATTTATTTCAAGGCATTAAAGTATATTTTTTGAGCAATGTTAGAGAGTGCAAGTGGTTCAGTTTAAGGTAATAATATGTATGGCATGCACAAGGATTTCAGTACTACAGAACCTGCGGGAAGGCAGAACAGGGAAATCTGGATGAGGATCTGGAAAGAGGAATATCTAATGATTACCATTCTGCTGTTAAAAAAAATGTTCAATGTCTTCTTAATTTCCTAAATATGACATACTTGACTTTCTATATTCTCCTCTTTAACTGCCTCTCTAACCTACCACCAGTTCCCCAATACAACCTACATTCACGCCTTGACTAACTACTTAAACGTCCTGAGTGTTAGCTGCCTCTGTAGCTTTGCACATGTGCTACGCTGTATTAGAAATGCCCCTTATTTCCACCCCATAAGGAGAGCTCCTACTCATCTTTTAAGCATTAGTTAACATGTCACTAATTTTCATAAATCTTGTCTAAGCCACTTTAGATATTTATACCACTATTATGTGTTATAGAGAGTTTAGTATCTTTATTATGTGTGTGTGTGTATATATATATATATATAAATATATTTAAATAATATATTTCCTGTCAACTAAGTTTTAAACTTCCTGAGAGAAGGGCAATTAACTTATTTTTCCCATATCTCTGTAACCAGTGTATGTAATTTATTTATTGCTCTTGTCTGCCTTATAGCTTAACTATTTCAAATGTTATCAACATTAGCCATTTTATTATTTAATTGTCATTGCATATTTTATACATTCATTACATATACCTTCAGCCCTGACTTGGTCCCGGATCATTCACCCTGGGTCTCTAACTGCCAGTTGGATCTTTAACAATTACCTAATTTTCAATGACCTGACAACATATTCTCTCTCTTTTCCGAAATATACTTCATATCTCACATTATTTTATTTCAATCATTGGCATAATAATTCCCCCGAGATCCTAGCTTAAGAACTTGGAGCCATACCTGACTTCATTCCCAATGACTATATAAACATTAAATCACCATGCCTTTTTTCTATTTACTTCTATGTCTTCCTTTTCTTTTTCACTTGCTCTACCTTGGTCCAGATCCTACCACAGTAACAGAAAGTAACATTGGAAGTGTGTATTAACCTTCCTAATAAACTGCTTTGACACATCTTTTTCTTAAACATTTTAAAGGACTATGGCTGCTGAAATGATATCCCATTTTCAGCTTACAATTTAGCATTCTGTATACTTTGATGAATTCCTATTTCTCTAAAGATATCCTCACTATGTTCTCCTAACAATTTCCTTTCATTTCTGCCTAATTTTATTTATAGTTCTGAACTTTATCTTTTGTTGCCCAAAATGCTCTTCCCTTTCTTGTCTTTCCTTGGGCATCATCTTGTCCTGATAGTTTAACTTAAGCTTCACTTACTACACAACACTGTGATACCCATCCTATCCCATCCTGTCTCAGCTGCTTTCCCACCTAAGTGTCCATGTTACTTGCTGGGAACTTAGCAAATGTAGCTCTCGGCTTAAATTTATGGTTTTCATGTGAAAATCCTATCTCCTTAACTGGGTTGCAGGTGTGAAAGCAGGACTTTTTTATAAATTTAAATTGTTCAGCCTTATACATTGTATTTATATTCATTATTATGATTTATTGAAAGCTTTTGTTCAGGATTATGATTTCCATTTATTACACTGGATACTATTTTATACTACAGCTTCCACAAAGGCAGTGTATACTAAATGGAGCACTGATTGTAGTTTACAGATTATAGGTTACTTATTAACACTGCTCGTTACTTACTGTTTTTTACTTTGTATTCCTGGACTCTGATGTAGCACTTGTCCTATTGTATTACCAGGATAGCTTCTCTATCTTCAGCTTTCTCTTCTTCTGTAACTTTTTTTTTTTTGTTTTTGTTTTTGTTTTTGTTTTTAGACGGAGTCTCTCTCGCTCTGTCACCCAGGTTGGAGTGCAGTGGTGATCTTGGCTCACTGAAACCTCTGCCTCCCGGGTTCAAGCGATTATTCTGCCACACTCTCCTGAGTAGCTGGGACTACAGGCGTGCACCACCATGCCCGGATAATTTTTGTATTTTTAGTAGAGACGGGGTTTTACCATATTGACCAGGCTGGTCTGGAACTCCTGACCTCATGATCCGCCCGCCTTGGCCTCGCAAAGTGCTGGGATTACAGGCATGAGTCACTGTGCCTGACTCTTCAATGGTTTTATTGAATACTATTAACTAGAGTCTGTGTGACATATTAATATTACTATCAACATTTTTTGTTTCTAAAATTTTAAGTTTGGTAAGTTTATATTATGTGCATCCTCAAAAATCTTCAGTGACTACTAATTGTCGATAAAGACTACTTTTATCTGCTCTGGCATACCTTGCCCTGTTTGTGACTTTTCCCTTTATACATTTATACATTTGCAGTAGTCACATCCAAGTATATAATGTACTGACCTCTCTACGTCAGATGTACCTTAATAATTTTATGTATTTACTGATAAGATTCCTTTATCTTGGAATTCTATACTCCTATGAAATACTAGTAAAATTTCTGTGCTTCACCCAAAAATCACTTTATTGAAAAACAAGTTTTCCTCTTCTTTGTTACCAGAGCATTTTTGTTTGTACTTCTATTATGGCAATATTTTAGTCTCCTTGTGTCATAGTAGTGTTATGAATGCATATTACTTTTTCTGTGCTAAATTGTAAGGCTTTTGAGGTTGGTTATTGTGCAAAATATGTCTCTGATTCCCATCAATACTTAGCTCCATCACTGTGGTGTAATTGTCATGCAAAAAATTTTTAAGAAATAATTTATTTTATTTTATACTACTTTAAGATATATTTTATAATGCATACTTCAATATAGAGTTCTTTTTCCTAATTTCATTTCTTACACTGACTATCTCAGCCTCATATTTATATGTAGAAAATGGGATAACATCTGGTATTTGTAACTGAAGTATGTTTCCAATAAGTGGCTCATTCACTTCTTTCTGAACACTCTCAAATCACCTTCTCACTAATGACTGTTGTTTGCTTGTTTTTATGAAGCAGTACATCTTGGTAGTGTTTAGTTGACATTCTTGCTTCTCTAGCTGGCAGTTTGAGGAGAGTCAGCTTGTAAGAACTTTTTAAAGTTGGTTCTTTTGGGGATAGGAGACTTTATATGTAATTCCATGAAACTTTAGAAGAAGCAAAGACTATTTCTAAGAGCAATCGATCTCTTCAAGTTTTAATGGGATTCTATAAGAGTCAGAACATTTTCCGTGCTTATTGCGGGTAATTTCATTAGTTTTATAGAGTACCAGTGAAAAAGATAGCTTTCTTCATGTGCCCTAGTTGAGTTATTTGAGAACACTGTAGTTCATCCCATTGTGGTGAGATATGCCATCAAATTCAGTCCTGCCTTCTGTACTGGGTCTAATCAATAACCTGTACCAAGCAAAAAGAAATAAATTGAAATTATCTGATGTAGCAGGATGGTTATTTACACAAATAATTTCTACATTTTGAAATGCAATTTGGAAACACACTGGACATTATGATATCTGTCTCTTAAAAAATTTCATAACCACCAATATATAGCCTAGTGTACTCAACATAATGTCCTTTTGGAACATAGTTTGCAATCAAATTCAGGGTTCTATGGAAATATTGTGTTAGTAGAAGACACAGTATTGAAAAGGTTCCAGGTGAATTTCACATGAACACAATCTTTTTGTGTTGGAGCATCAAAGTTCATGGGCCCAGTCCTAATAATGTTTTCCTTACACAATCTGAGTTAGGATTCTTTGTTGAATTGAATTGAAATTTAAATTTATTGTTGAATGTTTTGACTTAGAAGATCCTAAACATTGTGGTTATTTCTGCATTACCAGAATTTCAGGTTTCTACACAGTTTTATACCTAATAAATTATGGTTTTAAATCTACTATATCAAAGAATTGCTTCAAAATTGAAATACCTGACTAGTACTCAAGGCTTACAAATCACTGCTTCATGCATAGGGCAATATTAGACATGGAATACAATCTCAAGTAAATCAACGACCAAAAAGAACTTCAGGACAAAAGAAAATGACAGTGAAAGAAAAGAATAAAACAGATAAACAGAGAAAACATGAGGTTTTCTTTTATTACCATGAGTAAGATTTTACATCTGAGTCTACTAATGATTATTAACTTGCCACTATTCTATGGAGGTCATTAATTTTCTAATATCCTTCCTCTATTTTCTGACTGAGGGGAGAATTCCTTTATGTAGTACTTCAGATGAAATGAGGATTGGGAATATGAGAAAATCTTGTCATAGCAGGGGCAGAATTTTTAAAAAACAATAGCGTCACACACAAAAGAAAAAATAGTTTCAAGACAGGGAAAGTGATTAAGATGGAGGAGTGGATCATTAATGTTCCAAGCTGCAGAGAAGGCAGTAAAGATCAACAATCAAACTTGTCATCGGGTTTAACCTCAAGCAAGTCACTACTGACTATGCATAAGAAGTTTTAGTCAAGTAAGTAAGATTAAGGGTGTAACAGTCTATATGCAATTTGGAGGTTTGGAAATGAAGGGTTTGGAAATAGAAAATGTGTGTAGGTTATGCTTTCAGCAGTGTTGATTAGTAAAAGAAAAAAATAGATGGAAAAGAGGGCTACATAATCCTGGAGGAAAAGGTTTTACTTTGATTTATTATTATGAGAAACACTTAAGCAAAGTTAAATTCAGAGAGGGAGAGAGAGAGAGAAGAGATATGAGAAAGAGAAATATGCAAGGTAATGATTCCTGAGTAAGTTCCAGAATCCAAAGCAGTAAAATTATGAGTTTGGTCATGCACCAAAATGGGGGTGGTGGTGGAAAGAAGGACTTTTTTCGCCTAAGGGAGGGTTGCAGGTGATATGCAAAATAAAGTAAGTGAGCCATTGATAAATTTTAGGATAAAATCAGCTGGGCAATAATATTTATTAAATAGATACTGGCATTAGCTAAAGATGAAAAGGAGAAAAGAAAAAAGAGGGAAGACTTTGGAAGAAGAGAGAAAAGGAAGACAAACACTATAACCAAAAATTTGCTAAATTTTAGACAGATTCTTAGAGATGATAAGCATCAAACAGCTTTGTAGCGCATGACTTAAGCATAGACAGAGCTTTGTCATTCCCCCCCAAAATGATAATTTGCATGATATTTATTGTCAAATGCTTGAAAAGGATATGCTGGGTCCAAGATAAAAAGTATTTCAGCTGTGCCCCTCAAGTAGTTCCCTGATTCTTTGCTTTTTTCACATATGTAATTTCTGCACTTTTGTTTGGGTTGTTCCACCTTTTGATGGTGATTTCATTCTCAAAACTTTTACAAGCATAGTTGAATTAACATGCTTAAAGTTAAGGAAGGACTTTAAAACTGACTGCTTCCAAGGCAGTGAAAGCATCAGCTTAACTCTCTGACTTTCAACTTTCTCTTTATTTTTGGCTTTGGGGAAATCCCCTCATTGAAAATGATGTTTGTAATATATTACCCAGAATGTCTTAGTGTTTTGAAGTAGGATGATATTAATGATATCTTATCTTTCATATTATTAGAATTAAAAATCTTGGTCTCCTCCTTCTCATTCTAGGATTGTTTTTTTTCTTTACTTGTATTCTGAGCATTGGCCTAACTCCAAACTGTTCCTACATTTTAATTTTAACATGTAGACATGCCAGTGAGAAATTGTGGAAGGGGAAGGAGGAGGTGCTAGCTGAACTTTTGAATCTGAAGACTAATGTTTACCTCTGTTGCTTTTCGTGATGGGCTCAATTTCCTTACACTGTGCTTTGCAGCTGTCTGAGACATCTGTGGGATGCCCAGCTCCATTTCTATTTGGACCATGTGGGACCTCTGCATCTTCAGTTCTTCCTGGTCTTGGACCGCAATCTTATCAGACACTTATAGGCCTCCTTCTGAGATAGTAATGCTCTACCTTACTTGGTGAGGTAGGGTGAAATCCCTTTTCAAGGAAATAATATTTTCTTCTTCAACTCTGAACTGAAACTCAGGATTCTATTTTGGCAGTACCATGACATTTTTTGTATAACACCACATATGCCCCTATTTCCAATCCTGCACTCTGTCTCAGTTTCCTTATCTGTAAGATATTCCCTTTTTTCATAGTATGTAAAAGTGAATTTAACCAGTGACACAATCATACATTATTTGGGTTATACTAACACAACATTGAGCTTTTTCAATAAAATGTTATAAATCCCATGTTAGTTTTTGTTAAACTGAAAATATTAATGCTAAAATATATTTGTTTTTAGTTTAATATTTATTGAAGTCATATCATCATAACTTAAAAATTTACTTCCCCTAGCACATCTTATGCACACACTTACATAAGCACACATTGTTGACATTTTTCTGGAATTTTCTATAACTTAACAAGAATTCCTGTGTTAAGATGGCAGAAATGTTTTCATCCAAATTGACATGGTAGGCTGAATAAGAATGTCCCCGCAAAGATGTCCATGTGCTAATCTCTAGAACCTGTGAACACAGAGGTTCCTCAACTTACACAATCAATAAACCTGTCATAAGTTGAAAATATCATCCATCAAAAATGCATTTAATACCTTGACCTAAGGAACATCATGACTTAACTCAGTCTACCTTAAAAGTGCTTAAAACACTTACATTAGTCTACAGTTGGGCAAAACCATCTGGCCACACAGTACACTCTAGAGTATTGGTTGTTTGCCTTTGTGATCCATGACTGATGAACAGCTACAGTCCAATGCTACTGCCCAGCATTGTGTGAGAGTATTGTACTGCATATCCCCAGCCCTAGAAAAGACCAAAATTCAAAATTCAAAGTACAGTTTCTACTCAATGATATCACTTCCACACTATTGTAGAGTCAAAAAATCATCATAAGTAGAATCATCAAAAAGTGGAGATGGTATGTGTGTATATGTTACCCTACATGGTAAAAGTGGCTTTGAAGCCATGACTAAATTAAGAATCTGGGGATAGAAAGACTATCCTGATTGTTCTGGTTGGCCACATATAATCATAAGGGGCTCTAGGAGTGGGAGGCAGTAGAATTACAGTCAGGGAGGAGAAGGCAATGTGATGATGATCAAGCAGAGATTGGAGTGATGTGGCCACAAGCCAGAGTGATGACAGTCTGCAGATGCTAGGAGAAGCAAAGAGCAGAGTCTCCTCTGGAGCCTCCAGAAGGAGTCAGCCTACTGACACCTTGATTGTAGTCCTCTGAGCTTCATTTCAGACTTCTGTCCTACCTCCAGAACAGTAAGATAATAAATTGATGTTGCTTTAAGCTACTAAATTCGTGATAATTTGTTAGACCAGCCAACGGACACTAAAACAATTGGCAACTTAAATACTCATAAGAACAGATATTTCTTTGCCTCCAAGAATTAGAAACAGTAAAAAGAGATATTGTAATAGTAGTGGTAGAAGCTTTCACTAACTGAGATTCCATTGTTTATAAGACATTATTCTGTATGGCTTTATTTTATTTAATTATCATAATAGCACTTCAAGGAGTATATTACCATTCTTGTTTTATAGATATAAAAACATAGAAAGTAATTTCATCACAGGATAAGTGACAGAGCCAGAATTTGAACACAGTACTGTGTGTCATCAGTTTAAAAACTGGTACATTATGGCCGAGTGTGTGGTGACTCACTCCTATAATCCCAGCACTTTGGGAGGCTGAGGTGGGTGGATCACAAGGTCAAGAGAGATCAAGACCATCCTGGCCAACATGGTGAAACCCCATCTCTACTAAAAATATAAAAATTAGCTGAGTGTGGTGGCACACACCTGTAGTTCCAGCTACTCAGGAGACTGAGGCAGGAGGTTGCAGTGGGTCTATATCATGCCACTGCACCACAGCCTGGGCAACAGAGTGAGACTCTGTCTCGGGGAGGGGGGGTCGGGGGGAAAGACACAAATTAATTAAGAGAATAATTTAAACATGCTTGAAAGAAGTGTTGAAAACCTTTGATAGGCAGTGTTATGGGTTGAACTGTGTTTTTCAAGAAAGTTATGTTGAGCTCCCTGGGGACAAATGAGGACATTAGATGGGCTCTAAATCAATGTGATTGGTGTCCTTATAAAAGGAGAAATTGTAGAGAGAGACAGACTTTCCTACAGGGTGAATGCTATGTAAAGATGAAGGCAGAGATGAGGGTGATTGTTGTACAAGCCAAAGAATGCCAAAGATTTCCGGCAAACCACCAGAAACTATAATAGAGGTAAGAAACAGATTCTCCCCCACAGACCTTAAAGAACTACATCTGAGGATACCTTCATCTTGGATATCTAGCTTCCAAAACTATGAGATGGTAAATTTCTGTTGATTAAACTGCCCAGTATGTGGTACTTCATTATAGCGGTTCTAGCAGACCAATAAAGGCAATGATAGTGATACTTATGATAATAATAACAAAAGACATTGTGGTTGTTTTTAAAAATTAGTATTCCACTCATTGTAGTTGTGAAATAGAAAATGTAGTTTCTACAAAATTTTTTATTCCGTTTATTAGTCTAGCACATTGTAATAATCACCTTAAAGAGAACTTTAAATTAATTTAATGTCATTTTTCAATTTAATTAAACATCTACAAACATTAAACATAGCATTTATATAGATAACATATTTGATTTCCTTTTAAAACATTTTTCTTGTTTGATTTAAATAAAATCTTGAGTATTTAAATAACTTTCAATAGATTAAACTTATAGATATTTTGAATCCTAAAGGCTATTAATGTTCCAGTGCTATAGATAAATGCTAACATTTAAACTTTAATATAAGCCTAAATCCAGTACTGAGTTAGACATTTTAATTTATTCTTATGGGTTAAATTCCTTTAAAACTTTAAGGAACATAAAATACCCAACATGCAATAATTCCTTAACCAAATACATAAAACTTATGGGGTAAATGATCTCAAATGTTCTTGTGTGCTTAATTCTAAGTCTAGGTTGGAAGATACAAGGGAACAGAAAGAGTTTATCATCCCACACAATTCTGGGGCTACTTTCTCAATTTGCTGAGGTTACTCATATCTGTGTGCAAATGGGAATTCTAAGCCTTATTAATGGCCTGTAACATGCATTAAAGAAGAAAATAATTTTGTGCTCCATCTGCCTAAGACTTGGGTCAAATCCTTACTTTTCAAGCCAAAATGAATTCTGCACCTCTATCCATGTGGTAAACCAATTGATGATTTTTTATTTCTTTGGCTCTTAAAAGCCAGTATTGATATGATGTTAACACGGTGCTGCGCACAGGTGAAAGTACTCAAAATTACTAACTCATTTACTCTGTGGATTGTGACTCTAACTCCCAGTGGGGGCTCACAGGTTACCAGCATTAGTGAATAAGGAATATCTAATTTGCATAACGAACATATGCCATAATTAGATGGGTGAGGTGGTAGAGCTGACGTTTGTTCAGTAATAAGATCTAGGATCAACACATTAGTTTGTTTGAATACAACCAACCCTAGTAAAGAGTGAAATGGAATACCCCAGAGCAACAGATCACAGTCAGGCAATAGCAGGCACTGCTGATGAGGCCCAGCATAGGACGAATACATAGTAGGCCTCGGGAGAGGGTAGGTGTTGATAATGAGGAGATAACTAATGGGCCATGACATGCATCCTGTCTAAAGGTTAAGGTACTCTAAGGCCTTTAACACCTACTTTAAAGCATCAGAGTGTGCTGTGTTTGTTGGTTAGAAAGTTTATTCTGAATAGATTAAATAACTTCATAATGAAAAGTTTTATGATAAATATTTTAAATATAAATATAAAATATTTTAAACTTTACCTCTTATATAATTTTATCTTGAACATACACATTAGTGAACTGAACATAATGTGGTTCAGTGTGGCTTTCTGACCTCACACATTTGATAAAGTTTTATATATGTCCTATAATATAATTATTACAAAAACCGTATGAGTTACCAAATAAGGAATTATGCCTTACAGAAGTTAGTGAGAAGGCTAACTAGTAAGGAGCAAAGGTATTCAAACACAAACCTGTTGGAATCCCAGGCAAGGCTAAAGCCCTTGAATGCTCCCTTATTCTCACTGCCTAGTGATTTTAATGAGCTTTTAGAGCCTTGTATTTTTTCTATAAATAAGATATATTTTAGACCACTATACCCTGAAACTACTTAAAAAAAAAAAAAAAAAAGAAAGAAAAACATGTTTGAAAACTCTGTAAAAACTGATTCCTCCCCTCACTTAGAAAGTGAAAAAAAAAAAAAAAAAAAAAAAGATTTTGTAGTGAATAGGAACTAAAAATAGGACCACAAATAAAAAATATAATGATACATCCTCATTTTGTCAGTATCTTACTGAGGATTTTTGTATCAATGTTAATCAGGGATATTGCCCTTAAATAACTCAAGATGGATTAAAGACTTAAACTTAAGACCTAAAACCATAAAAACTCTAGAAATAAATCTAGGCAATACTATTCAGGACACAGGCATGGACAAAGACTTCATGAGTAAAACACCAAAAGCAAAGGCAACAAAAGCCAAAATTGACAAATGGCATCTAAGTAAACTAAAGAGCTTCTGCACAGCAAAAGAAACTATCATCAGAGTGAACAGGCAACCTACAGAATGGGAGAACATTTTTGCAATCTATCCATCTGACAAAGGGCTAATGTCCAGAATCTACAAGGAACTTAAACAAATTTACAAGAAAAAAAACAACCCCAGGAAAAAGTGGGCAAAGGATAGGAACAGGCATGACTCAAAAGAAGACATTTACATAGCCAAAAAAAATATGAAGAAAAGCTCATCATCACTGGATCATTAGAGAAATGTAAATCAAAACCACAATGAGATACCACCTCATGTCAGTTAGAACAATGATCACTAAAAAGTCAGGAAGCAACAGATGCTGGAGAAGATGTGGAGAATTAGGAACGGTTTTACACTGTTGGTGGGAGTGTAAATTAGTTCAACCACCATAGAAGACAGTATGGCGATTCCTCAAGGATCTAGAACTAGAAATACCATTTTACCCAGCAATCCCATTACTGGGTATACACCCAAATGATTATAAATCATTCTACTATAAAGACACATGCACACATATGTTTATTGTGCTACTGTTCACAATATCAAAGACTTGGAACCAACCCAAATGCCCATCAATGATAGACTGCATAAAGAAAATGTGGCACATATACACCAAGGAATACTATGCAGCCATAAAAAATGAATTTGTGTCCTTTGCAGGGCCATGGATTAAGCTAGGGACCATCATTCTCGGCAAACTAATCCAGGAACAGAAAACCAAACACTGCACGTTCTCACTCATAAGTGGGAGTTGAATAATGAGAACACATGGACACAAGGAGAGGAACATATTTCACTGGGACTGTCAGGAACTGGAGGGCTAGGGGAGGGATAGCATTAGGAGAAATACCTAATGTAGATGACAGTTTGATGGGTGCAGCAAGAAACAACGGCACGTGTATACTATGTAATAAACCTGCACGTTCTGCACATGTATCCTAGAACTTAAAGTACAATAATAATAATAATAATAATAATAATAATAATAATAAAAGATATATCCTCACTACATTTGCTATACTTTCTTTGGATTGTGAGGGAGGTTCATTTTCAGTGGAAAATAGGAAAGGGAGGTGTTAAAAGTTTGGCATTTCAAGTGATCAAACTTGAATAATGGCAAATTTTCTAGTCATGGCCTCATAATGGCTGCAGATCTTGGTGCAAATCTTCCTATTATTGAAATGATCTAATACATACAGCATCCCAGCAACTTACATTTTAATCAGATGACAATTTATTGCTGAAAGTTCTTTTAAAAAGCTATTTTTACTTCTTTTTTTCCCTCTTGTTAACTGTGGAAATATTCCTGTCAGTATATTCCATCCTGGCCTTGTTATGGAAGTGGTACATGCTGCTGTGGTTTGTAGCTTTTCCTTTGTTAGGGTCAGATAAAAAATTCTCGGTAACTTGTGTTCATTTTTAAAGCAGTAAGCTTTATTTTTTTCTGTCAGACAATCACAAATTATAAACATAGCACAAACATTCTTGAACATAATGAATCCAAACATTTTGCAAACGTAACCTAAAACTTCAGTTTATATTTTTCCGAAACAGTCATCTCTACATTTATTGTTTTTAGCTTGTTCAAATTAAAGCATAGTCAGAGTCAACATTTAATATAATTCAAAGCTACCCAGACTTAATTTTCCCTACCTAGACAGACTCTAATCTTGTTCCAATCCTACCTTGAAACAGGATCAGCATTTTGGTGGGTTTTAACTCCACAAGATATTAGACTTCTCACTGAAGACTTCATGGGGAATGAAGACATTAAACAAAGTCTCTCCGGGTCATGTCTCCATTTACCCTGAAGATTCGCTCTGACTTCAGTCAGACACTTTGCCTCCCCTTTCTCAGATATAACACCCAAATAACACACCAAATGACTTTTGCAGTAAACAATTTTAAAGGATTGTTATAATATTGCTTTTGAAATTGTTTTCCTGAAGTGACTTATAATAAAATTACATTTGGCTCTGATTGTACTGCATTAATCATAACTTACAGATTCTTGCAAAGTGAGAAAATATAACCTAAAATTGTTCTCATGCATCATGACATTTTTTATGAATTCAAATTTTAACAATTAATGAAGTTGACATAGGTTATGCATTTGTAGGCATTTAATTAAAATTTAATTAAATATTTATTAATTTTCACTTTGCAGTTTTCTTTTTGTGTTTTGGAGCTGATGATTTTCTCAGGCCTGACATATTTTTAGAAGGCCCTGTAGATCTGCAGATCCTTGGCATTCTGCCTTTGAGTGCTATGGATAAAGTGGCCACACCACTGGAAACATTTGCCTGATATTCTTATTTTTTAGCCTTAACTCTCAACTACCATGACACACGCAGAAAACCTAAAATCTTGCAATTAGCAGCCCTCATCTCTCTTGAAAGATGTAGCTGTTATTGCTGTTGTTCTTGTGCATCCCTTAACATGTTATGCAAATATAAATCTGATAAAACCAAATCCTTCACTTGAGAGAGTTCTACTCTTTTGAAATACTGTTTCTTTTCATGTTAAGTTCCTAATCCCTAACCAGCGAACATTTGCAGCCCTCAGTCAATCTACATTAGCTGCTTTGATGTAGGTGGAACATTGTGAAAGAGACCCCTTCTGGCACAGGAGGAAATGTACCAGCAGTTTGGCTATCACAACCTGCAGTCTCTAAAGCTAAAACTCAGCCAGAATTGGACTGGCCTTCACCACCTCCCTTGCTGGCACCTTGTCCAAGCCCCAGTCGTCTCTGGCTGTGCTATTTCAGTGGCTCCTAACTGGTCTCCTGCTCAGAGCTTGTTCCTTTTCAGTCATTTTTTTTAACACCACAGTCAGAATGGTGGTCAAACTAATGTCAGGTCATGTCACTTCCTTGCCATCAGCCTCCAACTTTTCTGTCTCACTCTACATAGAAGCCAAAGTCTTCCAGAAGTCTCCCAAGATCTAGGTCCTCTTTGCTTTCTGACCTCTTCTCCTGCTATTGTCAATCTGGTTCATTTCCCTGCAGCTGTGCTGACCTCTGTGCTGACCTCTGTGCTGTTTCTGGAACATAAAGCTGCTCTTCCGGATCTTCACACTTGATCTTCCCTATGCTTGGTGCCCTATTCTTGCAGTTGTTGACACAGTTTTGCCTTCACATGTTCTTAGACCCCGTCTCAGTTTGATTTGCTCGTTAGCACTTAACCACCACTCAAATCTACCATGTTCCTAACTCATTGATCTTGTTTGTTGTCTCTCTCTCCTGATTAGAATGTAGGTTCCATAAAAGCAAGGATTTTTATTTTAATGTTTTCTTCTTCGTCTGTATTGCATAGCGCCAAACCCTTAGTGCCTAGTCCAGTGCTTGGCTCACTTATGTAATATATTAGTATCTATTCAATGAAGGGATGCATAATAATATGTTTCTGTTTTATTGTTATTATTATTATTATTATTATTATTATTATTATTATTATTATGAAGAGACAGAGTCTTCTTGTGTTTTCCAAGCTAGTCTTGAACTCCTCGGCTCAAGTGACTCTCCCACCTCAGCCTCCCAAAATGCTGGGATTACAGGCATGAGCCAGCATGCCTGGCCATGTTCCCTCTTTAAAAAGTCAGTAAGAACATTCACGTGATATTTACTAGCAGTATCTAGCCCTCCATCAACCAAAGACTCAAAGGCTTTTCTCCTAGTCCAACCTGCATTTCCTTGAAGGGTACTCATACTTATCTGTGAGGTCCTGTTTGGGAGAGTTTTCCTCCTGATCTCTACCTGGAGGATGTTCATGTTCCCTGTTCCTTGCAGGCACTTTGCTCTGGAAGCTGCCAGGCTATATCTGATCCCGTCTGTGTCAGTCAGCTCTGTAGTGATTCATATCATAGAAACAGAATTCACAAAAGATGGAGACTGGGAAATGGGCTTTGTTTCTAGCTGGGTCTTCTCCATATGTTTAACAAACTGTATGAGGGATGTGTGTTTGCTTCTCCTCACTCCAGAGTCTCTGTCTTCAGTAACTTCAGAAAGCAAGAGGATTTATTGAGATGCTTTTCTCAAAGGCAATTTGCCACAAGGGCTACTTCTTTAACACAGGTGTGAAAAACCGGCATCTTTTTTTTTTCATCTCATAAAGTCTTAGTTCATTTTTGTTTAATCCTAAATCTGTTCTTTACTTTTGGACATCTGAGAGTGGTACCAGTACATAACACTGATCCCTTGCAAGGAAACATACTACACCAAAAGTGTATTTTAGGACAAGATTGGAGTCTATTATGAAGCTTATAGGAAAATGTTGGAAGACCATCTGCTTATCCTGCCCTACCCTGGAACCTTGCCTGTGGAGGACTGAACTTCAAGAGTGGGCATCTGATGCAGTTTGGATGTTTGTCTAATCCAAATCTGTTGAAATGTAATCCCCAATGTTGGAGAGGCCTTGATGGGAGATGATTAGATCATGGAGGCTGATCCCATATGAATGGTTTAGCATTATCCCCTTCGCAATAAGTGATTTTTTTTTTCTCTGAACTCACGTGAGATCTGGTTGTTTAGAAGTGTGTGGCACCTCCTCTGCCTCTCTCTTCCTCGCACTCTCACCACACGATGTGTCTGCTCTGGTTTTGCTTTCTGCCATGATTGTAGGCTTCCTAAGGCCTGCACCAGAAGCAGATGCTGGCACCGCACTTCTTGTACTGTCTGCAGAATTGTAAGATTATTTATCCTCTTTTCTTTATAAATTAGCCAGTCTCAGGTATTTCTTTAGGGCAACACGAGAATGGCCTAACATAGAATCCCTTCTTGCTTCCCAAGTCTGCACCACTATATCCAATCTGGTAGATCTTATTCCTTGGAGAAGGAACTTGATACCAATTTTCCTTTTCCTGTTTTCTCAGAGCAATGAGATCCCAGGCAGTCCTTGGTGATATTTCTCCAGCAGTGTATCCATACTCCACAGAGATCTCTCATCCAGTGATTTACACCTCTCAGGCCACCTGTTTCTTCAAAGAGCTCTCATGAACACTTTACACCAGTAGAGGCCCTGTAATATCCTGAAAATCTCTCTTGTCTCAGAGCCATCTTTTCTCTCCTCATAGAATATCTATCGCTCTTTTATAAGGTGGACCATCCATGTGGCTCCTTTTGGACACAACTCAAATATCTCCTCTGGTCCCTAGTACTTCAGCACCAATGTGTGCTCCATATTTTCCCACTCTACAATACACATGAAAGAATTATGACCACCTTCAGATCATGTGACTGGTTAGGGTATACACGATCTGAATCTGTCAAGGTCTCTTTTAGACAGTAAAAAATGTCACAAATGCTATGAGACAGTTGTATGCTGTTTGTGTTCACTAAATGAATTAGAAAAAAAATGTGGGTGTATCCATGTTAAATATTTAATATTGGTCTACAGAATTAGTGATTCAAGTGATGGCAAATGTATTGGAATCCAAAAAAGTATGGCATACTCAAAGAAGGATAATTTGAAACAAGTTCATTAACAAAAATGCAATTTACTTCAAAAGTGTGAGGGTATGGGAACAACAAAATACTGTGGAGCAAGACGGAGATAGTAACTGCCAAGCTATTACTATCCCTCAGCCTCAAACAGGGAGAACAGTTTTAGGAACCTGGAAAATGAGTACAGGCTGGCACCTTGCCAGGTGCAGTGACTTCTGGGCAAGTGTCATAAGGGAGCCATGGAAACAAATACTCTGAATCCAATTTACTTTCCTTTAGACCTCCTGCTAGGGTTTCCATTGGCTCAACCCAATTGTAAGTCTTAAGGCACTGAAACCCTTTTATTCAGTTCCTTTAGATTGGTACCCCCAGGGTAGAAAGCAGCATAGAGAAGAATGGGGAAGGGATTTGGAAGGGAGAGCACAATAAGCTTGTCTATATCTATAATTCTGTGGTAATTCTTCATGCCACAGACATTTATGGCTCTCAGAGTTTCAGCAAGACTACACCTTAGAAGAGAAACCTTATACCTACACTTTTTACCATCTAATGAGATTTCAAAAATAAGTGCTAGTTATTAAAACGTAAGGATCATTCAAGAAAAGAAAATGGACAACTCCATACTGAACATTTTTATAACAAAGAATTAAAAAGATAGTAAATTCTGCAGATAATTTCAGAGGCTGAAACTTTAAAATACATTGAAATCTTTGAAGATTGATTTAGAGGCCTATATGTGTGAAGATTTTTTTTTCTTTTTGAATTTTCATTCAGGTTTTCAGAGGCTGATGTATTGCCTACAGGGAATAAACTGCAATTCACAAGGCAGAAGGCTGGACTACAGAACTCT
Organism: Piliocolobus tephrosceles; assembly: GCF_002776525.5. Classification (NCBI taxonomy): domain Eukaryota; kingdom Metazoa; phylum Chordata; class Mammalia; order Primates; family Cercopithecidae; genus Piliocolobus; species Piliocolobus tephrosceles. The sequence goes on along the minus strand of NC_045438.1, from coordinate 78,641,636 downwards.
GCAGCTTTGAGTTATATCATCAGGTATCTAGACTTTGGATTTGTCAAAAAGAAATTTGTGGAGGTTCTTGCTGAATTACACGGTTGTCTTTGCATATTGATATGGAGTACATAGATAACAGAAATAGATTCTCCAGTGTATGCATATCTTTCACATGAAAACAAGTTAAGCTTATTTTAAAAACAGGAGATAGTTTTCAGAAAAAATTTAGTAAAAAGGAAAAAGAATCACAACCCAGTTAGCATGACAGTTTTAACAAAAACTTAATAAGATTAAGAGGTTGTTGAAATTTATATAATGGGCACTTGGGAAACCATTTTTTAAAAGTCATTTCTAATTATATTTTAATGGGTGCATATATGTGTATATATAGTGTGTGTGTGCATGTGTGTTAGATTAGTTCAGATGAAAGCCAGCTATAAGAAAAAAACGTTTTTTAAGATGCATTTTTAATTTGTCTCTGTGCAAATAAACAAATCTCTTTGTTTAATTTTGTAGCATTTCTATTTCACATTTTGATGAAAAGACTCAATCTTTGACTTTTCCATTAACTGAAGTGCTTTTGTATTAACCTACTTGGAAAAAAAAGAAGAAAAGAACAACAGACTTCATATTCCAGAAAAGCTGTTTAGGTCAAACTTCAGAGTGACACTGTGGGCTTGTAGGGTAGGCAATTTTATAACAATGTTGCTATTCTGATGTATTTGAAATTTTTAAATGAACAGTAGCACTTCTTATTTAACCTTCTGTGTAAATTTTCCAAGCTATTGCTAAAGTGGGCCTATCTCAAGCATGCTCTTTTTGAGTCAAATCTGAAATTGTCTTTGGTATTTTCTACCTATGTCCTATTGTAATGGGTTGTTGTCAAAATATCCTTTTTTTTTTTTTTTTTTTTTTGGAGAATTCAGTTGATATAGCAAAGAATGATACATTTTAATGCCTCCTAATTTCACAGCTGCTTTTAATGTTAAAATTTAACTTTGGATATTTAGAACCTAAACTAGTTAGAGCAATACATTTATAATTGTTATGATTTAGCAATGAATTGTTAAGTCTATATTTTGGTTCTTTTATGTGAAGAAAAAATATTAACAGATTTGGTTTAGAGCTTGGGGAATATTTTAATTTGTTCAAGCTGCTCTAACAAAGTACCATACACTGGGTGGCTTATAAGCGATAGAAATTTATTTCTCACAGCTCTGGAGGCTGGAAGTCTGAAGTCAGGGAGCCAACATGGTCAGGTTTTGAGGAGGACCCTTATCCAGGTCACAGACTGCTGTGTCCTGTATCCTCATATGCAGTACTGCTGTACTGTTGTATCTCCTGTATCTTCACATGGTGGAAAGAGGGTGAGAAAGACCTCAGCATCCCTTTGATAAGGGTACTAATCCCATAAATGAAGGCTCCATCCTCATGACCTAATTATCTCCCAAAGGCTAAACCTCTGAATGGCATCACCTTGGCTGTTAGTATTTCAACATATGATTTTTCTGGGGGAAATAAACATTTAGTTGATTGCAAGGAGTACTTTTTAAAAAGCATTAAGGGAAACACTGATACAGTCAAGTAAAAATTCTCTATAAAATAAAAGATATGATTAAATGAAAGATAAGCATCAGACTAAGAGAAAACATTTTCAGTGTATACAGTGTGATAAGATTGGCAGTCCAGAATATAGAATATAGAAACTATATTCTCCTAGGAATAAAAATGAAAAATATCAACAATTAGAAAACAAGTCATAGGTATATGTAACTTTTTTAGAAGGAAGTTCATTTTTTTTTTCTTCTTCTGAATCTTTTTTTTTTTTTTTTAATTATACTTTAAGTTCTAGGGTGCATGTGCATAACGTGCAGGTTTGTTACATATGCATACTTGTGCCATGCTGGTGTGCTGCACCCATCAACTCGTCAGCACCCATCAATTCATCATTTATATCAGGTATAACTCCCAAGGCAATCCCTCCCCATGATAGGCCCCGGTGTGTGATGTTCCCCTTCCTGAGTCCAAGTGATCTCATTGTTCAGTTCCCACCTATGAGTGAGAACATGCGGTGTTTGGTTTTCTCTTCTTGTGATAGTTTGCTAAGAATGATGGTTTCCAGCTGCATCCATGTCCCTACAAAGGACGCAAACTCATCCTTTCTTATGGCTGCATAGTATTCCATGGTGTATATGTGCCACATTTTCTTAATCCAGTCTGTCACAGATGGACATTTGGGTTGCTTCCAAGTCTTTGCTATTGTGAATAGTGCCGCAATAAACATACGTGTGCATGTGTTTTTATAGCAGCATGATTTATAATCCTTTGGGTATATACCCAGTAGTGGGATGGCTGGGTCATATGGTACATCTAGATCTAGATCCTTGAGGAATTGCCATACTGTTTTCCATAATGGTTGAACTAGTTTACAATCCCACCAACAGTGTAAAAGTGTTCCTATTTCTCCACATCCTCTCCAGCACCTGTTGTTTCCTGACTTTTGAATGATTGCCATTCTAACTGGTGTGAGATGGTATCTCATTGTGGTTTTGATTTGCATTTCTCTGATGGCGAGTGATGATGAGCATTTTTTCATGTGTCTGTTGGCTGTATGAATGTCTTCTTTTGAGAAATGTCTGTTCATATCCTTTGCCCACTTTCTGATGGGGTTGTTTGTTTTTTTCTTGTATATTTGTTTGAGTTCTTTGTAGATTCTGGATATTAGCCCTTTGTCAGATGAGTAGATTGCAAAAATTTTCTCCCATTCTGTAGGTTGCCCGTTCACTCTGATGGTAGTTTCTTTTGCTGTGCAGAAGCTCTTTAGTTTAATTAGATCCCATTTGTCAATTTTGCTTTTGCTGCCGTTGCTTTTGGTGTTTTAGACATGAAGTCCTTGCCCATGCCTATGTCCTGAATGGTACTACCTAGATTTTCTTCTAGGGTTTTTATGGTATTAGGTCTAACATTTAAATCTCTAATCCATCTTGAATTAATCTTCATATAAGGAGTAAGGAAAGGATCCAGTTTCAGCTTTCTACTTATGGCTAGCCAATTTTCCCAGCACCATTTATTAAATAGGGAATCCTTTCCCCATTTCTTGTTTCTCTCAGGTTTGTCAAAGATCAGATGGCTGTAGATGTGTGGTATTATTTCTGAGGACTCTGTTCTGTTCCATTGGTGTATATCTCTGTTTTGGTACCAGTACCATGCTGTTTTGGTTACTGTAGCCTTGTAGTATATTTTGAAGTAAGGACCTCTTCAAGGAGAACTACAAACCACTGCTCAGTGAAATAAAAGAGGACACAAACAAATGGAAGAACATACCATGCTCATGGATAGGAAGAATCAATATCATGAAAATGGCCATACTGCCCAAAGTTATTTATAGGTTCAATGCCATCCCCATCAAGCTACCAATGAGTTTCTTCACAGAATTGGAAAAAACTGCTTTAAAGTTCATATGGAACCAAAAAAGAGCCCGCTTTGCCAAGACAATCCTAAGTCAAAAGGACAAAGCTGGAAGGAAGTTAATTTTTAAGTGCGTATAAAATGCTAGATTTCAATGAAAGTTTTAAAAATGCAAGTTTAAACTAAGACAGTGCTTTTCAACTATTAAACTGGCAAAAAATAAATACCGGATAATAAGCAAGTGCAAGTAAAAATGTGGAAAGACAGATTCCTTATATACTCCAGGTATGAGTGCAAATGCTATAGATTTAGACAGAATCTAATAAAATTATGAATGCTTCCAGTAAGCAGAATTCTAAGATGGCCCCTGTGATCTTCACTCTCTGAAGCTGTGTTCTTTATAATCTCCTTCCTTTGAGTGTGAGTGGTACCTGTGACTTTTGTAAAACCAATGGAATATGGTCAAGATGATAGAATGTCATTGGTATGATTAGGTTATGATATACAGTCATTCCTTGATTTGCAAAGTATTCTTATGCCAAAATTTCAGTTGCCATAATTTAGATAAATAATACCAGTCCCAAACTACAAGATCCAAATTCAGTTACCACAGTGTCTTAACTATAATTGCAAAAAACAAACTTTGCTAGCTTTTCAGACTATATATCACTATGTAAATAACAGATGCATATACGATCAGTGACAAATCATGTCACTTCTGTATAAGTCTGTTGGTAAGTGTTCATTATATTACACAATCCAGTCGTTTCATGTACACACAGAAAAGCCTACGGTTGTGTTGTCTCCTTGTTGTCTGGTGATAAGCAACATAGCATTTTACAGAAATAGACAATTGATAGCGGGATTTGACTAACAAAGATGAAAGTACAGCAAATAAATGACAAGTGAAAATATTGGGAGTCAAATTGGATTAGATTAGATTTGAATATCGAGATGACAAGGCAAACATAGGACAAGACTAATATTTGCATGAAGCTACATTTTTTTAAAATGATACTGAAAAAATATAATGAATATTTTAAAAAGGCAAAGTTATTTCAACATCATCTGTTAAAATTGTATAAGGAATTGAACATTTCCTTCACCTTTAGGTTGAATATTACAATAAAAACAATCCCAATCAGTTTGTCTGACAAAGTTTTGAAGTTTATTGCCTCATTGAAAAAAATAAATAAATAAAGCTAATTACTGAGGCTGAAGAAGTAAATTTACTGCCAATAAAGACTGGTTTATTTGTTTCAGAAATTGCATAAATTGATGAATTTTAGTCTATCTGGTGAAGCAGCCGGAGCCAATAAGGATGCAGCTGTGAAACTTGCACCCATATCACAAGGGTTAGTTAAGGTTGATGTAATGATTGTGAAACATTAAATGCTGATGAGAGGAGTCGGTTTTGGAAGGAAATCCCATTAAGAATTTCCACGAAAAAAGACATAGAGTTTCTAAGTGGCCATGAAGGAGAAAATATAGACATGCACCCTGAAGAACTTAGTGAAGGCAAATGTACTGATATAATTGAGAAAAGTAGTTGTAATTTAAAAAATGAAAATAAAAAAAGGAGAGGTTCAGAGGAAGTAATAGTGGGAAAACACTTCACATTAAAGGAACTCTTGGATACATCTAATATTTAACTTGGAAAGCATAAAACATTAGAAGTTGACTTCAACTTTAAAAGGACTATAGAAAGTCCTTGACTTGGTATACCAAGACTACACCAAGGTATAGACAATATGCTTATTTCACTTAAATGCGATGAAAAGAGGAAGACAAGCCCTATTCAATCTACTCTTAGTAAGTTATTTTTTAAACAACAAAAATGCACTTTAATTCCTAATGTTTCCAGAGTTTGAAATTACAATTTTAAATATATTTTAGGTTTTTAAAAATTTTTCTATATTTTTCAAGGTAGAGTAAGAGTTTTTAAAGTTTTGACAAAAAAAAATTTTAAAGGTCACAGAACAATCATAAGGAAAATTATAATTTTTCATCAATTGTTAAGATGCTTCACCTAGTTTCAGTTTGCACCATAATTTTTGTATTCCCACTATACCCTTCAAATAGAGGACTGCATGTGTATATAAAACTTAGTCTTACTTGCACACACACCTGAGGACACTCATGTTGGTTTTGAAGAATCAAGCTGCTATGTTATGGACTGCCAATGGAGAAGGTCACATGAAAGGGAACTGTGAACCTCAACCCTAGTTCAAGGAACTGAATTCTGCCAACAACTAAATTAGCATGGAATCAAACCTAAGCTCCAAATGAGACCACAACCCTAACAGACACCTTGGTTGCAACCTGTCACACCCCAAATTGAACAGCCAGGTTAACTATGTCTGTACTGTTAACCCACAGACACGGTGAGATAATAAATATGTATTGCTTTATGCTAGATTTATCTTATCATGTTGTTTCAAGCTACATATCATAAATGTGTGTTTATTGAACTAGATTTATCTTTATCCAAATGAATAGATTAAAAACATGATGATGAATGAAATCAAATACCAAAATGAAACAGGTAATGTTATTTATGTAAATACAAAGAAAAGTCTCAAAATGCTATGTACTGGCCATGAGCATATATGCATATATAAAGGCTAAAAAAATGAACTAGAAGGATTACACTGCATTCCAAATAATGGTTGTTTCTTGGTGATTTGAATGGGGTATGGGAATCGAACCTGCAGTATAGAACAGTTGGGATTTAAACTTGAACTGGAATTTATTTTTCTTTAAGAAAAAGGAGTACAAAACGTCAACAACTGTAAGTTTAAAATATCAGATTCACAATGTTTATCATTTGTAATTCTCTAGATTTTTAATTGCTTAAAAGAGAATGACTATAAATTCTAATACCTGGCATGTACTGAAACCCTAATTTCTGTCTGGTCATGAAAGGTGATGCTGAGGAGTCAGGAAGGAAAACATTTGAAACGTTTCATTGAGGTTGGAAGAAATTAACTGTTCAGTTCTAGAGAATAAGAACAAGATTGAATAGATTTTCCCTTTCTGCTCTTAAATGATTTCTGTCTGATTTTCGGAGAAACTTTCTTTCTTCTAATGGTGTGCACTTACTCATAGACAGAAGCCAGACTCAGCCAGCTTCCCTAGAGAGGAAGCTCAAAAGCGCTTCAGTGTATCTCACCAGGTAAGTTGCTGATGATCTGTTTCAGAATTTCCCAGAGTGCTTGTTAATGATACAGATGCTTGTGCCCACAGTGTATTCCCTGAGTCAGAATTTTGGGGGATTGTGGCCAGGAATTTTCATTTTTGTAAGCTCTCTGGGCAATGCTAATGCATTCTTATTTTTAAAGCAATTGTTACCACTTTAATAGTAAAACGGAGCTCATAAAATAACAAAGTGTTTGCAGATGTTATATAATATAAGGTACACACACACACACACACACACACACGAATGCTATTTTATTTAAAATAAATCCTTAAGGGAGATGAAGGTGTGGCGGTTACAGTGCCATGATGAAAAATGTCGAATTTTCCTTTTGTTTGATAGCTTCCATTCCCATTCTTGTGAAATGCATCAGAGTAAGGTTCAGGAAGAATGAAAAACTCCCCGCTCCCTTGGTCTTTCAATCCTTCTTTGTACTTTTAATTTTAAAAAGCATAAAAATAGAGAAGCTGGAAGAAACTCTATGAACTTTCTTATTTTCTTCATCCATATTCGCCAATTCTCAGCCTTGCCATATTAACTGTGTGCGTGTGTGTACACACGTTTTTCACTGAACAATTTTAGAGCGAATTGAAGACATTATGAACGCTTATTGCTAAAATAACAGTATGTGTATTTCCTAAAATATAAGACATTATTTTATTTACAGTGTAATTACAAAATATAAGAACTTTAATATTGTCTAAAATACTGTTATTTATTATACCATTCATATTCAAATTTTGCCAGTTCCCCCAATAAAGTCATCTACAAGTGGTTTTTTTTTTTTTTTTTTTTAATAATATAGGCTTCATGTCTGTTTACTCTCATTTCCTCACCTTTTGACATTCACGACATTGGTATTTCCTAAGAATACTAACCAGTGATTACATTGAATTTATCTTTTTTAAAATTATTGTTGCCTCATGATTAAATACAGGTGATTCATTCTGTTAGGAATATTGTCATTTTTATGTCATTTTCAGTATATCGCATCAGGAGACACATGATGTCAGTTTATCCTATGATTCGGTAATGTTAACTCAAAGTAATTTGGTAAAATTTTGTTTGCCAGACTTCTCCACTGAAAAGTTTCTATTTTTCTTATAATTGATAAATTGACACACATTGAGATTATAAATATTATATTTCCCATTAAATATGTTTAGTTTTAGTATCCATTAATTTTTTTCTGGAATCAGTTATTTCTATGATTGTAAAAACAGATTTTGTAACTATAATTTATTTTACATTGTATTATCCTTGTCATATATTCATTTAGTGTCAGCATAGGCAGGTAGGCTATTTTACTTTTAATATGAAATTAATTACCATATTCATTTTGCTGCTTACATTGATCAAGATTTAGCCATTAGAACCCTCTTTATATTTTTGACATAATCCACTTCCTAATACTAAAGAGCAAATTGAAGATAATGCTGAGTGAATGTGTCAGTCCTTTATATTATTCAAGCCATAATCCAATTCACAACTGAATAAACAGCAACTGTCTTTGTATCGCAAATTGTGTCTCTATGGAGATTTTTAGATGTACCTCCAAAAGTTACTCAAAGACCACCCAACCTTCTCATCAACCGCAGGACCTGCCCTATTTTGCCTCTGTAATTGTGCAGATATTGTTAAAAGTTTAGACATCGAAAACTGAACTGCTCTGCTCTGAAGAGAAAGAAGAAAAATAATTTTGAAGAGAGCTATGTTTTCAAAAGTCAGCTTAATAAAAGCTAACATTCAGACTACATATTTACAAACTTCCTTGTTCTTTCTTTTATCCTATTGTTCTCATAGGAACTTCTTGGTCTACTGAACCGCTTTTCTCAAATCCCTGCTTACTGAACTTCACTGGCCTTTTGGGGGAACTTAAGATGTCTCCCATATCACTCCTCTAAGACCTGCTCATCCATATACTTCTACCCTTCCCTCCTTTTGCCACCTTTGATCTTGCAACTAGCTCTCTTGAAATGCTCGCCCTCAAGCTACTACCTTCTCAATTTGATGGACTAAGAGGAAAAATCAGAGTTCTGGCGACATTATAAAAACACCTAAAGGAGATGTTTAGCACCCCTGAAATTCTTAGAGAAACAAAGAAGGTGCAACACTGTTTCCTTTATGTTGTTCTTGTCTTCCTCACAAAATCACAAGAGTTGTGGTTGGAATCCCCAAAAGTTTGAAACTCTGCTTTCCTTTGTACTGAGCTCCCTGGTCACTTTGACTTTTGGGGATGCCAAAGGTTATTTTATACCGTGAGGTAACACCCGACCTTTGCATATATGGTTACTGATGAAATACTAGCAACAGTTGCAACTTTAAAGGTAACTGGAAATAATTACAGTAAATGGTTATTTGTAGGGGGCAAACTCCAACTTTTATCCTTTTGCATGCTTAGGTATGCACACACACAAAACAAAACAAAACAAAACAAAACAAAACAAAACAAAACTTCAAGTGTCTGACATTCAGTCAGCCAGTTATTTTGTGCAGGCTTCTGAATATTCTTTTAGGCTCATTTGTATACTTCCTTGTAAAATCCTGTAATAAATTCTCTTGATTTTATTTTACCTTAACATTTGCTGTAGATCTCATTCTGTATCTTACCTAGCTTACACACTCCAAACTCCTCTTGGAAGAATTTGCAATCTTTCTCTGTGCCTTCAAGATATAAAGATAAATTTCCTACCCTGTCTTTTCTAGAACTCAGTAGATGGCTTTAGTCATATGAGAGATAAACTTGTTTCATTTACAGCGGCACAGTTTAGATCCAACTATTTGAACTAGTTAGTTTTTGTACCTGTCTCGTGGCTAATGTTTTTGAAAAGCTAAAAGATCTCTGTTTGTTTCTGTTTGTATTTTTATATGTGCATGTATACATGTGCATTTGGCATGTTTGCTTTTTTCATGTGTTTGTATATTGTCCACAAGGAACTTAAAAATAAATGAACAGTCATAAATCAAATCAGTAAAAATGCTTTTCAAGGTCAGGTGACTTTGATAATGCTTGGTAAATAAGAATAATATTGATTTAATTAAAACAGGCATGTCTATCAACATTAAATCTAATGCAGATGCAGAGCTTTTATCTCTAGAAGATGTTTTAGATCAAACTTATAAAAGCATGAATTTGACCTAAGAAGAGATGAATTAAATATATTAAGTGGGAGTACTTACACATAATTTTTAAATAACGATGATTATTTATAATATGTTTAATTTAAAAGTTTCTCAAATTTCTTTGACAACTATACCTTTAGAGATTTGCTAAGTTAACTGATAGATATTTACAAAATTTCTAGACAATTTCTAAATAAAATAAAATATTGAAACATCAGTTACACAACATGAGGTTTATGTTTTTCTACTTTCAGTTTCATACTGCAAACAAACATAATATATATGAGTTTGTTAGTAAATATTTCCTGTTCTACACTTAAAAAAAATGAGGAATTTTTTAAATTATAAAATGTGTATGCATAAAATGTTAGTATATGACACAGTTAAAAACTGCTTACTTCCTAGGATTTCACTAAAAATTGAGTCTACTAAGAGTTAAAATTCTAGTGAATATACATAATTATAATTACTAAAAATAAGGGAAACAATTCTGTATACCAACTATACAAGAAAAGCAAGATGTGTTTTTGTTGAGGAAACATAAAAAGAGAATGGAAGATATGTGTTTTTACTGAGACAAAATATCTTTGTCTAGTCTAAAGATTGTTTCAGAATAAATAAATGGAGAAAGGAATGTTATAGATAAAAATAAACGGATATAAAAAGTTACAAAGAGGAAACAATGCAAAAATGAATCTTATCTGGTTAAACTGATTAAAGCTAAATGAATTTATTATAAGTTTTTAAAAGTGAGCCTTAATAGAAAAAGTACACTGATATAAAACTAGGATTTTCTCTTCTCCTTTACACAGATTTTAATGTAGTATTAATAAAGGATATAAAAATATGTTGTTGTGTTTCATGTAAATATTTTTAAAAAGAAGAAAGAAATTCTGTGTGCCTCATGCTGTTATTAGTGATATTGATTAAATGAATACTATTTTGTAATAACCTGTGACCCTATTTTTGATAAAGGATTTTGAACCTTTATTTTTTTACAAGTTTTCCGAAATCAGTATTAAGTTACCTTAAGCTAACTTTTAGACATTCCAGAAGGGTCCCAGGAAATACAAAAGAGACATATTAAACTACTTGGCTTATTTAGTATCTTAAAATTATATAACATTGTCAAATAAGAAATTATATTTAACTGAGTTATAGTTGTATGAATACATTATTAATGTGTTCCAAAATTACATGAGATTCCTAGAAATCTGGTATGTCTTGACATAATACTATCATTTATAATCTTTGGTTATTACAGTTGACCCTTGAACAACACAGAAATTAGGTGTGCCAACCCCTTGCCCAGTCAAAATTTCACATAAACTTTTTGATTCCTCAAAAAAAAAAAAAAAAAATAACTACTAATAGCCTACATAATCAGTCAATTCATATTCTGTATATTGCATTTGGAAAATAAAATTAGTTAGAAAAAAGGAAATGTTAAGAATATCATAAAAAAGAGAAAATAGATTTACTATTCATTAAGTGAAGTGGATCATCATAAAGGTTTTCATCCTCAATGTGTTTATGTTGAGTAGGCTAAGGAAAAGGAAGAAGAAGAGAGGTTGGTTTTGCTGTCTCAGGGATGGGGCCAAGACAGAAAATGCAGAAGCGGTAGAAGCAAAGGCAGGAACACTTAGCATAACATTGTGGAAATACATCATAAATTCTGTTTTTCAAAGTTTATAATTTATCTAAAAATGTTTCTATACGGTACCAACCTTTCTTCTACCATTTGCTTTAGTTTCCATTCCCATATCATAGAAGGGTCCATGTAATAACAGAAGTCAAATATAGTCTTCAATCATAACACACTGCCAGACTCTCTAATGTACATTTCTTTTCTGGCACTGCTTCTTCTATGTCTTATTTCTTATCATCTAGCATTGGTTTGACAGCACTCATTTTCATTAAATCTTCTATTAATTCCTCTGGCATGGTGCCTATTAGCTCTTGAATTTCTCCAAGATTTATATCTTAACAGCCATCACCCCTCACCTTTTTTTTTTGGCCACGATTTTATTTTTTAACTTTGTTTTTATCAACTTTTTTATTTCCTTAATTGGTACTGTCAGAAATTATATTAAGTCATGCACAACATCTGCATACAGTTCTCTCCAGAAGGAATTTACTGTTTCAGGCATAATGGATTTCTTGACATTTTCTGTAGCAATGATGGCATCTTCAAAGGTGTAATCCTTCTGGACTTCGTGATGTTCTCTCTATCAGATCTCTCTTCCATAGTATTGACAATCCTTTTCATGCAGTATCCTGCATAATGAGCCTTAATAGTCCTAATGACCTATGATCTAAAGGCTGAATTAGAAATGTTATGTTGGGTGCAAATACACCACTTTGATATCTTCAGTATTAAACTTCTGGGGTTCCCAGTAGCCCAAGGGCATTGTCCAATATTAAATAAACTTTAAAAGAAAGTCCCTTATTGGCTAAGTATTTCCTGACTTCAGGGCCAAACATTAACAGAACCAATCCAGAAAAAAAAAATAAAAATAAAACTAAAGAAGGAAATGTTCTTGCTGTCCAGGACTTCATGTTGTACAATGAAAAGACTGACAGCTGGTGATTTTCTTCAAGATTCAGTAGTTAGCAGCTTTATAGATAAGGACAGTCCTGATCATATACCTAACTGCTTATACACAAAACAGTAGAATTAGCCTATCCCTTCTTGCATTAAATCCTGGTGCTTGTTTCTCTTTGTCCTTTTTGGCTTTTTTTCCTATTCAGAATATGGCACTTTCATCTGCATAAACATCTGTTAAGGCAGATATTCTTTCTCCTCAATGACTTTCTTAATGATTTCTGGAACATATCTGCTGCCTCCTGGTCAGCAGAAGCTGCTTCTAGTGTTAACTTGATATTTCAAGTTAACACTTGAAATTATCAAACCATCCTTTGCTGGCCTTAAATTATGTAGCTTTAGATTATTTACCTTCTTTTTGGTTAGGTTGTCATATAATGACTTCTTTTAGAGTTTATAAGTGTGACTTACTTAGAGGAATCCTGCATCAACATAAAAGCTATGTTTTCAATATGACATAAAATGGTATTTCACAAAATAGTCAAAGTTTTTGCATCTGCTGGCATAGCTGCCCCTACAATTTCATGAATTTCTTTTTTTTACAGTGATCTCTGTGCTGAATTTATTTATCTGGAATTGGTAGGACACCATAGCTACAGACTACCAGCTATTATATACATCAAGCAATTTAAACTTTTTCTTATTATGCCATGACTCTGCTTCTTGGGAACACTTCCAGCATTACTACTAGCATTTTGTTTCAGTCCCATGGTGTTACTTAGGTTTATGTTATTGCACTAAGCAGGAAGAAAAATATACAATAACGAGTAGACATAACTTCTTACTTTGATACACAATTTACTGTCAGGATGTACTACTCATCCAAAGATGATTAGCATTATTACATAGCATTTTAAGCAGATACAACACGAGCTCACTACAATAGCAATAGGTGGTAGTTATGAAATGCTTACAGTAGTACAGTATGTGCTACAATTAATTTTATGCAGTTATGATTTACTACTTCATCTTTATGTTTGTTTACATTTTTCTGTACTGCACATAGTGCCATGTACAGTCGGTGCCTGTGTATATAACCATTGTTAAATTATAACATTTTATAATTAATTTATATATACTTTATAGTATCTAGATATATTATCTACTTTCATTACTTATATACTTTTTCTTTTTTCTTTTTACTTCTAGGCTACACAGTTTGTTGCCAAGTTTTTTTGAAACGGTTGCAGATTTCCAAAAATTTTTCAATATATTTATGGAAAAAATATGTATATAAGTGAATCTTTTCAGTTCAAACTTCTCCCGTTCAAGGGGCAACTATATATTAAATTGTTTTATGCCATAGAAATAACAATAAACTCCCATCAGATTTTTAATCATGGCCATTTTAACTCTTGCTGTACATAGCACATTACTTTTTTGAATGCTTTTTATGACAGTTCTTTGCAAGCAATTATAATCCTATAATACTGTATCTCAATGACATATATGAAAAGAATGAGAATAACTGTGACAAGTATAGATTTCTGATAACTTCAAGAATTTCCAGAACTCTGTTAAAAGAAAAAAAAAAATGCTGGATTCATAAACTTGCTAATCCAACATCAAGGAGAGCAAAAATTAACTATTTGGAACTAAATTGATGAGATACTATTATTATTATGCTTTTTGTTTGAAACATTGTTATCTCTTTTTGTTTGCTAGATTACAGGTATTTTTTACGTTTGTTTTTAAGCTATCTATAGCTTACAGCAATTCGGTAAATTATACTTTTTTGGCTGGGCACGGTGGCTCAAGCCTGTAATCCCAGCACTTTGGGAGGCCGAGACGGGTGGATCACGAGGTCAGGAGATGGAGACCATCCTGGCTAACACCGTGAAACCCTGTCTCTACTAAAAAATACAAAAAAACTAGCCAGGCGAGGTGGCGGGCACCTGTAGTCCCAGCTACTGGGGAGGCTGAGGCAGGAGAATGGCGTAAACCCGGGAGGCGGAGCTTGCAGTGAGCTGAGATCCGGCCACTGCACTCCAGCCTGGGCGATAGAGGGAGACTCTGTCTCCAAAAAAAAAAAAAAAAATATATATATATATATATATATATATATATATGTATATATATATATATACTTTTTTTGAGCAGCATTGAAGCATTTACCTTTTCTCCCTTCTTGATTGCTCTGTAATTCAGAAAAAATTCATGAGTATTGTTAACTTTCTGACAATATACTTACGCACATAAGTTCAACAAAAATATGTTCTAACAGGAGATCGCTGGAAACACAGTTTATATTACCAAAGTTTTCACTAGAATGTCAATTCTTCAGATATGAGCAGATGACTTTAAAAAACTGAGGTTGGATTTATGAAACCAATAAAAGCCCCTTGAAGAAGCTGAGCTGGTACCTTGAATACAAGGTTCCTGACCTTATGGAGATTCAAGAATGTGACTTCCTGACCTGCCTTGGGACCTCAAAATATTTTGTGAGCCTAAAAGAGAGAAGGATTCACCTAGTTTCTACAAGTAAAGTTTGATGGTAAGAACTTGGCTTGGTTTCCTAGCCTAAAGAGATTATTTAAAATGTGTATTCTGAGGTCCCTTACTTAAAGTTCCAACAACGGCAACTTACAAAGAGCCTATTACAGGTAGTTAGACAGTCACAAGCAGGGCAGAAGAGGGCTCTCCTCCCACCCACTAGGAATGTCAGATGAATTATCGCATCGCCTCTCTAAAAGTGATAAACTGGCAGTTGGTGCTAGGGAAAGGGCATTTTCTGATGGTCCACACCTATTGCACTAAGTATTAATTGAATGCAAGCACCAGGGAGAAGCAACTTCCCAGGCATGTGCATTAAAAGGCAAAATGGCTGAGTATGACCTTCTGGAGGACACTCTGATGGAAAAGGGAAGAAAGCCTCAGATGGCCATGTATACAACTTCCTAAACACACTGCACATGCTCACTTTCCAAGGGTAAGGAGGACACTGCAAACACAGGCAGCCCACCCTAAAGGAAGAATCATGGGAAAGTGGCCAGCCAGCCTGATGAAGTGCTAGAATCAAAGTTAAACATTGCACTTGACTTCAGTTCCCACTTGGCTCTCTTCCAAGTGTACTTTCCTTCCTGTTTTAAAGTTTTTTTTTTTTTTTTTTTTTTTTTTTGAGGCAGAATTTGGCCTTGATGTCCAGGCTGGAGTGCAATGGCACAATCTCAGCTCACTGCAACCTCTGCCTCCCAGGTTCAAGCGATTCTCCTGCCTCAGCCTCCCGAGTAAGTGGGATTACAGGTGTCCACCATTACGCCCAGCTGATTTTTGTATTTTTAGTAGAGACTGGGTTTCACCACGTTGGCCAGGCTGGTCTTGAACTCTTGTCCGCAGAAGATCTGCCTGCCTCGGCCTCCCAAAATGCTTGGATTACAGGCGTGAGCCACTAATACACTTTAGCCACTGGCCTAAAGTCTTTAAAGTAAACTGCAGTCCTGCTCTGAAACTTGCCTTGGTCTTTTTCACTGCCTTATACTCCTCAGTCAGATTCTTTCTTCCGAGAAGGCAAGAACTGAGGTTGCAGCAGACCCATACAAATTTGCCACCAATAACTTAAACATCTTCTACTGGTAACAAGCCTATATGAACAATCACTATCCTTGCTTCAATTTATGCAAAAAACCAGGCCAAGTTAATGAGACTAAACTTACTTTGCAATTAATTGGACTTATTGTGATTATTTTTGATAAAAATGGGGGGACAGGAGAGGGAAAATTATGTTTCAGAGGAAAGCTATGGGGTACCTATTATTAGAGTCTAGCCCTGCCCATTGTTTTCACATTTTTATTATTTACCTACAATCTGGACAGAATCCTGAAAGTTTAGTTTCTCCCAATATCTGACAGTGAGTCTCCAAACTAACATTTTAAATCTTTCTTCCGTCCTCTGACTTGGAATCACTAAAAGTTAAAACTGTGCTTTCCTAAAGCTCTACAAGCTAAAAATGGCTGCCTTGATAAATAGGTGTCAGAGAAGTCATCTTACATTTAAACTGCAACCCAGGAAAATCTGTTAGATTGCCTTTACATCTTTCTGTCCAACTGAAGATGCTTCAAACACAAATGTTGGAATCTTCTTGATTGACTGCCCTCTAAACTCTAGAGAATCTACCTTATGGGCTGCTCCAAGCATTAACCTTTGTTTTATTCTATTTTCATTGAAATGTCTCTTATTAAAGACTTCTTTGCCTGTACCATACAGAGGCTGAATTCTGATGGGATCTCCTAAAATGAGACACAACTGCTTAACTGGACTGTTTTTCCCAGGAATGAGAGACTGGTTTATGAGATCCTTTGCCACTTAGTTACAAACTTGATTTTTCTCTCTCCATAGTCTTCAACTCAACGTTTAGTGTGTAAAACTTTTAGGGAAGTTTCAGACAGGGGAATGTTAGGCCCAGTAGAGGAAGACCTCAAAGTATGATGCTCTGGCATGATGAATACCTTGAATTAAGAGAAATTGGATGGCCTTAGAAGCTGCCTCTAAGAAATTGATTTTTTTTCTGTGCTTCCTGCAAGAGGAGCCTTTTTGCTGCATTCAGGTTTAAATGTAAAATGACATCTTTATAAAAATTTCCAAGGCCAATTAAAAAAAGGCTTTATTGTAAATTATCAAAAAAGAAAATAAGATAGGAAACCCACTCAATTCCTTGGGTTATACTTTACATTCCATAAAAAATTATTATAAAAACAATAATATTTACATATTGAATTAGACATGTAGATTTTCATTTCAGTGTGAAAAGTATTGAGAACTTGTTTTTTTCTGTAAGAGCATGAACATGATATACATGTTTTATTTTTAATTCATTTGTTAAAATTAGGAAACAGGTAAATTTTTACTTAAAGCAATATAACTTGGAAAAAAGATGGAACACAGATGCTGAGGAGTCAATGCAATGTAACAATAAACTACAAATGATGGTGATGGTGATGATGATGATGATAATGATAGCTAAAATTAATACCTTACATAGGATTTACCATGTACCATGAACAACTTTAATTAGGTTACATATATGTGTGTGTATACATAGATGCAGAACTACTTTTTGAGGTTAGTGCCATTGTTTTATTTCTATTTTTTTAAAATTATACTTTAAATTCTGGGGTACATGTGCAGAATGTCCAGTTTTGCTACCTAGGTATATACACGTGCCATGGTGGTTTGCTGCACCCATCAACCCATCACCTACATTAGGTATTTCTCCTAAAGCTCTCCCTCCCCTTGCTACAACCCCTCCTCCACCCCCACACACAAGTCCAACAGGCCCTGGTGTGTGACATTTCCCTCCCTGTGTCCATGTGCTCTCATTGTTCAATGACCACTTATGAGTGAGAACATGTGGTGTTTGGTTTTCTGTTCTTGTGTTAGTTTGCTGAGGATGATGGTTTCCAGCTTCATCCATGTCCCTGCAAAGGACATGAACTCATCTGTTTTTATGGCTGCATAGTGTTCCATGGTGTATATGTGTCACATTTTCTTTATCCAGTCTATCACTGATGGGCATTTGGGTTGGTTGAAACTAGAAATACCAGTATAGAACTAGAAATTTCATTAGACCCAGCAATCCCATTACAGTGTATATACTCTAAGGGTTACAAATCCTTCTACTATAAAGACATGCTCACGTATGTTTATTGCGGCACTATTCACAATTGGTTAGTGACATTTTTAATCCTAATTTTACAGGTGGGGAAAATAAGGCAAACAATGTTTCAGTACCTTGCCCAAGGGCACACCATTAACGAGCACCAACTGTGTGAAAGATCTATATGGAGAATTAGAGACAGCTGGAGTAGCCCAAACTGCTTCAGAATTGGTCTTGTATATTAGTGTATATAAGCACATATGAAATATGTCTTTAAGGAACTGATTATTTTTCATGTAAAAATAGAATTGGAAAAGAGTGGGACAAAGATCAACATGTGAAAAAATTGAGAAACAATGTTTTTTACATGTAATGTAAAAATCTTTGTTCCATAGCTGTGGTCACTCTTTTTATTTGAAAATTTTTAAGGTACACTTGATATAACATGGATTTGGAAGCAGACGGATTTGGGTTTGAGGTTCACCTCTACAGTCTTTTATATTTTCTACCTTGATAACAAAGGATGAGTTACTATCTTGTCTAAAATTTTGGTTACTCATTAATTGGCTGCTCACATTTCCTTGTGAGATGTGAAAGGATTTTCTGTGAAACTTACGCGAAAGCCACTTAGCACATATGGTTAGTTCAAGAAGGTTATTTTTCTATAGTTTTTCTCCTTGAATCATTGACTTCTATGCCACATCCATTTCCTAAATCTTAATCTCCCCATCTTCCACTTCTTTCTTCTCACCCTTAGCAAATCACCTTGCCTCTTGCCCACGAAGAATTATCTATCAGGTGTAAACTTTATCAGTTTTACTTGATCTAGTTGGAAAGACTCATTAAACTAATAAAGATGCAAATGGGTCTTTAATTATAATTATATATTCTTAATATAAAATGCTGAGGATGTATAACCTGATACTATTTTGAAGATACAACACACCATCTGGATAAGTGATTTTTAAACTGTAGCCCATAGACTAATCAAAATGAACTAAAGTGTCTATTAAAATGAAGACTCCTGTTCCACTCGATAACTTCTGAATTAGTGACTCTAGGATGGAACTCAGTAGTATATATGCTTAGCAAACTTCCCAGGTGTTTCTCATCAATTGAAATTTGAGAGTAACTACACTTTAAGGCCAAAATTATGTATTATTCACTCACCAGGAGACTAATAGAATGCCTGCTGCATAGATAACATCCAATAATCTTTGAACAGAAAGCTAGGTGGAACAAGTGGAAGCCTTACCCACATCTGGAAAAAAATATAATTTTATTAAAGTACACTCATCTCTGCGTATGTCAGACAGTAGCAGAGCAGACCAGCTTTGCAGTGAGACTCCCTGCTCCAAGGCACGGGGCTCTATTTAATCCGGAGTGTGCTTCTTTCACACACACTCCCTCAGGGCTTTTGCACTTGCTTCTCTATCTTCCTGGAAGGTTTTTCCTTTAGATACTCACAGACTTGCTCTATAACCACCTTTAATTTTTTTGTTCCGGTGGCACTTCCTAATTAAGGTAACATTCTTGCCCAGAGTTCCTGATCCACCTTCCCTTCTTTTTTTTTTTTTCATGCAAACCATTTATTATTTTATAATACAAAAATAATTTGCTAATGTATTTTGTTTATTCTATGTCTCCTCAACTGGATGAGAAGCCCCATGAAAGTAGGGCTTTAGTTGGATTTGCTCATTGCTGTTAGTTCAAATGTTTAGAAAAATATCCGACATATAAGTGCTCAATAAACACTTGTTGAGTGTAACTTAATATGAAATGTTACCCTTTCAATTTATGTGTTTGATATCCTATAGAATCCATCTGATATATATATATATATATATATATATACACACACACACACACACACACACATACACACAAGTGTAATTTCTGTCTTAAAATTTGGGTCATTAAATGGGTAAGGCTTCCACTTGTTCCACCCAGCTTTCTGTTCAAAGATTATTGGATATTATCTATGCAGCAGGCATTCTATTAGTCTCCTGGTGAGTGGTCATTAAGTGGGTCATTAAGTGATAGAAAACAGTATGTCTTTATCTGATGATGATCAGATAAAATTTACATGCAGATCAAAAAGTATTTTTGATACTGTGATCCACAAAAACAGCAATGGGGAAACATGATCACAAATAGAATAGTGTAAACAAAAACATTGGTACTTAATTATAATTGAGACAGGAAAGTTGACGATTTCTTCTATTTTTGGCAGACACAGAAGAGTCTATTATCTAAATATTATACATTTTAAAAAATAAAATCAGAAGAATAACATTGAACACAGTCTTTCCAAAGCTCCTAAAAAATATAAGAAATATTCTTAAATGTTTTAGTGATAGAAGGATGCTTGTTTTTCCTGATATGGCAAATTTCAATTCAAATAATTTATAAATAGCTAAAATATATGTAACTTTCAAAGAATTAGGGTTACATTAAATAATATCTATTACTATATTTCTGTCCATTTTGCTCTTGTATTTCTCACTATTTCTACTACTCACATTATAGGGCAAACTACTTTCATCTTTATGTGAGACAAGCTTTACAAATTATGCAAATTTAATGTAATAATTTAAAAATTGTTACAGAAGATTTCTTTTTTGTCTTTCTGATTATGTGACCTTTGATCTATCATCTGGAAGGACCATGCTTCAGGATCTAGGCAGTGTGCTGTGTAGATTAGAATTTGTTGCTGAAGGAAGACAATGAGAAATATAGAAAATATATTTCATTTCCAGTCTTCATAGGTGAGATTTTGCAGCAAGCAATTGTGTGGTAGTGAATTTTACTGAGATAAAATAATCCCTATTACTTTATTTTCACCTTTATATTTACAAAGGGTAAAGGTTTAAGACTTATTTTACAGTTTCTTGTTGTTCAAAAAAGTTCTCTTGGCCGGGGCCGCGGCGGCTCAGCACTTTGGGAGGCCGAGACGGGCGGATCACGAGGCCAGGAGATGGAGACCATCCTGGCGAACATGGTGAAACCCCATCTCTACTGAAAAAATACAAAAAACTAGCCGGGCGAGGGGGCGGGTGCCTGTAGTCCCAGCTACCCGGGAGGCTGAGGCAGGAGAATGGCGTAAACCCGGGAGGCGGAGCTTGCAGAGAGCTCAGATCCGGCCACTGCACTCCAGCCTGGTCAACAGAACGAGACTCCGTCTCAAAAAAAAAAAAAAAAAAAAGGTTTCTTTCCATTGTGGCAACAGGTGCTACTTACTGGTGGCGGGAGATCTTGAGAAAGGGAGAGTAACCTGAAAAATCTGCCTCTTTCTGATTTGGGGAATAGGTAATAAAGTATAAGGAGGAGGAAAGGAAGAGAGAGAAAGAAGAGAAGTCTGGACATCCAGACTTAGGGGGACGCTTGGGAAGGCATGATTGTGTTGTGGAATGTGAGAACATGAGATGTGGTAGTGGCGCAGGGTAGAATGACATGGTTTGGCTGTGTACTCACACAAATGCTCTCTTGAACTCTAGTTCCCATAATCTCCATGTATCCTAGGAGAGACCCAGTAGGAGGTAATTTAATTAAGGGGGCAGTTACTTCCATGCTGTTCTCGTGACAGTGAGTGAGTTCTCACAGGATCTCATGATTTTATAAAGGGATCCCCCACACACACTTTGCTCTGTACTTCTTCCTGCCATTATGTGAAGAAGGATGTGTTTGCTTCCCCTTCCACCATGATTGTAAGTTTACTGTGGCCTCCTCAGCCATGCCAAACTGTAAGTCAATTAAACCTCTTTATTTATAAATTACTTAATCTCCAGTATGTGATTATTAGCATTATGAGAATAGACTATAATAGAGTGGTCATCTAAAAATCCTATTTTCAATTATTTTTATCAAAGTTTTCATTCTATAATTGCTCTTACCTCATTATTATCATTTTTGCACTCTCCTTATCTTCCTAACATACACTGTTCTGTCATTATGTAGTTATTTACATATATATCTGTTTCATGTTTGTAAGCTCCATATATGTGGGAACTCTACCCATTTCATTTATTCACCACTAACTACTCAGGGCCTGGTCAGTGCCTGGCACATAGCAAACATTTCATATTTTTAAAGAATTAAAGAAAAAATTTTAAAAACTGAAAACTATTTGCAAAGCAGCTTTGATGCCTGCTCTATTATATCTCTTTAATTATAATGTCAATATTTTGTAGTTTTTTGTTTTTAATTTTCTTTAGGATCTAAATTAGTACTACCTGGTTTTGTCTTTGCCCAGGTGACTTTAACCTCTTATATACTGTCTTATGTGAACTTGATTTTAAAATTTGCATAAAGCATTTTATGGAACGGGAGATAAAAAGATAAAAAGTTATGAAATACAGCTAAGTGATCCATGGGAGCTCAGAAAACTTACTTAATTCTCTGAATCTGAGAGTCATTGGTTATATAAAAGTTACTTATAACTAGGTTCTAGAATTGTTAATATTTGTAATGCACTACAGACTGACTCTTCAAAAAAAAGATGCTAAACTAATGGCAGCTGTTTACAATCCTATGATTTTCAGCTCACAGTGAGTACACAAATAGATAATGTATGATTTATACTGTAGCCTTGGAGTCCTTATTTGGCCTGCACAAATACAAAGCACTAGGACAACATTTTATTTTAACTCTTTGTTTTCTGAAGATTCCAGTGATAAGCAATGTTACTTTCCTTTTTAGGGGGAGGAGGGAGCACTGGGGGAACAGGGTCTTATTCTGTTGCCTAGGCTGGAGTGCAATGGCAGAACCTAGGCTCACCGCAGCCTCTGCCTGCCTGGCCTAAGTGATCCTCCCACCACAGCCCCCAAAGTAGTTGAAACTACAGGTATGCATGACCACACTGGGATAATTTTTTTGTATTTTTAGTAGAGATGGGATTTTTACACGTTGTCCATGCCAGTCTTGAACTCCTAGGCAAAGGTGATCTGTCCACTTTGGCCTCCCAAAGTGCTGGGATTACTGGCGTGAGCCACCTTGCCCAGCCAGAAGTGTTGTTTTCATTTCTTCTCAAACCCACAGAATAACAAATAAAATGCAGAGGTATAAATGACTATCTTTTGGCATGTCTATTTGAAATGGTAAAGCACTTATTATTGAACTTGGGTCAAAAATGGTGTTCAGCAAATGATATATGTTCAATATGCATTGTTAGCCTGTTATCTGTCATCTTTTTAACACTCACTTCTCACATTTTAGCCTTTTCAGTTTACTCCTTTCCCCTCTTATATGCTTTACTATTGTTTGTCCTCAATCCCTCTTATCTGCTCCCCATCCCTCTTATATGCTTCAGTATTGTTTGTACTCAACTTTTTTTCCATTTAAAAACTTTGTTAGCTTCTGATGCAACTGTTTTAGGATCATCCCTGTTTTTTTAAGTGTAAAGTAAAGCTAGTTCAATGTTTTCTCACTCAAATTATCCGAAAGAAAAAAGTCATAATTATTCTGTACACAAATACATATTAAGCAAACCATTTCATATTTGAATAACTTAACAGATCATTGACTAATTAGTAGTAACTGAATATTAATTGGCCACCAACTGGGAATTTGCATAGAGTCATCAATATGGCCTGGCCAGTCACCCCAGATGAGGGTAATCATTCTGCATGTAAGTATATGAATGTGATAACATTGCCGACATTGGTGCTTTGGAATTTAAAACTACAGTCGGAACATTAATCAAATACTGTACCAGTAGAAAATTCAGATTTATAAGAAGGGAATATGAGAACCATTTTTAGTGTATATATTGCAACTTTAAAATCTTCATGTCTACTTCCTACTATATCAAGAGGAGTCCTATGTAAAGATTTGTATGCTTACTCTTTTACACCTTTTTTCACTTGGACATTAGAAACTGTCTGATTGCTAACAAACATGCAGACTCTTTAGGGAGAAGAGTTGTTAAATGTGAATTATATTAAAGAACCTATTTTTAAAATGTTCTATGTGAATATTAGTGACACTGCAGAAGGAAAGAGTCACTCCTGTAAAAAGTGTCACTTGGCAAGTATAAAGGATAGAAAGTAATCACCAACTAGAGAATCATTGGATGTCCTTATTGGACATGTTAAAATGATTTATAGGAAATCCTCATCTTTTAAAAAATGTGTTCTCTTCAAATCTGGATAAGAGGTTTATGACATCTCACTTTCGCATTTATTTAAATTATCTATTCTGTTACAATCCAGATTACTTTTTGTAGAATTACGCCAAATTTTACAAATAAAAAACACACTTATATAATTTTTTTTGTGTGTGAAATTTGATAAAACATCAAGATAAGCAACTAAACTTTTGGTTTTATATACTTTCTTAACCATTGTAAAATAAAACTACAAAATAAGACCCTAGTAGGGTAAATGCATGCACATTTGTTGATCTTATGTAAACAGAAGACAGGAAGACTACATTGGGAGGCTAGTTGTATGAGTTTTTCGCAAATGATACAGTGGTTGTCTTTCCCAAAAGTAAACACTGAGGAATGTTTTACCACCAACCGATTCAAAGTTGAATTTATGAAAGTGTAGATCTCCCCGTGAAATCCAAAAATGTTTCAAAGTACAGGCTCTTTGGAATTCTATTTCAAACTGAACACTATTTCCTTCAATTCACCTTTATGTTAAAGCAATTGAAATCATGTTGTAAAGTTTTAAGATTATCTTTCATCCTAGAAGTATTTTTGAATTCAGAGTGGATGGGGGTGAGTTTATGCACACAGGAGACCCTTTGGGGAAGACTGAGTTGCTGATAAGTTCCTGAAGGTCCCTATTATGGAGGCCTTACTGGGTCTTATAGAGTTGCCCTAGAATTTCAGAATGTGAATTTTAAGGTCTGAAGTCCATTAACAGTTGACATAAACATGGGCTGGTTAGGCACCGAACACCATTTTGACATATTACTTTTATCAGTGTAACCTGATTATCAGGCATTTTCCAGGTAGTGTGTTATGAAGCACCTCTCTAACAGTACCAGTTATCAGAGCTGAGTGGAACAAATATGCAATCAAATGTTATTTATTTAGCTCGAATATATGAGTTAGTTCCTGCTGTTTTAACAAGTATCCAACTGGCATTTGCTAGAATTAAATGATGATCCCCAAGTGAGAAATATAGTATGTTGGTAATCATTAGCATTTTATTGACCAATTTGGAATCACCGAATAAAACTAAAATCAAACAAATGGTTGTTTGAATAGTAAATAAGACTAAGAAAAAAATAAAAGATCATTCCCCTCTGGAACTGTTAAATCTTTTCAAATGATTAATGAGGAAATATTAATGAAGTCAAAAAATAACCTACCTATCAGATTTAGGATAGACCCCCAAAGGGCACAAAGCACAAACTCGATTACTGAAATTATTTTAGAGACTTCAAAATCTTTTATATGTGGAAAACAATATCCCTAAAATTAACAGAATTGAAATTGCAGTATTTACTATCTCTAATGAAAGTTGTTTTAAATTTGTTTATATAACTAATGTTACAAGATTTTGCATAAATATTTGAGTCAGTATTTTCCCAAGGTGTTCAAAGATCCTTTTAATATCTTCTATAGTAATGTTTTCCCTTGTTTTGGATAGCATGAGGATGTACAATGGTGTTTCCAGCACTTTTATATTTTCTTAAAGTCAGGAAGCTTAAAGGCTTTGAATCTGTGAGGTGAAGTATAGACTATAGCAATAATGTTTTGTGAGATTACAGTGAGGCAGGTTAAAGAAAGGGGATGGGAAAGAAAGAAAAGAAAAAGAAAGCTGGAAAAGGAGAAGGTCAGGAATTACTAATAAGTATTTCTGTTTACTAGGAGCATCACGTGTGTTCACTCCTTTACTCCTTACTCCCAGCAATGATAAAAATCAGTGCTGTAATTTTAACAACAAAACAAATGAGACACAGACAACTTAAGTAGCCGCAAGACAACTGGCAATTGTAACAGAGGAAGGAGGACCTAAACTCAAGACTCACTTAAGCTGCAGCACATAGGTTTTCACTACATCCTGGATGGCCAATACATCTCAAAATGCTAATCAATATTTAGCATCCCCCTAGACACTGTATTATGAGGGATGTTTAAGCCCAACTTCAGTTTATTGGCAGATTACTGGTATTAGTTGGAGATGTTTATTGTGTAAAACATAATGGAGTGAGGTGGGATGTGTTTCTACCCTATCATGGAAACCTCATAGCATGCAGTCCTCTTGAAAGCCTCCCTGGCCATAGTCCTGAACACCTTACAGTTCATATCAAGCCATTTTGTGTCCCTCTGTGTCTTTTACCTTTGAGAAGTCATAGAAAGCTCAGAAGACTACTGGTGGGACCAATGCTGTTACTCTTTTCCTTTAGGCAAAGAAACATACCCTCAGCCCCTACTACCATATCTATGAAAAAGAAGACTGGGTTCATGCCTCCTTAGCGTGGCATCTAATGGCTGCTACCAGGTGAACCCCATGCATTTCTGTACAACTTCTCAACATAAATCTTCCAATTTACCAACCTGATATGGCTATTAATATATTCCATAGGTACAGTAATGAATTTCTACGTCAAAGACTGATACTTGACTAACAGTATCAACATTTGTTCTTCTCTTCCTTTTTAGTAACAAAACCCTGATTTTATTTGGGATGGACATGCACTTCACTGAAAGACCACATTTTCAGCTTCTTTTGTAGCCGCTTGCGACCACATGATTATATTAAGTATAAGAGTGTCTTAATCCATTTTGTGTTGTTACAAATGAAATACCTCAAAGTGAGTAATGTATTTTTAAAAAGGAGCATTTATTTGGGTGATAATTCTGAGGTCTGAAAAAGTTCAAGATTGGGTGTCTGATGAGGTCTTCACACTGCTTCCACTCATGGCAGAAAGCAAATGGGAGCTGGAGTTTGCAGAGATCACCTGGTGAGAAATAAAGCAAGAAAGAGAGAGAGTGGGGAGACACCAAACTCTTTTTAACTACCAATTTTAATAGAAACCAATATAGTGATGACTCACTCACTACAAGGAGAATGGTACCAAGCCACTCATGAGGCTTTATTTTAGGTCCAGGGACTACACGTGCAGATTTCTTACATGGGTAATTTCCATGTCAGTGGAGTTTACCGTACAAATGAATTCTTCACCCAGGTAGTGAGTACAGTACCCAATAAGTATTTTTTTGACCCTCATCCTTCTCCCACCCCCTGCCCTCAAGTAGTCCCCAGTGTCTTTTGTTCCCTTCTTTGTGTCCATGCATACTTAATATTTAAATTCCACTTATGAGGGAGAAGATGCTGTATTTTGTTTTCTATTCCTGCATTAATTTGCTTAGTATAATGCTCCCCAGCTGCAGCTATGCTGCTTCAAAGGACATAATTTTTCTCTTTTTATGACTGCATAATATTCCATGTTGTATACATGCCACATTTTCGTTATCCAGTCCAACACTGATGGGCATCTAGACTGATTCCATTTCTTTGGTATTGTGAATAGTGCTGAGATGAACACATGCATGCATGTGCCTTTTTGTAGAATGATTATAATTCTTTTGGGTATATTGCAGTAATGGGATTGCTGGGTCAAATGGTAGCTGTATTTTAAGTTCTTTGAGAAATCTTCAAACTGCTTTCCATGGTGGCTGAACAAATTTACTTTCATAAAAATCATGTATAATTGATCCCTCTTCTCTGCAATGTTGTCAACATTTGCTATATTTTGACTTTTAAATAATAGCTCTTCTGACTGCTATGAGATGTTAACTCATTGTAGTTTTGATTTGCATTTCTCTAATGATTAGTGATTTTGTTCATTTTTTTTTCACATGCCCATTGGCTGCATGTATGTCTTCTTTGAGATGTGTCTGTTCATGTATTTTGCCTATTTTTTAAGTGGGTTGTTTGTGTTTTACTT
The DNA here is from genome assembly GCF_002776525.5 of Piliocolobus tephrosceles. Taxonomy (NCBI): domain Eukaryota; kingdom Metazoa; phylum Chordata; class Mammalia; order Primates; family Cercopithecidae; genus Piliocolobus; species Piliocolobus tephrosceles. Next base: position 78,613,820 of record NC_045438.1, on the reverse strand, counting down.
GTTGGTTTATGTTCCTTACATATTCTGGATATTAGACCTTTGTGAGGTACACAGCTTGCAAATATTTTTCCCATTTTGTGACTTGTTTACTCTGTTGATAGTTTCCTTTGCTTTTTGGAAGCTCTTTAGTTTAAGTAGGTCCCACTTATCAATGTTTGTTTTTGTTACAATTGTTTTTGGAGATTTTTTTCATGAAATATTTGCCAAGGCTTACGTATAGAATGGAATTTCCTAGTTTTCTCCTAAGATTTTTTAAATTTTAAGTCTTACATTTAAGTCTTTAATCCATCTTGAATTAATTTTTATATAAGGTGAAAGGAATGGGGTCCAGTTTTAGTCTTCTGCATATGGTTAGCCAGTTAGGGGATCAAATTTTAATGTGGAGCTTCAGGGGGACAAACATCCAAACTATACTAAAGGGTTATTTGATAGTTCTGTAAAATATTTTTTAAAAGAAGAAATGGTTCCACGATTTCTCTCTTTTTTCTTTCCCACTACTTAATATGTGAATATTACAGATATAACTGATCTAGCTTTCTTGAACCACAAGGTAAACTCAGGAGTGGAAGTTGCTGCTGAAATTAGGCACAGATTGTTTTATATTTGCTTCTCTAGATCCATTCTTTGCCCATTTGAAAAACCCTGTTCCCTGCTGTAGAAAGCTGACCTCTATCTATAGCATCACTCGGGTTCCTTTGTTTTCTTAGGACTAGATGGATTTGGCCAATGAGAGATTCCAGCAAGATATTGGAGATGAGAGGAGAGCAAGGTCAAAGTATTTATTTCTCCTATTTCTTGCCAGATTGTAGACCTGAAGAACTGAGGGAATAAAGTTTTTATTTAACCTGAAAAAAGAGAGAGCTGGTAGAGAGGGTTGTCTGAGATATACTTTAGTGTTTTGTAGAAGAACATTTGGGACCCATGGTGACTGGGAAGGCAGAGAACCAGGGGAGTAGATCCTCAGCTTTACTCTCTTCCATTGTGTTATCTATTGTTAGTGGTTTCTGATGGTTGGACTAACCAGAAACTAGAGGGCATCAGGAGCCATTGGTATAGAGTATGTGTCTGAGCACCCATGGAGAGCCATGAACAGTAAAGAAGGAAGGGCACAGAGAATAAATGTGCAAACATGTGCTTCTATAAAAGCTCATCAATTACCCTTTTAAGTTTGTCATTTGTTTCTTCCAAGGACTTTAGTCAATACAGTAATGACTATCAGAAATAGACTTTCTAAATATGATGTTGGAATTTGAATGGATACGTATTCACAGTTCAGGAAGTGGGCAGAGAAGTCACTCATCTCATGTAGTCATAAGGTAAACAGGAATAAAGCCTGATTGTGAAAGCTTTAGATTCACAGATCTAAAATGCACAATCTAACTAGGTCTCATGCTAAGGCAGGAACGGCGATTGGGAAGAACCAGGACCCTAAGATGTGGTTTGGGGTCAATTAGGCAGACAGCGATGGGGCACAGAATTAGAACTATCAAGTCTTCTTGAACATACTTTTTTGGTGGAAGTATCCCCTCCTACCATCCTACCTCTCCATTTCCGCCTAAGAGAACTAATCTCTTATATTAAAGAAAACTAAACAAAGCAAAACAAAACAACCCTTCATAATGTTACCTAGTACAGATACTTCATAAAAATACGTGGATTCTCTTGAGTACCTACTCTCAACATTCTTCACAGACTCCATCCCTAAAATGAGAATTAGATCTAAGCATAGCATAGACAGACAAATCAGGGCCTCTTCCAGCTGGAGATCACTTCTACACTGGGACAATTTTCAGCATGTAGAAAATACTTTTCCGCAAAGCATTAAGAGCTACATCGCTGAGGGGAACATCATAATTCATTAGGAAAAAAAAGGCTACAGTGGTCGTTGTCTATAATCTAGACAGGACAGTGAGCTCTGCCACAATGGAATTAGATTTCCCAGTGGATTTTGGTATCCCCCAGTAGCAGGGGTCAGGTGGTGGCCCATAACCTTTGGGTACAATTACCATAATTAGCCTCAGAGGTCTATAGCTGTGGCTGATTATTCCCAAGGCTCTTGGAAGTGAAATAGATGGGCAGCCTCCTAATGTGTTATTTAACTTATAAAAGCAGAAAATTTTCAGGTCTATTGAGCAAAAATAAGACTTGAAGTACTGCAGTGGGGTTCATGGACTCTTATTCAGTTCTAAAACTTAAACTATCTCACAGACCCAGAATGATTTGATTGACAGGGAGACCAGTCCTCTTTGAGGAAAGACCCTAGAAAAGAGCCTAAATTCTGTACTGTGAATCTTTCTTCATGTTCTCTCCAGAGCCTATAACCCCTTAATAACGTGATAGAGAAAAAGCAAAAAACCATACCTTATGTGGTTATTAGACACAAGATCTGAATGAAACAATGTGATCCAGTGGTTCAGTTAAGGACTAATGGATATCAGGTGCAAGATGAAATCTTGGCAAAGTCAATCTTGTACTAAATTGATTAGAATTATTATTTCCTATTTCCCTAGTTTTGGAATATTTTGAGTAAATATGTATACTTGGTAAATGCAGAGTCCTCTCATTAGTTCTATGTCCTATGGAATGAGGGCTATTATTTCAGAAATGTCCTATATATTTTTTTCTCTTATGGCTTCCTTCCGCAAGATACTAAATCAAAAGCAACACTACATAACTGGTGGGAATTGCAGAGATAAGTGCCACTATCAAGGATTTAAATGAGAATGCAGTGGATATTTTTTATATTTTTATCTATTTGTAAAACCAATATTATCTATTTTATCCTTATTTAACTTTTCTGCTTGAATTCTGAAAAAAATTAGAATAATCTTAGAAAATGACTCTGGATTATAACAATATTACTCAAATAATACAACAATTGTATTTATTGTTCTGGATATGATGAGAAAATAAGATGTGTTAGCTTCTCGTATGCTATTACCCTAGAATTACTGTCTTTAACTTCCAACCAGTTAACACAATCAGAAATAGTGTGCCTTCATGTATCAGGAACAGCAGCACTACTTACCATCTTATATTAGGTCTTTATCAACTATTTTGCTCTCTGTTCTAACCTAGTATGGAGAAACCTTCTTTATTTGCTTTTGGAATTCTATAGACTGTATGCTGATCCATTACAGTATACGAATTGCAACAGGCAAGAAGGAAGTAGGAAGCACCATAGTTGACTTGTTAAGATAAATATGGGTCAGAAAATTCCATAGGGTTTCTAAGTACCCTTCAAAAAGAAATAGGCATAATGGCTGACCTCTTTAGATTTTAGAGCTAACCTGTAAAATATTTGAGGATTTAAATACTTATATTTACCATTTGCGATGATTAATGTTAGATGACAACTAAACTGGATTGAGGGATGCCTACATGGCTGGTGAAGTATTGTTTCTGAGTGAGTTTATGAGGGTGCTGCCAGAGGAGACTGACATTAAGTTGGTGGGCTGTAAGAGGAAGAGTCTCCCATAATGTGGGTGGGAGTCATTCAATTGGCTGCCAGCCTGGGTAGAACAAAGCAGGAGGAAGAAGGCAGGATAACTTTACTTGTTGAATATTCTGGCTCTCTTTCTCCTTCTCATGCTGGACACTTGCTTCTGCTTCTTCTGCTCTTGGACATCAGACTCTAGGTTCTTTAGCCTTTGGACTCTGGGACTTGCACCAGCAGCTTCCAAAGGCTCTTGGTCCTTCGGCTGCCAACTGAAGCCTGCACTGTCAGCTTCCCTGGTTTTGAGGCTTTCAGATTTGGACTGAGCCACTACTGACCTCTCTTCCCCAGGTTGCAGACAGCCTATCATAGGACTTTGTCTTGTAATCTTGTAAGCCAGTTCACCGTAATAAACTCTTTTTTGTATATACATGTGTCCTATTGGTTTTGTCCCTCTGGAGAACCCTGACTGATACAGATTTTAGTACCAGGAATGGTTGTTAGGGAAGAAATTTAAGAATAAATTTTCTTAGTTGATTTTGGGGTTTCTGGAATTGACTTTCTAATCTGATTAGACCAAAACATGCTAAACTCTTCTCTAATAGCAGAGAGCATTGGGTCTTTGGCATGCATTGTTTAGAGAGTCGTGCAAAATAAATATATTTGATACTCCTGATTCAGTGCTCCTGAGAGGTAACTTTAGTGACTCTATACATAATACCTTTGAACATTTGCAGAGAACCAAAGAATATAAGGTAGTCATTTGTTTGCTCCTAAATTCGCTGGACAGAGTGATGAAAGAAAAGGATGAGCTCAAGGATTGAATCTCCTGGCTCTAGAAGCACATTCTTTGCTTCAAAGCTTCTAAGGGTGCCCGGGGTGAGATTCTTCTCTTCTATAGACAAAGGGCTGAAATTGCTGAAAATAAGATGCAAGATCTTATCATGATCGAGCATACATAAAAAAGTGTATGCTCGACCTTACCAGGTGACTATTGTTAAAGTGAAGTCATTGATTAGGTAATAAATGGACCCTGTAACTTGGCCTGAGGATGTGTGAGAGGACCCTAATGAAGCTGAGGACACTGAACTTCTTTTTTTTTTTTTTTTGAGACGGAGTCTCGCTCTGTCGCCCAGGCTGGAGTGCAGTGGCCGGATCTCAGCTCACTGCAAGCTCCGCCTCCCAGGTTTACGCCATTCTCCTGCCTCAGCCTCCCGAGTAGCTGGGACTACAAGCACCCGCCACCTCGCCCGGCTATTTTTTTTGTATTTTTTTAGTAGAGACGGGGTTTCACCGGGTGAGCTTCTAAATAGTGATGAGACTTTCTTGCTAGAGGAAACAGCCTCTCCACCCTCAGTGGTGGCAACATCCCCTCCCCCACCCACACTGCCATCAGCCTTTCCACCTCTGTCTGAGGAGATTAACCCTGCACTGCCTGAGACCACAGTGATGGCCTCCCCTGAGGCAATTTCCAGTCAAGACAATGCAGATTATCTTCAGGACCCACCCCCACCATGCCTCTTTGTTTCTAGACCTATAGCTAGACTCCAGACCCAGCAGGCTCCCAGAGGTGAGGTTTAGGGTGTTATCCATGAGGACATGCGCTGCACTCCAATAGAACTGTTTGAGCTTTCTAATTTATATAAGTATAAATCTGGAGAACAGATATGGCAATGGATGTTAAGGGTTTGGGAAAGTGGTGATAGGATCATAAAGTTGGATCAGGCTGAATTTATTGATATGGACTCACTAAACAGAGATTCTGAATTTGATGTTGCGGCTCAGGAATTTACAAAGATTCTACTAGTTTATTTATTTGGTTAGCTAAAACATAGGCAAAAGATGGTCCACTGTAAGCAAGCTAGAGATACCTGATCTCCCTTGGTTTAATGTAGATGAAGAGATCCAAAGACTTAGGGAGATTGGAGGGCTAGAGTAGGCGTGTCACTGAATACCTACTCATCTCAACTGGGAGAGTCCAGAAGACATACCCTTCACCGATACCTTGTGACATAGATTAGTGAGGGAAGTACCAGCATCTTGAAGAGCTCTGTGAGCTCTATGATAGTTCTTTTTCATATTCCAGTTCTTACAGTGAAAACTGCAGCCACTCAATTAGAAAACTTAAATGCAATGGGAATAATTGACTCCAAGGTGGAACAACCAAATGGCAGCACTCAATCATCAAAGGTAAGGTGGGCATAGTAAACATAATTAACAGCAGACGCAAAGTGGCAATCAGAATAGTCTGACCTGTGTAGAGTTCTGGTACTGACTACTCAATCCTGGTGTTCTTAGAAGTGAAATTAATAGGAAGCCTGCTGCATTCTTACTTGATTTGCATAAGCAGAAAACTTCCAGGTAGAGTGGACAAAGTAAAAATTGAATTATAAAAATAGAGAATCAAGGTCCCTCAATCAATTTCCAGACTTGAACCAGTTTATGGACCTGGTACCCCTTGAATGAAGGGGAGGCCAGGTTCTCTTGAGGGAGAACCCCACTACACTCCTGAAAATCTATGCTGTTAATCTCCCTCCCGTCCTTCCCCAAGGAGATCTCTGGCTTTTTACCAGGGTAACTGTGCATTAGGGAAAGGGGAATGATCAGAACTTTTGGGGGCTACTGGACACTTCCTCTGATATGACATTGATTTCCAGGGACTCAAAATGTAATTGTGGCCCTCCAATTAGAGTAGGGGCTTTTGAATATAAGGTAATTAGTAGAGTTTTAGCTCAAGTCTGACTTACAGTGGGTCCAGTGGATCCCTGGACGCATTCTGTGGTCATTTCCCCAGTGCCAGAATGCATAACTGGGATAGACATACTTCACAGCTGGCAGAAGTCCTACACATTGGTTCCCTTACCTGTGGGGTGAGGGCTACTATGGTGGGAAAGTTCAAATAGAAGCCATTAGAGCTGCCTCTACCTAATAAAATAGTAAATAAAACCAATATTACATCCCTGGAGGGGTTTTAGAGATTAGTGTCATGATCAAGGACTTGAAAGATGCAGGGGTGGTAGTCCCCAACGCATCCCCATTCAACCTTCCTATTTGGCCTGTGCAGAAGATAGATGGATCTTAGAGAATAATAGTGGATTACTGTAAGCTTAACCAAGTGGTGACTCCAGTTGCAGCTACTGTACCAGATGTGGTTTTATTGCTTGAGCAAATGAAGACATCTCCTGGTACCTGGTATGTAGCTATTGATTATGTAAATGTCTTTTTCTCCATTCCTGTCCATAATGCCCACCAGAAATAACTTGTCTTCAGCTGGCAAGTTCAGCAATATACCCTAACTGTCCTACCTCAGGGGTATGTCAATTCTCCGACTTTGTGTCATAATCTTGTTTGCAGAGCTCTTGATTGCTTTTCCATTCCACAAGGTATTATACTGGTCCATTACATTGATGACATTATGCTGATTGGACCCAGGGAGCAAGAAGTCGCAACCACTTTAGACTTATTAGTGAGATGTTTGCCATGTCAGAAGATAGGAAATAAATATGACTAAAACTCAGGATCCTTCTATCTCAGTGAAATATTGAAGGGTTTATTGATGTGGGGCCTGTTGCGATATTCATTTGAAAGTAAAGGATAAGTTACTCGTTTGGCTCTTCCTACAATCAAGAAAGTTGCACAATGCCCAGTGGGCCTATTCGGATTTTGGAGGCAACACATTCCTCATTCAGGTATGTTACTCTGACTCATTTATTAAGTGATCCAAAAGGCTTCTAGTCTTGGGTAGGGTCAAGAACAGGAAAAAGTTCTGCAACAGGTCCAGCTTGCTATGCAAGCTAGTCTGCTGCTTCGGCCAGATGATCCAGCAGATCCAATGGTGCTTGAAGTATCAACGACAGAGAGGGATGATGATTGGAGCCTTTGGCAAGTCCCTATAGATGAATGACAGTGGAAGTATCTAGGATTTTGGAGCAAGGCCCTACTATTTTCTGCAACTATTTATTGTTTTGAGAGACAGCTTTTGGCCTATTACTGAGCCTTGGTAGAAACTGAACCTTTGACTGGGTCACCAAGTGTATTAGTTCATTCTCACATTGCTGTAGAGAAATATAATACTTGAGACTGGGTAATTTATGAAGAAAGGATATTTAATTGGTTTACAGTTCTGCAGGCTGTACTGAAAGCATAGCAGCATCTGCTTCTGGGAGGCCTCAGTGAAGGGGTAGCAGGTATGTCACATGGTGAGTGAGAGAGAGAGAGAGAGCGCGAGTGAGCCACCCTCTTTTAAATGACCAGATCTCTGAAGAATTCTCTCATGCTTGCAAGTAGAGCACCAAGAAGATAGTGCTAAACTACTGAATAGAACCTGCCCCCGTGATCCAATCACCTCCCACTAGGCCCCACTTCCAAGACTGAGGATTACAATTCAACATGAGATTTGGATGGGAACACAGATTCAAACCATATCACCAAATGACCTAAACTGACTATCATGAATTGATTGCTTTCTGGCTCATCTACCCATAAAGGTGGGCATATACTACAGCATTTCATCATCAAATGGATGTGGTACATATGTGATTGGGCTCTAGCATATTCTGATGGCACAAGTAAGTTACATGAGGAAGTAGCCCAAATGCCTATGGTCCCCACTTCTATCACCCTGCCTTGTGTCTCTCAGCCTGAACTTATGATCTCATGGAGAGTTTCCTATGATCAGCTGACAGAGGAAGAAAAGACTAGGATCTAATTGATAAGTGGTTCTGCATAATATGCATGTACTACCTAAAAGTGGACAATTGCAGCACTATAGTCCCTTTCTGGGAGATTCCTGAAAAACAGTGGCAAAGGAGAATCTTCCTAGTGGGCAGAATATCAAACAGTGCCTCTGGTTGTGCACTTTGCTTGAAAGGAGAAATGGCTAAGTGTGTGATTATATACTGATTCATGGGCTGTAGTCAATGGTTTGGCTAGATGGCCAGGCTCATGGAAGGCGCATGATTGGAAAATTGGTGACAAAGAAATGTGGGGGAGACGTATGTGGATTGACCCGAGTGGTCAAAAACTGTGAAGATGTTTGTATCCTATGTGAATACTCACCAAAGGATAGCCTAGCAGAGGAGAATTTCAATGATCAAGTGGATAGAATGACCTGTTCTGTGAATACGACTCAGCCTCTTTCTCCAGCCATCCCTGTTATCATACAATGGGCTCATAAACAAACTAGACATGGTGGCCAGGATAAAGATTGTGCATGAGCTCAACAACATGGACTTCCACTCACCAAAGCTGACCTGACTATGGCCACCACTGTGTGTCCAATCTGCCAGTAGCAGAAATCAACACTGAGCCCTCGATATGACACCATTCCTTGAGGTGATTAGCCAGCTACAGGGTAGGAGGTTGATTACACTGGACCTCCTCCATGATGGAAGGAACAGTAGTTTGTCCTTAGTGCAATAGACACTTACTCCAGCTATGGACTTCCCTTTCCTGCATGCAGTGCTTCTGCCAAGACTATCATCTGTGGAATCACAAAGTGCCTTATCTAATCTCATGATACTTCACACAACATTGTTTCTGACCAGGGAACTGACTTCACAGGCAAAGAAGTGTGGCAGTGGGCTCATGCTTATGGCATTTACTGGTCTTACCATTTCCCTATTATCCTGAAGCATCTGGCTTGATAGAACAGTGGAATGGCTTTTTGAAGTCACAATTACAATGCCAGCTAGGTGACAATACTTTGCAGGGCTGAGGCAAAGTTCTCCAGAAAGCTGTGTATGCTCTGAATCGAGTCCAATATATGGTACTGTATCTCCCATAGCCAGTATCTATGAGTCCAAGGATCAAGGGGTAGAAGTGGCAGTGGCACCACTCGCCATAACCCCTAGTGACCTGATAGAAAATTTGTGTTTCCTGTTCTCATGTTATTATGTTCTGCTGGCCTAGAGGTCTTAGTTCCAGAGTGAGGAATGCTGCACCAGGAGTCACAACAACGATTCCATTAAACTGGAAGTTGAGACAACTGCTACCTGGCCACTTTGGGCTCCTCCTGCTTCTATGTCAAGAGGTTAAGAAAGGAGTTACAGTGCTCGTTTGGATGACTGACCTGGATTGTCAATATGAAATCAGACTACTACTCCACAGTGGAGGTAAAGAAGAGTATGTTTGGAATACAGGAGATTCCTTAGGGCATCTCAGTATTACCCTGCCCTGTAGTTAAGGTCAATGGGAAGCTACATCAACCCAATCCAGGCAATACTACACATGGTCAAAGCTCTTCAGAAATGAAGGCTTGTGTCATGCCACCAGGTAAAAACCCACAACTAGCTGAGGTGCTTGCTGAAAGCAAGGGGATTACCAAATGGATAGTAGAAAAAGGTAGTTACCAATACCAGCTACAACCATGTGACCAGTTACAGAAACGAGGGGTGTAATTGTCAAGAGCATTTTTTCCTTATTTTGTTAAGAATGTGTTTGTGGATATGCACACCAGTACTAAGAAAATATCTTCATTTTATTTCCATTTTTATTACTTTATCACATAACATAAGATTTATCGACTTCATATCTATCAGTATTTAAGTGATGTTAATTTTATGTAATAGCATTTAGGTTAAAGGGTTAGTGCACTTTTGATTGGTTGTGCAAAGGATAGTTATATTATGTTAGACATAATTATGACCTTATTATTGTCCTTATTTGGAGATTAAGTGTAATTTAAGAAGATGTGTATGGATGCCAAGTTGACAAGGAGTGAACTTATGATGGTTAATACTAGGTATCAGCTTGATTGGGTTGAGGGATGCCTAGATGGCTAGTAATAAATTGTTTCTGAGTGTGTTTGTGAGGATATTGTCAGAGATGATGGACATTAAGTTGGTGGACTGGGAGAGGACTCAGTTATACACCAGGAGCAGCTTTTCAAATGGCAGAAAGGGGCATGCATTTAATCTGAATTTCAAGAGCAATGTGCTGGTATTCTCCTGTTGGGACTTGCCAGAGATCTGAGGAGGCATGTGTCATAGTTCCATTCAGGACCATTGTGTCTGCTGGGTCCTAAGATCCATATGCCAGAAAAATTTGTAATGCAGTCTAGGCCTACTGTGTAATCTTCACTTGCTCTGAGCCCCACTCAAAACTGCAATATTAAATATAAATAATATATTACTCACTGTTCTCCTGAGGGAGAGAACCATTAGAATACCTGTATATAAAAAAGGGAGTTTATTAGGGTGAATTGGCTCACAAGATTACAAGACAAAGTCCTGTGATAGACATAGTCCCCTCCAAGCTGGGGAAGAGAGAAGCCGGTATTACTTCAGTCCAAGTCTGAAAGCCTCAAAACCAGGGCTTGAGGGAGGGTCTCCTCTCTAAATATGGGAGACTAAGTGATTTTGTGTCCCAAGCTGACCAAACATGGAAAAAAGGCAAAACAGATACTGATGGATAAAAGGAGGCAACTGATTATTTTATGCTTATTCTTCTAATTTAGTTTTTTTACTCTTTTCCATCCCATTCTTGTTCCTTGAGATGCTAAAAGTATCCCCTGGGCTCTCTTGGCTGGTAACTTCTAGTTGTATTTGACCAATGGAAGGGAAGGAAGTGGAGGAGAGTATGAAATTATTTATTAATTCCTGATATTTTCTCTCTGCTAAACCAAAGTTTAGCAGTGGTGGTGGTACTCTTTCGAAGGCCACAGTTGCTCTTCATATGGCTGCAACTCTAATTTCATGTAACAGCATCTCCTTCTCACCCATTCAGACTTAAAGCTATTGTTGACTTCCCTCGTTTCTATTCCTTGGAATCTTCAGCATTCCCTTTGTTACTCTTAGCCATCTTTATACCTCTATAAATAGTTCCTTTATTCAATTCTCAACCATTACTACTTTGGGTATGCAAACAGTTCCCCCATCCCCTACAATAAATGACAGAGCAGAAAGAAGACCATATCGGGTCACATATGGACTTTTTAGTAAGAGATAAATAAAATCTATCTCTTTTAAAGACACTGTCACTTTATGGTTTTCTGTTATATGCAGTCAAACATTATCCTCAATGCTATAACACCTCACTTTGATAATTCCTCCTTTCATTGTTTGGAAAGTGCTGTTCGCCATTTCTTTTTTATTGGCATCGTCCTAGCACCCATCATGTCCCTTGGACACCTCTCCATCCTCTGAATGTCAATAGATTTAATGTCCTTACCCCTCATTTTGAGTTAGAATTTCTAACTGTACCGTTATCTTCCATTCATGTACCATCTACTGTTCCTCATCTAAAATTTAGCAAACATATCCTGAATTCAGTAGTTATCAATATATGCTATTGATAAGAATGGTACTTACCCCATTTATTTAGGAAGAGTCAAACTTCACAGCCTTCTAAGTAGAGAAGACTTCAGTGGTTTAAATATTTTCATTCTGAATTCTTGCCGTAAGTGTATTTTATGAGAAGATTATTTTTCCCCCGACTCCGCTTGGAAAGTCAGAAGCGAGCAACATGGAAGAATATCACTTTGGAAGCAAGGCGGAAGAATATCATGGGCAGATGCTTTAGCAGAGAACAAATAAGGGATATGGCAAAGTCCCAGTCCCTGCTTCATCTTCATCTGTGGTCATGTGGTGGGCCAAACTTTGGAGTCTATAGCTCCGGAAGACCTACTGGAAGGTGTAATCTGTCAACATCTGCTCACTCGACTCAAATGAAATGTCCTCTTATTTAGTCCCAACTATCCCTCCAATATCTTTAGATAACAGTTGCCAGGCTTTCACTGCATAGTGATTTTGTCTGCATGTGTGTGTGTGTGACTGGCACATATTTCATGAGATTAGAAGCACTAGAAGGGTCAAAACTTATCTTGGGCATTTTTGTATCCTTAGCAACTAGAGCATGCCTGGCTCATAGCAGAAAGTCAAAGAAATAAATCCAAACAAACAAGTGAATATATTCAAGACCTCACTCAAAATCCCACAATTCTTCATCACCTTCAAACCTGCCATAGTGTTTGCTCCCTCTGTGATTCCATAATAATTTGTATATGATTCTCTTACAGCATTTTCATGTGACTTCATAATTATATATGTAGCCTACGTAATTATCAAACACAATAGCTATACAGCTGAATGTTTAAACCTCGGGCTTTGAATCACAACTTGACTGCTACATAGCTATCTCATCTTAGTTAAGTTGCTTAACATTTCTAAGATTGTTTCCTTGTTAATAAAATATATATAATTTATTTTTACACAAAGAAAAGATTTATTATGTACCAACATCTAACAGGTGTAGCTATTGGCAATAGAGTTAAGAGAAAAAGAAAAAGAAAAAAAGAAAAGAAAAGTATGGAGATGGGGAAAAAAGAAAAGGTGGACAAATTGCTTGTCCTCATGAATTGTGCATTACAAATATGAATTTATTTATATTTTTCTATGCCCAATTCTATATCTCCAAAGCAAACAATATGATTTCATATACTTATAAGTAGTCTGAAGAAAATAAAGCAAGGTAAGGGCATAGAGCTTAACAGAGATTTCAGGAAGTCCTGATGTTTATTGGAGTAGCTGATTTAAGGATTGAAGTCCCCCAAATCATTAGGGTTGTGCAAAAAATTCAAAAAAGTTTCTTCTTCTCAATGCATGGTGGGATTGCACTTTCTATATTCTTTGTATCTGGGTGTGGCCTTCTCAGTCCATGAAAGTTGGACAGAAGGGGAGTTGCGTGCAGAAGCTTTGAGAACCAACTCAAGATCTGTCCCATCTTCTTCACCTGTAGAAATTATTTGGAAGCATTTACTGAGAAGTTCTGGCCTTCATGGTAACCCAAACTGGACAGCACACAATTTGAAGATTGTTTTAGTACTGCGTAAGCTCTCCTGTCTTTACTGACACAAGCCTTATCACAATTCCTGACCCCCAGAGAGAGCCTGATAAATTCTTATTATCATTGTTGCTGACATTATTATTATTATTGATTTTATTATAGTAACATTCGTATTACCTATGTAGAAACATAGTAGAGGATAAATATCCTTCTCTTGAATTAGTTTTAAGGCAGGAAAATGCAAGCCTTTTGATCCTATCTTTAATTAAAATTACCTGTCAGAGGCGGCAGAGTGGCAACACTTAGATCCAAAGAGAAATCCCTAATGGGAAAAATTAAATGTATGCTTTCAATGCTATATTTTAATTGATTGGCACTGTAAAACTGGATACATATATTTTTAAACTATTTGGCTTGGAGACCTAATAAATCTAATTATCAATGCAGAAAACTTTTAAAAATCAAGTATATAAGTAAAAAATGTTAATTCTTTGAAATACTATTAGGAATAGTAAAAATTGTCACAAAATGTCAATATAAACTAAGAAATATTTTTAGGCACAGCTTAAATTATAGAAGAAAGAATTAAGTAACTTAACTGGACAGAAATACCAGTTTTAACTGAAATGTAGCTCAGTTTCATTTAAACCTTTGCAAGGGAATCATAGGAAAAAATATAACACATAACTTTCTCCAGTGGCAGAAATTGCTAACAGCATCACAGTAAATTTTGTGTGAAACATGTAAAAACAGATCTGGAGGGGTAGGGGAATGCAAAACACGTCAGAAGCAATTTTTCAGTGAATAAAATTAAATCAAAGGAGAAAGTAAATTTATTGGAACATAGATATAAATGATAAAATGAGAACTACATTTTATAAAATAAGAGCATGTTTCTTCAATAAGTATTTCAGTGGTATCTACAAAATCAAGTTCATAATTTTAAATTCTATAAGTGGAATTCTAGATATCCTATTTCTGATGCATACTAAAAACTAGTGAATTTGGAATATTATTTATTTTTTAGAGCTCACTATTTGCCACAACAATAGCTGCAGGGAAAGCTTAATTGAATTTGCATTATATGTTAGTAACAAATACAGTACAATCACAATAGTAGCCTTGATAGGCTTGACTTGAAATCGTGTGCTTGGTAGGCTTGATTTGAGAATATTCAGATAATACTTTTTCTATGCCGTAGAAATAACGAATGCAAATTCCTTGCTCCTAGAACTGAAAAAGAAGACATTATTCAATTGACTAGGACACAGAGTTACTGTCCTTTTATTGTTTGACATATTAACCTAAATAGAACAGATTTGTGAAATGTGTTCAAGTAAGAAAGAAAAACTACTTTTTGCTTCACTTTGAGATTTATTTATTTATTCAGAGCTCATTGTACTGATTGTGTGCTATCAGGAGAAGGCTTAACCTAGAAGCCAAGTTTCCAACAAGTGGTTTCTAGGTATCACATGGTTTGGTCTGTGTTGTTACTAAAATAAAGCACATGGAAGTAGTATCATGTAGTATTTGCCTATCTTTGTCTGACCTATTTCACTTACCATAATATTCTCCAGTTTCATCCAGGTTGTTGAAAATGGTAGAATTTTTAAAAATATTTGAATAATATGTCATCATATGTATTCATTCATCCATTGATGGACATTTAGGTGGCTTCAAGGTATTGGCTATTGTGAATAATCCTATTATGATCAGGGGTGTACAAATAATTCTTCAAGATCCCAATTTCGATTTCACGTTTCAAAAGAGGAATTATTGGAATCTATGGTAGATCTACTTTAATTTTTTTGAGGAACCTCTATGCTGTTTTCCACAGTCATTGTACCACATTCTGTCCTTTGGGAAAACTGAGCGGTATTAGTCAAAGGGTACGAAGTTTCAGTTGTGCAGTATGAATAAGCCCAAGAGCTCTGCTCTGCTGCAAAGTGCCTATGTTTAATAACACTTTGCTTTATACTTGAAATTTTGCTAAAAGTGTAGATCTCATATTAAGTAATCTTATCAGAAAATAATAATAACAATAATAAAGATGTGAGAGAGAAACATTTGAGGTGATGAATATGTTTATGATATAGATTGTTGTGATTATTTCACAGATGTATATTTATTGCCAGATGTATCAAGTTGTGTATATTAAATATATACATCTTTTTGTGTGTCAGTCATGTATCTCAATAAAATGGTATAAAAAATTAAAATAAAATAAAACACAAGATCATACACAAGCTAGCATATCAATTAAAATAACCTAATTCTTAATTTTGCATGAACAAAGTTAGTTTAATTATCTATATATCTATTTCGCTTGATAAACAGCTTTTAGTTTCCAAAAGTTAAAAATAATATTTTAAAGTAATAAATCATAAAATATAACAACTTTTCATGTGGTGTTATGGATATATATCATATATTAAATCATGTGTGGTATGTGTATGTATATATGTCTTAAATTTTATAATTTATATATTATATTGGAAATAATAGGGACAAAATTTGAACTAATTTAAATAGGATAAACATTGTTTTCTTTTGTTCTGAAGTGAAAATGTAGATCAGACCCTTTTCTTCAGTTCACTGAGGTTTCCTCAAATGGCTTGACACTACTGAGTTAACAAAGTTAGACTCTCCTCAATTTTTTAATGTATTAAAATAAAAGTCTCTTCCACTAAAGCATTCACTAGAATTATCAAATCTTCACCAGTGAAGTGTAGTCATTAGATAGATGGATGGGTTTTTACTCCTCCTATCATTTTTAATTGTCATGGAATTACATTTATCTTCCCTAAACCAGTACAATGTATGCTTTTCTTGGTTCAGTAGAAAGGGATGCATCCAAGGAAAGATAAATTATTCCTTTATCACCAAAACATTTATTAAATGTCTATATTTTTAGGGGGCAGTGCTGAGTGTTATAAATGGAAATTAATTAGGCTACATTCCTGCCTCTATCTCTATGACAACAGAAGATAGAAAACAACGTTGCAGGAATTTTAAGGCCATTCATTCAACATGGGGGATGCGTTCAACATGGGGATGCAAACAGATACGTTTTTACCATGAACATTTGCATCCTTGAGCACCATATATTAGTGCACTGGGTGAAAAGGGTGATGCATGCCATGTGATTAATTGCCACTCACCAAACATGGTAAGAAAGATCCCTGCCAAAATCCTACGACTCGACAGAGTGCTGTCCAAATGAGAACATGATGAGAAGGGGTAGGCACAGTGGGCTTTTTTTTTAATCATCCATATCCAATCTCAGAAATTACTAAAAAAAAAGGGATTTCCAGCTTGCATCTGCTTTCCACATTTTAAAAATCCTTTATATGCTGTGGGGAAAAATGTTAAACAAGGAATAAACTAGTTATTGGCAAACATTACAGAGAGGCACACTAGAGTAGTGGAAACTTCTCATACTCATGGAAATTTAAGCACATGCCTAGAGAATTAGACACATTTTGTATATTACATATACTCAATGCACTAACATATTATTTACTTTACCTATATTCCCCATCTCTACATGGGAAGATCTTATTAATCTTACCACATCTCTCTCTCAAACTCATTCCCTCTTCATTTGTTTCAGGACAATCAAATTAACATAAGTTGTGAATCATTTTGTTCTCGATAATTACAATAACCTCCTAGTCATTTTTTTTATTTTCCATTATTGTATTTCATACAATATTGCTTCTGAGGAAGAAACTCACTTCAAAGCAAAAGAAGTGCAAGAATGGGCTCATGCTCATGGATTTCACTGATTTTACTATGTACCCAACCAGTCTGAAGCAGCTGGCTTGATAGAATGATGGAATGTCCTTTTGAAGACTGAATTACGCACCAGCTAGGTAATAATACCTTTCAGGGCTGGAGCAAGATTCTCCAGAAGGCTCTGAATCAGCATCATTATATGGTACTGTTTCTCTGATAGCCAGGATATATAGGTCAAGGAGTCAAGGAGTGGAAATGGGAGTGGCATCACTCACAATTACCCTTGGTGACCCACTAGCAAAATTTTGGTTCCTGTTTCTACAGCTTTAAGTTCTGTCAGCCTAGAGGTCTTAGTTCCACAGAAACAAATGCTTCTAACAGGAGACACAACAATGATTTCATTGTATTGGAAGGTAAGACTGCCACCTGGTCACTTTGAGTTCCTCATGCCTTTGAGTCAACAAGCAAGAAGAAAGTTGTGGTGTTGGCTGAGATTATTAATCCTGACCATGAAGGGGAAATTGAACTAATCCTCCTCAATAAAGGTAAGGAAGAGTATGTCTGAAATCCAGGAGATTTCTTAGTGTGTCTCTTAGTATTACCATACCTTGCAATTAAAGTCAATGGAAAACTGTGACAATCCAATTCTGGCAGAACTACAAATGGCCCAGACCTTTCAGGAATGATGGGTTAAGTCACCCTATCAGGTGAAGAACCATCAACAGGTAAAGAACCAAAATACATATGTTTTTCTCCTTGTGGGGTAGAAAAAAAGATACCCCTTTGAACACGATTTTCTTTGAACAGTCATTAAGTATCAGTGTATTACAAACCAAAATATTCCTTAGCCTTTATTTATTTCATTTGGCATCTAACCTCATAAACTATGGTTTGACAGATGATCCAACCAAATTATTGTATATTTTAGTTAAATATTTTAGGATAATGGTTCATAAAATAATCATTGGTATCAACTACTCTGAGCTGAGCATTTAAAAAGTCTTGGTGCAAAAGTTCTAAGCGATCATATCCATTCTGCACCTTAGGGGAAGTAATCACAAATTTATTTTGGTAATGTCTATGTTAGTCAGTGTTTTTACTTTCTTGCTAGTCGGAAAACTGAATATTAATAGACATAAATATTTGTGATTGTTAGAACCAAATGCAAAATCAAAACAATGTTGTTTCTACATTTTTATGTTGAAAATAGACCAGATTTAATTTTTACCCTACATGGGATAGGAGAGAATACACAAATCAATTTCATTCTGAAATGAGACAAAGAGATTCTGGCATTTGTTAGGACTGTCTAAAAGGAGAAAAAAAAAACAAAAACAAAAAAACTAGATGTTTGCTTTAACGGGATAATACTGTGTTTTCATAGGTACCACAGAGCTATTTCCATAGCTTTCAGTGGGGGTATATTGTTTTAATCGCTTCTATAGTGACTGCTATGATTTTGTCTTGGTTCACTCACATTAAGTTGCCGAATCCCTATTTGTGTACATAGACTTGCATTTATAAATATATGCCCGGTGTCTGTTAGTGACCTTCCACTGACCATCTCTGCACAAATATCTCTTATCTGAAAATTTAGAGCAAAGTTTGGTAAACAGTGCAAAATTCAGGAGAGAAGACGTAAATCAAAACTAAAATAATAAGTTCAAAGTCTTGAACTCTTGCAATATATTGTTTTTCAATCTTGGGAGTCATTGAAATGATTACAGAGACCCAAACTATTTGAAATGCATGTCTAAAATCTAACCGGGGTGCAACCACATTTGAGTAAAAGGCTATTAAAATGATGAAGTCATTATATTGTATCCAAGGATAAAAGACTTGTAAATATTTAGTCTTTCACAGTCACAAACCACTTAAATGAATGAATATAGTCTATTCAATGGTTTCTGGTTCTAATTGCCGCCAGGAAATGTCAAATTCACATGCTGTCCCAGAACACAAGATTTAGCTTTTGGATTTTTAATTTAGCTAAAAGATGTGTAAAAGCACACAGTCATTCAGATCTCTGTTGGCTCCAAATCTGTGTAAGATTATATACAAATAATGTTTAAGCTAGCATTGGCAATCACATTGGCTAACTAACTTTATTGTAATTAATTGTATTTTTGTTTTTTATTTTTTTTTAGGGAGAAACAAAAATAATGAAGGATGAAAATTTGGAGAGGCACTATTTTCAGTAATAGTCTTATAAATGAGGTAAGGCTCAAAGTTGCCAAAATGGAATCTGGAAATAAAGATCCATCAGCCTTATGTCTAAAGTAAATCATAATTGTTCTGAAAATGATTAACGCTGGGTGACAGCCAATGTTCCTTTGATAAAATAGTACTTAGTCTGATGCTACAATTGAGTAGACAGGAAATGGTTCACCTTTTGGTAATGAATTAACTCTTTCGTACAGGCCTATAGTAATTCCAAAACATAAGTTACAAAAATGGTTCAGATGCCAGGAAATTAAACAGAGTTTCGCAGGATAGCAGACAATTGTGTGTGTGTGTGTTTTCTTTTTCTTTTTTTTTTTTTTTTTTTTGCTTTTTCTTCTTATCAGTATATTTGGCAAACAATGTACCTATTGCTCAAGGAGCTTCCTACAATTTCTTTGCTGATTTGGCTGCATCAGAGTAGAATTTAGTAAACAACAACATAACAGTAGTATTCAGTGACTTTTTACTTTGCAAAATTACACAAAATATTTTTAATAACTTTGTAATAAGGTAGAATCTAGGCAGATCAAATTCTCATAATTTGTCAAAGGTAGCCATTAAAATTGTAATAATGTATTGGAATTTCTTGATTCCTGGAATGCAAAAAACTATTAAGCTGGGTTTCTGTCGTCATATAGTGTATTTAAATGCTTCTTTTAGACATGTCTTTGCATTCCACACCACACTTCCTATATGCAATATTGCCAAGCTCAGTCTCTTTCTTCCCATGGGCATAACTTAAATGCATCTAGAAAATGATCTGAACTGTAGAGTGCATATCATTTTAAACTGGAGAGAAGAATAAAGCCTTGGAGACAGCACTGTATGTGGTTGTAGTAGTCCAAGTTAAAAATGACCTAAGTATCAACGAGGGATTTGAATGCTAGACTAGTGTGGTTATTAATGGACACATACTCTTTCCTCAACCAAGTATCTGCTTCTATTCCTTGTGGTTATGGGAATAGGAAATGGAAAGAGACAACACTTTACTGGCAGACACATTACTGACCCAGCAGAGGCAGCAAGAGAAATGAGCAGAGAAAGCTTCAGAGAAGAGAGTCCTGCCAAGCAGAATGATTGCTTCAGGAAGTACAGGATTCCTTGGACATGATGGTGACTGGGTTGGATAACCACCTAACAGAGTAGAATGGAGCAATCAATGGGCTGTTAATCTAATCATCCTAGAATGTTGAAATCACTGGGAAAGAAGCAAAGGCATCCTGATTCCTGCCATTTCTGACTCATGGGTATTTGAGAGAGCCAGCCTCTCACTTCACTTAGGACACGTTGACAGCCATTTGCTAGCCATATATCTGGCATGGTCTCGAATTCAAATATTCATTCTGTAATCAGAAAATGTCTTGATGTTTTGCTTTCATAAGTATAGCTATTAAAATAATATATTAATAAAATGCAGTTTTTAGACCAGTATAACTCTTCAAGACAGTTCTTAAAATAAATAAAATGGTTAGGAGCTTTTTAAGTTACAGATTTTAGCAAATATATTTAAGTTAGAAAAAACAAACATTAAATATATGTTTTAAGATTTATATTTAGCTTATTTCACATATCAACTTTGCTAACTTATAACAGTAATCAAATTTTATGAAAAAACATATTTGGAACTAGGTTCAATACAATCTAATGCATAAAAGACACGAAGGAGAAATAAATAGTGGAAGAACATAAATACAAATGATTAAATAAGAAAGCAAGCCATGTTATTACAGGCTAAATAATACCTAGAAATGGTCCCCACTTGAAAGCAGATACTTTGTTTTTCCTCCTCTTTCTTTCATTATGCTAGAGGGAATCCAGAGCATAGTTTACCCTGGAAACAAAGACAAAATTAAAGGAGTCAGACAGAGGGAAAACCAGTACTCACCTCTGCTATCTTGAACTTGAGAGATAAGTAGAAAGTTTCTGAAAAAGATGACTTTTATAGAACTGTATTTTTGAGATGCTTAAAATTCTTCCACTAATCATGCATTCTTCCATTTGTGATATATTATTAAATTCTAGAACAGAAATTTATCAAGGCTTTCTGGGTCTTCAAGAAACAATTTATATAAATGAAACTGCCCCTGGAAAGGATCATAACATAATCAGCAGACACTTGGCCAGTTTTCTTTATAATAATGTTAGAAAATCTGTGTTTGCTGGTAAGGAAAAATAAGATAGTCTTCTAAGGAGCTGTGAATAAAGAAAATTAGGTACCTTAATTGGGAAGAAATGAAAATAGAAAAGTATCAGAGATGGGCTTTCCCTGGATCTATGCCTTTTCTGCAGTTTGCTTCACTCTACATACAAAGGGGTCCAGCTCTAGCTGTTCTTCCCTAATGATATTATTGGCAGTCAGCTGAATGTCTGCACAGAGAATGTCACAGTCACGGCAGGATTTTTTCTGTATTGAAAAAGCAGAAACCAACTTCTTGGCACTCCATCAGAAGAGATGTGATTTCCTAACTAAAGCAGAATGCTCAATCAGAAGAGTTTTTGGAACTTTTCCCTCTGCCATGGAACCTGGTGAATGGTTTGTGTTTTTCCAAAATTACTTGAAATTTAGCTGCTAGGAGGCTATGCCGGCCGTTCCAATTTTTCTTTCAATTTTGCATTTTATTGGATGCTTCCCTCAAGTCTTCCAGCATAGTTCAGTCATTAGTCAGAGCTGGAAGGTTTATTATTTATTTTGACAGTCACCAGCCTATTTTGTCAAACCATACACATTAATGCTCCATTTGACAGGTGTTACTCTTAAAATCCTTCAGTTTATTTTCCCCCTTTGTGTGAGGCTTCTATGTCTACTGTCTTGTTTACTTTCCCAAAGGAAGCACAATACATTTTCTGGTTGATAAAAGCTTGGTTTTGTTGCTACTTTTCAGTGACAGCTCAAGCAGCCATTGGTCAAAAACTTTTTTCTTGATTTAATCAAAATTTTGGTGAAGTGCTTACACTAGGAACCATTAGGAAATAAAATAAAACAAAAGAAAAATAGTGAATGTAGTGTAAGTAGAGGCAGAGAAACATTGCCATTTTACCTGCAATGTGCATACTGCAGGGGATATTGAAGTTAGAATTTCTTTACTCTAAAAGAGCTCTAAGGTTAATTGTATATTACAAACTGTCATAGAAGAAAATACAGGGAGCTATGATAACATAGAAGAGAGCACTATCCAGATTAGAAAAGTCAGGTAGGTCTTCCTGGAGAAGATGACAGCTAAATTGATTTGTGAAGATAAATAGTAATGCAGACAAAAGGAGATGACAGGATGGGAAATCTATGTGGATGCCAATATAGGAAGGATAGTGAATCTGATTTGAATATATTACTTATAACATATCATGAAAGCATTTGTGTGTGCATATATACATATATATTCTGATATTTGTGACTCATCTCTGTTATCCATTTAGTTCTCTAACTTCCTTTTCTGCTCAAATGTTATCTCTTCAGGAAGCCTTCGCTGATCACCCAATGTAAATACTTCTCTACCACTTCCTTGGTAGCTCTCCATCTTTAAGCCTTGCTTCATGTTTCTCTTTTCCTTTCTCTTTTCTTTTCTTTCTCTCTTTCTCCTCCTCCTCCTCCTCCTCCTCCTCCTCCTCCTCCTCCTCCTCCTCCTCCTCCTCCTCCTCCTCCTCCTTCTTCTTCTTCTTCTTCTTCTTCTTCTTCTTCTTCTTCTTCTTCTTCTTTTTTAGACAGAGTCTTGCTCTGTGGCCAGGATGGTGGGCAGTGGAGCAATCTTGGCTCACTTTAACCTCCTAAGTCTCCCAGGTTCAAGCGATTCTCCTGCCTCAGGCTTCTGAGTAGCTGGGACTACAGGTGCACACCACCACACCTAGCTAATTTTTGTAGTTTTAGTAGAGACGTAGTTTCACCATGTTGGCCAGGATGGTCTCGATCTCTTGACCTCGTGATCCACTGCCTAGGCCTCCCAATGTGCTGGGATTACAGGCACGAGTCACCGCCCCCAACCTGCTTTATGTTTCTTATGGGAATGCTTCATTGTCTGTCAGGAAGGAAAGCAAATATTTAATAAATTAATTGTTGTTAGTCCCCTTCTGTTTCTTAGCTGTACTGTGCAACACACTACTTTAACACTCAGTGGTTTAAAATGCAACCATTTATTAGTCATGATTGTGTTTTCCAAGAATGAGAGCAGGGCTTGTCAGGGATGGCTCATCTGTGCTCTGTGATCTTGGCTGCATCCACTCATTCAGGTTGTAGTTGGGGTATAGGATCAAAGGTGACCTTACTCACATGTCAGGAATCATGGTGCTGGGCTGCTGCTGAGGTCCTTTTATTTACATGGCCACTTTCTCCAAGTGGATAGCCTAGACTGCTTTTCTAGAAGCCTTAGGATAGCAAAATAATGAAATAATCAGGTTCTATGTCTCTTAAAGTCTAGGCCCTGAACAAACACAATCTCACTTCCACCACATGGTTAAATCAACTCCAAAGCCTATCCAGATTGAAGGAGAAGATAAATAAATTCCATGTGTTTTTTAAACATGAGGAGTAGCATGTACCTGCAGGCAAGGGAGGGATTGTTACAGTCATTTTTGCTGACTATTCTGCATACTCTCTAGAATTCAAACTGCTCAAGGACATAATCTAGTTGTGTGGAATCAAGAATATAGTTGCTCACTTACTGACTTTTCATCATGTCCACATTGAAGCACAATTAAGTACCATATTCACATCTCTAGTCCTGATTTATTTTTTATTGCGACAGGTTCTTGCTCTGTCACTCAGGCTGGAGTGCAGTGGCACAATCCTGACTCACTGCAACTTCAACCTCCTGGGCACAAGCCATCCTTCACCACAACGTCCCAAGAAGCTGGGAAATTGGGAGGGACTACAGGTGTATGCCACCATGCTTGGCTAATTTCAATTTTTTTTTTTTTTTTTGGTTGCCCAGGCTGGTCTCAAGTGATTCTCCCACCTTGGCTACTCAAAGTACTGGAATTATAGGCATGAGCTACTGTGGTTGGCCCTCAACATATTTTTAAACTAGAATTTTTTAAAAATGGTCTCTGTTTATTGGACATTTATATTTATATGCCCTAGCCTTGCTTCAGAAACAATAATATAACAACAAATTCATCTTTCCTCCCATTTTATTTTTTCTTCCAATTTTTTCTGCTCTGTAAATGGTATTCTTTCAGACTTTTATTATCACCAAGGATTTAAAATGTGAAGTTACCTTTCTCTCTCTCTTTCTGTCTTTTGTTTTTGCAATCAGATGGACCCAAAATCATATTTGAAAATTGGTTCTACTATGTACTGACAATGTGGAATTGAGTAAATCACTTAACCTTTCTGAACCTATTTATTCTTCAATTAAAATTGATAGGATATCCTCATCTCAGGGTTGTTCTGGAGATTAGTTAAAAGAAATCTTTGTAGACAGCCTGAAGAAGATGTTAAGCATTCACTAAATGTAAATTCCCAGCTTTAGAAAGTTTTTTTTCTAGTGATTATGTTCTCCATGTGCTATTATTAACATTTTATGGATATTCTATGTCTCTACAACAAAAGAGTAAACTCCTTGAAGACAGTGACTCTAGAATTCTTAGGGTAGGGTCCTACATACTTAGAATTTGGAGCATGATAAACTCTGTCAAATGAGTCACATTAACATCAATTAAAAAGCATGAACATTTTGTGGGAGAGAGTAAACATAAACTCACTGCTTTGTTGAAAATTAGGCAATGTATATTGTCATTTTAATTGTTGTTAGTTTGCATTCTACATTATGCTGTGTTCTCTATAAAGCAAACTCTCTTTTAAAAGAGAAGTCCGTAAGAAAATAAGAGGGCTGGTGTAAAGGGAACTACTGATTTTGACAGTCAGAGGAGAGTTTTTAAGACATAATACCAGATGTTGGAGTGATTTTGGTAATCATATCCCTTTTAGCTTTGCGTGAAGATCTTTATACCTCCTTTTTAAAAGTTCAATAATATCACAGCAATACATTTTTAAGCAAATATATTTTAGAGACCAAATGCTTTTTTTTCCTCTCTGAAATATGATTATTTCAATTACTAGTAGCAACAATTAATCACTGACTGATTCATCAGCCTGCAGCTGGGATTATAGAGCTGACTTCCTTTTTTTTTTTATTCCTGTAGACTCTGCACAGCAGGGATTGAGTGATAGCAAACTAATAACCTTTCCCTAGCCTTAGTACTTTTTCTTAATACTAGCAAAGAAGAAAATTTTAAATATTTTCCCAAGTTCATTTTTACCCCATACAACTCATTTTTATTAAGCTTTACTGAGATATACTTGACAAATATTTTATCTATGTATATAATGATGTAATGTTTTGATATACATATATGTTATTAAATGATTTCCACAATCAAGCTAATTAACATATCTATCTACTTATGATTTAGTAAATTTCAAGTATACATTACTATTAACCTTAGTCATCATGCTATACATTAGGAATCTGGAAATCATTTATCTCATCATTGCAATTGTAAACTTTTTGTAATTATGTATCCCCATTATTTATCCCCATTTCCCCCATCTCAATCACCTATTTGCAATTATATATCCCCAATATATTCCCATTTCCCCAACCTGTATCCCTGGTACCCAACCTTCTAATCAGTTTTTATGAGTTCAACATTTTTAGATAAGTGAAATCATGCAGTATTTGTTTTTCTGTGTCTAACTGATTTCACTTAGCATAATGTCTTCTAGGTTCATCCATGTTGTTGCAAATGACAGAATTTCTTTCTCTGTTAATGCTGTGTAATATTTCATTGTATGTATATATTTTATACATATATACACCCACACTAAAATGTCTTCATTCATTAATTGACAGACACTTAGGTCATTCTCATATCTTGGCTATTGTAAATAATGCTGCAAGAAACATGAGAATGCAGAGATCTCTTTGAGATAGTGATTTTATTTCCTTTGAGTATATCCACAGAAGTGGAATTACTGGGTCATATGGTATTTCTACCTTTTTTTTTTTGAGAAACCTCCATACTGTTTTGCATAATGTTTTTACTAGTGTATATTCTTCTCAATAATATATGAGTTTCCTTTTCTCCACATTCTCACTATACTTATCTTTTGACTTTTCAGTAATAGCCATTGGCAGTGGAGCAAGATGGTGGAACAGAAGACTACAACCTTTATCCCCCTGTAGGAACACAAAATTTTAACGACTATCTAAACTGAGGAAAGCACAGTCACAAGAACTAAGAATCAGGTAGGCCATCACAGTACTTTGTTTTAGCTTGATATTGCTGAAAGAGAGGCATTAAAGGGGGTAGGAGAGACATTCTTAAATTGCCAACACCATGCCTCCTCCATCTCCCTGCATGGTCATGTGGGGCAAAAAGAGTCTGTCTCCTTTAGTGAGAAAGAGGGCAGTGACTGAGGGACCTCACACTGAACTTCATATTGCCCTGTCACAGCAGAGAGAAAAGACATGCTGGGCTTAGCCAGTTCCCAGGCCTGAAGGGAGTCATAGACTGGCCCTAGACAGAAGGGAATTGCCCTTTCTAGTGGTTGCAACTTGAGTGTATTGGCAAGCCTTGCAAACGGAGGCCAAAGTTCTCTGGTGTCCTAGCTAAACCAGAAAGGCAGTGTAGGAAACAAGGACTGCAATTCTTAAGCAACGCCTAGTTCTGGGTTGGGCTCAGAGCCAGAGGACTAGGGTGGCACATGATCTGGTAAAACAAGAGCCGGGGCAGCCAAAGAAATACTTGTGACAGCACCTTCCCAAATCCAGGCAGCACAACTGACAGCAATGAAAGTGACTCTTTCCTTCTGCTTTAGGAGAAGACAGTAAAGAGTAGAGAGGACTTTGCCTTGCATCATGCATACCAGCTCAGCCACAATAGAATAGGGCACTGGGCAGGGTTGTAAGGCCCCCATTCCAGACTCTAGATCCCAGACAACATTTCTAGACACACCCCAAACCAAAAGGGAATCTGCTGCCTTGAAGGGTAGGACCCAGTCCTGGCAGGTTTCATTACCTACTGGGGCTCCTTTAATCAGTAGGTCCTGAACAGCCAGGACCTTGTACCCAGGTAGTACATGATGGACCTTGGGCTGTGAGATATGTTGGCTTCAGGTGGGACACACCACATTCCCAACTGTTGTGGCTATAGTGAAAGACTCCTTCTGTTTGATAAAAGCAGAGGGAAAAGTAAAGGGGTCTTGTCCTGCACCTTAGCCACAGTGGGATAGAGAAACAAACAGGCTCTTGGGGTCCCTAAGTCCAGGCTTAGGCTCTCAATCAGGTTTGTGAACCTTCCCTGGGCCAGAAGGCTAAGTCCCAGGTCTGGTAGCATTCACCACAAGCTGACTGAAGAGCCCTTGGGGCTTTAAGTGA
This sequence comes from Piliocolobus tephrosceles, assembly GCF_002776525.5. Taxonomy (NCBI): domain Eukaryota; kingdom Metazoa; phylum Chordata; class Mammalia; order Primates; family Cercopithecidae; genus Piliocolobus; species Piliocolobus tephrosceles. Next base: position 78,586,268 of record NC_045438.1, on the reverse strand, counting down.
GCATCGGCAGTGACCTGGAAGAATCCCCTGTGGGCCAGTGATGGCAGTGGCCATAGGGAAAGGCGCCTCTGCCTATGAAAAGGGGACGAAAGAGCAGGATAGACTTTGTATTGTGGTTTGAGTGTCAGCTTAGCTACAGTAGAATAGAACATTAGGTAAATTTCTAGGGTTTTTGACTTCAAACCCTGGCTTCCAGACAGAATCTCTGGACCCACGTGGGACCTGGGGAAACTCACTGCCCAAAAGGGAAGGACAGAAATGAGGTTGGCTTCACCACTTGCCAGTTGCCAAGCCCTAGAATCTTGACCGAACACAGGTGGTAGTCAGGTAGAGGTTACAGTGGGCCTTCGGTGAGATTGAGTGCTGTGTTGACTTCAGGTCTGACCCAGTGTAGTTTCAGTGGTGGTGACCACAGAGGTGCTTGCATCTCCACAGCCCAGTTTCAGGTGGCTCACCACACACAGAGAGAGACTTTGTTTGGGAGAAAGTAAGTTAAGAGAACAAGAGACTCTGCCTGGTAATCCAGAGAATTCTTCTTGATCTTATCCAAAAACCACCAAGGAAGTACCTCTTCTAGTCTGTAAGAACCATAGCATTATTGGATTTGGGGCCTAAATCCTTTCAAATAGTTGGAAAATCTTCCCAAGAAGGACAAGCACAAACAAGCCCAGATTGCACAAAGTACAATAAATACTTAACTCTTTAATGGCCAGACACCAACAAACGTCTACAAGCAACAAGACCATCCAGGAGAATATGACCAAAGCAAATGAACAAAATAAGGTACCAGCGTCAATTCTAGAGAAACAGAAATTTTCTGACCTCCTGGAGGTCACAGAGATATATGACTATTCAGACAGAGGACTCAAAATAGCTGTTTTAAGGAAAATCAAAGAAGTTCAAGATAACACAAAGAAGGAATTCACAATTCTATCAGATAAATTTAACATACAAATTGAAATAATTAAAAAGAAGTAGAAATTCTAGAGTTGAACAATCCAGTTGACACACTGAAGAATGTCAGTTGTCAGAGCCTCTCAATAGCAGAAGAAAGAATTAATGAGCTTAAAGACAGGCTATTTAAGATACAGTCAGAACAGACAAAAGAAAAAAGAATAAAAATCAATGAAGAAGGCCTACAAAATCTAGAAAATAGCCTCAAAAGGGCAAATCTAAAACTTATTGGCTTTATAGAGAAGGTAGAGAAAGTGATAGAGGTAGAAGGTTTATTCAAAAGAATAATCTTTTTTAAGAAAATCTGTTATGTCTATAGTCTGAAATTATTGAAAATTGCATTCTTAAAAAGCACACATTCATAACAATTGTACAGTGTAACTTTCTATTTCACTCTAAAGCCTAAAAGCCAGAAGATGTATTTCTCAGATTTTCAAATGACATTCCAAAATTATATATTCTTTGCATATTTTATCTCATTTGACAATAAAAGAGCAACAAAAGTAAAAAAAGAAAGAATAATATCATCAGACAACTTCCCAAACCTAGAGAAAGATATCAACATTCAAGTACAGGAAGGTTATAGAACATGAAGCAGATTTCACCCAAAGAAGACTACTTCAAGGCATTTAAAAATCAAACTTCTGAAGGTCAAGCATAAAGGGTCTTAAAAGCAGCAACAAAAAAGAAACAAATAACATACAATGGAGCTCCAATACATGTGGCATCAGACTTATCAGTAGAAACTTTACAGGCCAGAAGAGAGTGGCATGACATTTAATGTACTGAGTTAAAACAAACAAACAAAACTTTTTTACCTTAGAATGGCATATGTGGGAAAATATCCTTTAAACATGAAGGAGAAATAAAGACCTTCCCACACAAACCAAACCTGAGGAATTTCATCAACACAAGACCTGTCCTACAAGAAAAGCTACAGGGAATTCTTCAATCTGAAAGAAAATAATGTTAATGAGCAAGATGAAATCACCTGAAGATATAAAATTTACTGGCAATAGTAAGCATACAGAAAAACCAGAATATTATAACACTATAATCCTGGTGGATAAACTAATCTTACGTAGAAAAATTAAATGATGAATCAATCAAATTTCATAACTACAACTTTTTAAGACATAATACAATAAGTCATAAAGAGAAAAAACAAGTTTAAAAAGTTAGAGGACAAAGTTAAGGTGTAGAGTTTGTATAGTTTTCTTTTGCATGTTTGCTTGTTTGTTTATGCAATCAGTGTTAACTTGTTAGCAGTGTAAAATAAGGGGTTGTAAAATAGCATTTGCAAGCCTTATGAAAACCTGAAACTGAAAAACATACAATGGATACACAAAATATACAATACAAGGTATTAAAGCACAACACTAGAGAAAATAACATTTGCTAAAAGGAAGACAAGAAGGAAGGAAATAAAACACAAAACAAATAGAATATAAATGACAACATAGCCAGAGTTAAGTCTCTACTCATCATCACAATAACATTGAATGTAAGTGGACTAAACTCTCCAATCAAAAGACATAGAGTAGCTGAATGAATTAAAAAAAGAAGACCTAATGATATGTTGCCGACAAGAAACACACTTCACCTATGAAAAGTCTACACACAGACTGAAAATAAAGGGATGAAAAGAGATATTCCATGACAATAGAAACCAAAACAAAGCAGGATTAGCTACACATATATCAGACAAAATCGAATTCAAGACAAAAACTATAAGAAAAGATGAAGAAGATCATTATATAATGATAAAGGAGTCAGTTGAGCAAGAGAGATAGTGATTGTAAATATATACGCACCCAACGCTGGAACACCCATATATATTTATAAAACAAATATTACTGGAGCTAAAGAGAGAGATAGACTCCAATACAATAAGATACAATACAATACAATAGTTGGAGGCTTCAATACCCCACTTTCGGCATTGGACAGATCTCCCAGACAGAATATCAACAAAGAAACATTGAATTTAATTTGTACTACAGGAAAAATTTACTTAATAGATATTTATAGAACATTCTATCCAAAGTCTGCAAAATTTATTCTTAGCACATGAATCATTCTCAAAGATAGACCAGACCATATGTTATGTCAAAAAACAAGTATTAAAACATTGAAAAAAAGTGAAATAATGTAAAGCATTTTCTCTGCCACAGGAAAATAAAACTAGAAATCAGTAAAAAGAGGTTTTGAAAACTATACAAAGACAAGACAATTAAACAATATGCACCTAAATGACCAGCGAGTCAATGACATAATTAAGAAAGAAATTGAAAAAAATTCTGAAACAAATGATAATGGAAACAGAACATACCAAAACCTATGAGATTCAAATGAAACAAGCACTAAGAGGTAAATTTATAGCTATAAGTATCTACATCAAAAAGTAGAAAAAAAATCAAATAAATAACCTAATAATGCATTATAAAGAATTAAAAAATCAAGAACAACAAAATCCAAAATTAGTAGAATAAAATAAATAATAAATATTGGAGCAGAAATAAATGAATTTGAAATGAAGATAACAATTAAAAAGATTAACAAAATAATACTGATTTTTTAAAAAGATAAATTGACAGACCTTTAGCCAGATGAATGAAGAAAAAAGGAGAAGACCCAAATAAATAAAATCAGAGATGAAAAAGGAGACATTACAACTGATACTGCAGATAGCCAAAGGATCATTAGTGGCTACTATGAGCACCTATATGCAAAAAAATTGGTTGGAAAATTTGGAGGAAATTGATAAATTCCTGGACACACGGAACCTATCAACATTGAACCATGAAGAAATCCACAACCCAAAGAGACCAACAAGTAATGATATTGAAGCCATAATAAAAAGTCTCCAGGAAAGAAAAAGGACCTGATGGGTTCACTGCTGCATTCCACCAAACATGTAAACAGGAACTAATACTGACACTACTTAAACTATTCCAATAAATAGAGGAGGAGGGAACACTTCTAAACTCATTCTATGAGACCAGTCTTACCTTGACACCAAAACCAGACAAAGACACATGATAAAAAGAACACTGCAGGCCAATATATCAGATGAATATTGATGCAAAAATTCCAAACAAAATACTAGCAAACAAAATTATATAAAAGATTTAAAAAATCATTACAATCAACGAGGATTTATCCCAGCAATGAGAGAATGGTTCAACATATGCAAATCAATCAATGTGATACTTCATATCAACAAAATGAAGAAGAAAAACCACATGATCTTTTCAATGATGCTGAAAAGCATTTGATTAATTTAACATCTCTTCATTATAAAAACCTCAAAAACTGGTTACAGAAGGAACTAACCTCAATATAATAAAAATTGTATGCGACAAACCCACAGCTAGTATCATACTGAATGGGGAAAAACTGAAAGTCTTTCCTTTAAGATTTGTAACATGACAAAAACTCCCACTTTCACCTCTGTTATTTGACATAGTACTAGAAATCCTAGCTAGAGGTATCTGACAAGGGAAGGAAATAAAGGGCATCCAAATTGGAAAGGAAGAAGTTGAATTATCCTAGTTTGCAGATGATATAATCTTGTATTTGGAAAAATTTAAAGACTGCAGCAAAAAACTATTCAAACTGATAAACAAACTCAGTAAGGTTGTAGGATCAAAATCAACATACAAAATTCAGTAACATTTCTGTATGCCAACAGTGAATTGTCTGAAAAAGAAATAAGGAAGTAAGCCCATTTATAAGAGCCACAAATAAAATTAAATACCTCATAATTAACTTGACCAAAGTGAAAGATTTCTACAATGAAAACTATAAAACACTGATAGAAGGAATTGAAAAGGATCTCCAAAATGGAAAACTCTTCCAGGTTCATGAATTGGAAGAAGCAATATTGTTATAAATTCCACACTACCTAAAGCAATCTACATATTCAATGTAATCCCTATCAAAATATCAATGATGTTATTCTCAGAAATAGAAAAACAATCCTAAAATTTATTTGAAACCCCAAAAGACCCAGAATAATGAAAGCTATCCTGTGCAAAAAAAAAAAAAAAAAAAAAAAAATTATAACTGGAAGAATCACATTACCTGACTTCAAATTATACTACAGAGCTACGGTAATGAAAACAGCATGGTTCTGGCATAAACACAGACAGAAACCAATGAAACAAAATGGAGAACTCAGAAACAAATCCACATACCTACAGGGCACTCATTTTGACAAAGGTTCAAGAATATATATTGGGCAAAAGACAGTGTCTTCAATGAATGCTATGAGGAAAACTGGATATGCATATGCAGAAGAATGAAGTAGATCCTTATCTCTCACCATATACAGTAATCAAATCAAAATGGATTAAACACTTAAAATGTAAGGTATCAAACTATGAAATTACTACAAGAAAACCTTGGGAAAACTCTTCAGGACCTTGGTCTGGGCAAAAATTTCTTCAATAATACCCCATAAGCACAGGAAACCAAAGCAAAAATGGGCAAATAGGATTACATCAAGTTAAAAAGCTACTGCACAGCAAAGGAAACAGTTAAATAAATGAAGAGACAATTCACAGAATGGGAGAAAATATTTGCAAACTACCCATCTGACAGGGGATTAATAACCAGAATGTATAAGGAGCTCAGACAGATGTTTAGGAAAAAATATTATAATACAGTGGGGAAAAAAAAACGGCCAAATATTTTAATAGACAGTTCTCAAAAGAAGATATACAAATGGCAAGAAGGCATATGAAAATGTGCTTAACATCATTGACCATCAGTGAAATGCAAATGAAAACTACAATGAGATACCATCTCATCCCAGTTAAATGGCTTATATCCAGAAGGCAGGCCATATCAAATGCTGGAGAGGATGTGGAGAAAAGGGAACTATCTAACATTGTTGGTGAGAATGTAAATTAGAACAACCACTACAGAGAACGGTTTTTGAGGTTCCTCAAAAAGCTAAAAATAGAGCTACCATAGGATCTAGCCATCTCACTACTGGGTATAGACACAAAAGAGAGGAAATCATCATATCAAAGAGATATCTGCACTCTTGTGTTTGTTGCAGCACTGTTCACAACAGCCAAAACTTAGAAGCAAGCTAAGTGTTCATCAACAGATGCATGAATAAACAAAATGTGGTACTTATGCACAGTGGAGTACTATCCCGTCATAAAAATGAATGAGATCATGTCATTGACAATAACGTGGATAGAACTGAAGTTCATTATATTTGTTAAGTGATGCCAGGCACAGAAGGACAAACATAGTAAGTTCTAACCTGTTTGTGGGATCTAAAACTGAAAACAATTGAACTCATGGATATAGAGAATAGAAAGATGGTTACCAGAAGCTGGAAAGGGTGATGGAGTGGTGGTGGGGATATGGGAATGGTTAATGGGTACAAAAAAACAGTTAAAGAATAAATAAGACCTAGTTTTTGATAGCACAACTGTGCAATTATAATTTAATTGTGCATTTTAAAAGAGTTAACAGAATATACTTAGATTATAATACAAAGGATAAATGCTTGAGGTAATGGATACCCAATTTGCCACCATGTGATTATTACTCATTGCATTTCTATACCAAAATATCTCATGTACCCTATAAATATATGCACAAATAGAGTGAGGGTTCTCAATTAAATATCCCACAGATTTGTAAACTATCCACAAATGCCAAAGAACAATTTTTGTTGTGAGGAATTTTCTATACCTTATATCAGTTTCTCTAAAATATTAAAATAAATGTCCTTAGTGGGAACCAGAATCTTAAGGACAGTACTGAGTTACTTACTACATAATCACATTAATTTACTCACTTAATAATTTTAAAGTCCAGCATCAGTTGGAAATGGTAGCTATAAGATCTTTAGACTAATTTTTTTTTCACTCTTTACAAAGTAACTGAAATCATAATTAGTAGACATTAGGAATATTATACTTGTCAAGAACTTAGAAGGGTCTGAGATTTTACCCTATGCACGTGACAACTTAGCTTGCCAGTTTTATGTGTGGTGGCAAAAGACAGGAGATTTCTGGGCCAGAAACAACAGACTTTATTACTAATAGCAATACCAACAGTCAGAGTATCAGCATTTATTTTTGCGCTCCACGGGCTAAAGCTAAGAGAGCTGAGTGCCTGCATACACACAGTGGTTTACATTATACAGGAGGAAATCTGAACTTAGGGAAATCAAATCTTTAAGGATGGGCAGTAATCTGCCTGATCTTTGCCTTCCCCCCAAAATCACTATCTTTGTCATACTGAACAATAAATAAAACCTGTCTTTTACTTTGTAGGGGGAGATTATCATTACCTTCTTAGTCTTTTGCTGTACAAACTCCCTTGAAATGATAGTCCAGAACAATGGCTATTATTACCTCTGTTCTCTAGATGTGCAGACACATGTGAGACATATACAGAATTGTTTTTTGGCAATATTGTCTTCTTTACTCAATGCTATCTTAACTTTCAGCAAATTTTTCCATGAGTACACCAGTCTGACAGTCACACTAATTAATGTGACTGATAGAGGTTGGAACTAAATGTGTTCATTTTTTCTCATACAGCATTTAATTAAGGTTACTATCATTAGGACTTTGAGCAGCATTATGAGGCAATCTGTAGTATTGACATCAACTGCGCTCCTCGGGGTCCCAGACTCAACCAGCTGACCAAATCTCATAAACCATTTGATCTACTTTAGAAATCCAGGTGTCACTCTCCTTAACTTTCATATTGACCTTCCCACTTGGCCCAAGGCACTAATCCAGGTACAACAGGATGTGTTAGAGAATAAGAAGACTCTGCTTTGGCCTGCAAAGAGAAAATCTAGGGCAAAAGTTGTCGATAACAAGCATGCTCACTGAGTAAAAACTAAACCAGATATATCCCAGGACCAAGGACCAAGGTGGTGCCTTGATCACTTTAACTAATATCAAAGACAAAATTTGTATTACCTTTTAAAATTAGGTGATCCCTATTGCTGGAAAACCTGCGTGTAGGGTGGGTATAAATAGCAAGTCAGCTTTCCTGGGAAGCACCCCTAAGTAACCAAGTATAGCTCATTTTGTAGAGAGAGGGCAGTCATTTGAGGGCTATGTGATCTACTGGGGGTGTTTTCTTAAACACTTGAAGGTATGCTATGACCACTTTTAAGGTGACAATCACCATTTTGAGAGGAGATAAAGGGAATGCTTGGCTTTTACAGAAGAAATACAATCCCAAGAGTACATGTGGCACCCCTAAAAATAAAGTACTGTTTACAATCACTCAGACCATCAAAGTGGGATCTACATAATCTAAGAGCACAGGTTGACATTGCTCTAATATTGCCTCCTGGCCAGCTGGCACTGCTTGGTTTCTCAATTCAGTTTGAATAACTGAGTCTCTTTACTGTGTTTGAAGGTTAGGTCACAGGCAGTCGGTCTACTCAGTTCTGTATTTTCTCACTATCATCCAGATGACTTTCTCTACTCCACAAAATGGCAAAACTATCACAATGAGAATGGGGTGAAGCAGATAACTGGAATTATTGATAGAAATTTTGCTGGAAAATATAGGGACTAGGGCCATCATTTGCTCTTTTGATAGATTTTTTAGTAAGGATAAAAGAAATGGAAATTAATTTGTCATCAGGGCTGCCTAGTGGAAGATTACCAAGGGGCATTACAGACACAGAAATCAATTAAATTTAAGTGTGTGTTACAGTTTAGGAGAGCCACTCAAGGTAATTTTTCTTGAGGAAGGCTCCAGGGGTGGTCAGAAAGAAAAAAATAATAATTATTAATGTCACTACCTCATCCATGGCTTATGGGGTCTAAGATTTTCCTTCTCTAGGTGCCAAAGTTGTTACTCTTTCTCTGCCAACATAAAAGATCTATGTCCTATTTTAATCTTCATAAAGAGTCTAGGTGGTTTAATAAGAATTAAGTTTGAATCCCTTAGGCCTCCTTTTGCCCAGGGAGCCACACAAGAGTCCATATGAATCAGTCCAGCTTGGGATTGCTACTGGGAGATAATAACAAGTATCATGCTCAGTAACACTCAGAGCAGAATCTCAAACTTTCAAAATATGATTACATGACCTCTTATCTTTTTCACACTGATCATTACAGAGGAAGTAACTGCAAAGGAATGATGTTTCTAGGTAGCGCTACACTCAGTAGCCAAACTGCTTTATTAAAGTGTGCAGATAAGGAAGAGTTGAGGAAGGTATAGTCAGAAATCTTTTTGATTTGATTTTTGAGAAGGTCATTCCAATGTTCTCCAATACCAGAGTCCTGTGAATGTTAGGGAATGTAGGAAGTCCATTGTGTAACTTGAATATTAACCCATTGTTGTATACATTTTTGACAAAAAAAAGTACTAGCATCAGTCTCTAAATTGTCAAGACATCTGAAAATATGACACAGACCGGTTACAAGAGCCACTATTGTGTGTGAACTTGGCAGATCAGGCATGGACCAAGCATTATAATCTGAAAACAAACAAAAAAAGAAGTCACCAGCTATGAGGCCCTGCTGATTGATACCCTTGAGAGAAGACAACATTCTGGTCTAGTTAATGTGCCATAGCAGGGGAGTGGAATGCCCAGTGTGATGTGGTCTCTCCTACCATGAAACAAATATATTAACTTCTGGCAAGATTTATATGCCTGGTATACAGTGGTAGACTGTGCATCATAAACGTAGGGTATTTTACTTTGTGCTCGATCTATAATGACAAATGTGTTGCCATGTCTTTTATGAGAATGGATCTAGACAGCAATGGTGGAAATCTGAGCAATGCAGGCTCAATTAGCAGACTGACTTCACCTGGTTTCCTCAGGGAACAAATCCTCATTATGCATAGCTCTATGAGTGACCCAGATGGTTCTATCAGCAGGGTGATTTGTTACCACAGTTTGTGGTCCTAAAGAGAGGCTTCTCAAGTCTGTCAATCTGCAATTTACCAGGTAGGAGAACAAGTAGTTTAGACCATTAGCAAAAGCTCAAGAGACAGCAAACATAAAATAAGGTTCTTCAAAGGGAATATTATCCTCCTGAATTGAGGAACAATGTCCGTGTTCAGTATGAATAGTTGGTATTGCAGTCAAACAGCTGTAGCAGTCCAGAGGACACCATCAGGTTCCTGCTGAGATGAGCCTTCAGTGAATCAGGCCCAGGGATTTAGGGAAACCTCTGTGAAGCAAGGACCTCATTATGACAGCACTTTGCTTCAGCTGGCAGAGTGAAGGATAAAGATTTCCTCAAAGAGATACTAACCTCTTTTGAAAATGAAAGGCAAAGATGCCACTGGGTCCAAACCAATAGCATTCTTGAATGTATTTTTTTCACCTGACAAATGAGGCTTGTCGAACCCTTCCTTGTTAGTCATTGTTCGTCATTGAATCCAAGTTAATCCAACCCCAAATGGTAACATTAGGCTGGAAAGTCACAGAACCTTCATGGATCAGGTATTTGGTTTTGACTAGTGTCCCATGCCAAACTAAGTGCTGTTTTTCAAAAGGTATGTACTTTACACCTGTGCCACCAAGGTGATGAATCCAAAACCCAAGGGACTCCTGTGGGTATCGGGGTGCTTCACTTTTCCAAACACTCCAATCATCAAAATCATGAGCCACAGAGAATTATAGTTCAAAGAGATCAGTTGTGTAGAAAACATGCAAAGCTCACTGGGTAATTTTAAACATAAGCTTTTGGTCTGGGCCCCACTCAATGGACGCTTATCTGTGGACTAGTTAGTATCATTTTCCAAGCAGAATGCTACTTGAGGCATGTACTATCTCCAGTATCGAAAGAGTTCAATAAATTGCTGGATCTCTTTTTGGAGATGATGTGGCAAAGACATAGTAGGTTTTCTTTTTTTTTTCTTGACAGCCAATAGGATTGAGAGCCTTAGTATGCACTCATATAGGGCCAAAACATTAATACTCCTTGGCTAGCAGGTCCCTAAATTTTATTGAAGTATTAAACCTCAGTAGCCACCCTTGTTAGTAGAAATGTAATATTACAACAATCAGGGCCTTGGACACTGAGAATTCTGACTAGTAACCAGCAGGATATCATCTATTTAGTGAAAACTTCAGACATCAGATGATGGAGACATTAATGTTATTCTGGCCCACCCCCTGATAGCAAATGGCAAGGTGCCTCTTTTAGAGTACTGCAAATGTATATCGGAGGCCTTCCTGCATGAAGGCACATTGGTCTTTGTCCTTGGGTGCCAGTGGGATAGAAAAGAAAGTGTTGGCAATATTCAACATAACATACCAAGCGTCTTCAGTCTGTGCAATGGCTTTTGAGGCTATAGCAGCAATGATTGGATATAAATTTTGCAATTATCAACAACCTGTGAGCCCCCATCTCCCATTGTCTTTTGCATTGCCCATGTGGGATTGTTAAATTTTGCAAGTCTTACTATCTTTGCTTCCTTTAAGACCTTAATAAAAGTTGTGATTTACATGTGCCTTCCTTGGATTATGTATTTTTTCTGTCAGACTATCCTGGAGAGGATAGACAGATTAATTGGGAAATGAGTTCCATGTCCTACTAGTCCTTCTCTCTGTATAGCACTTTCTGATTGGTATAATTCAGTCTGGATTTTATAAGAATGTATAGTATCCACATATAAACCATTAACATCATTATACAGTGAATTCGACAGTGAAAACCACAACTATACATTAAATTTGCCCAAACGGTGGTATCCACAAGGCCATATTCGCTGCTCTTCCCCACTGTATACCCAGCCCAAAAATCTCATTAACTGAATTGGAGCATCTCTATACACACAGAACCCCAACAATATGCTGAGTTGGGCACCTTTCCCCAAGAGAGCCATGTAAGTTTGAGTTCCTGCCTTCCCCCAAATTACCTAGCATACCAAGACAGGCACATATGGCCTCTGGTCTTTCTTTTGCACAGGAATGCATAGAACTTACCCCAAAATCATATTTCTTCATAAAGAGGCTGAGAATGTGGTTGTGGAAAAGGAAGAATCAGAGGGCATGACATATTTATCTTCAATTGTGAGCAGAATGGTGACCGCATATAACTCAACCGAATGAACTTCCAATGTTTTTAGTCCACCCAATGCCCTGTATTAGCAGCAACATCATCCTTACTGACATCATCTATTTTAGCTTTGTGGAGCCCTTGATTCAACAGCCATATGGTTTTCAGTTACCACATTGTTTTCTGTTTGGGGCTGTGGAATTTATTTCCTTTGGATTATTTAGATTTGATGTACAAAGTGGTGCCTTTTTCTTTGGAGTTCACCTTACTCTAGAACATTTGCAGTACCATTGCCAACATAACATCTCTTAAAATCTTAAGAAATAACATCTCTTAAGATCAAGATTGTGTAGTTTCAACATAAGGCCTAGGATAATTTTCCAAGATGGCATGGCTTCCCGCAAGAATTTATCTAGATTTATTTGGATGTTTTTCCTATTCCTTAGTGGATCACTTTCATTATCACTGTAAAGTCCATCCAGTGCATGCAGTAAATAGTAGCTAATGCCTCACCTGTCGTTTTTTTCGTCTGCCTTTGTTTTTTTCCTCAGAAGTCTGCCTTTGTTTCGGAAATCTTCCTCAGAAAGCTAAATTTCCCACATAGAAGTCAGGACACACAACAACAATAGCAACAACAACAACAACCTGAAAGGTTCTAGGTTTCACAGTCTAGACTACAGGAGAGACTAAGCCATAAAACACTCATCTGTTGTTATTCCTCCTTAGTAGCATTATATGCCCCACTTCTTCATCTCCCAAGAGAACCAGACACAATATTAATGGTTTGTCTGATTTCTGCATATACTGGTAATAAATTTCCCTCAATTCTTCCCCAGAAGAATTGACATCAGAGGTGTCTCTGTTGTTTGAAAGGTGACAGAACTTTCTACTGTCAAACCCCAGGACAAATATTACTACTAGTTATTACAAAGCTGCAGAGCTGAGGATTATCACCACATAGGGGCATTCTCTTCATCCACTCACATAAAAATTAGCAGGGTAGTTGTCTTTGTACCTACTTCCCAGTGCTTTGTCTGAAACCATCTATTCAACTCACTTTAATTAAAAGTCGATGAAGTGAAGGCCACTGTCATGCAAGTGACCATATATGAACCTCCCTCTATTCCTATTAGTTGGCCCAAAGACTAATCCTTCCTAATCTTTCTTTTTGCAAACAGAGAACATGCCTATGTCAGCATCCCATTTTTACCACCAGATTCCCAGGAAAACTGAAGGGTTTTAATCTTTCTCAACTAGCAAGTTATGCTGTCACTCTTTCATGGATACTCAGAGAAAAGAAAAAAAAGCAATAAAGCCTTGGGTAAGAAACAAAGAGCTTTATTATTTACAGAGGTAATAATAGCCATACATCAGTATTTATACTGTTCTCCAAGCTCCAGTTTCCGTAGGATAGCACAGCAAGGTGCAGGTGACATCTTTACATGCAATAAGTTACCCTACAGGAGAGGAAGCATGAGTTAGGGAAATCAAATCTTCCAGAGTGGGCAGAAAGCATATCTGATTTTTACACAAAGAGAAACATGTTTTTACTATATTGAACAGTAAGAAAAATAGAGCAAACAGGAAAAAAAAAACAACAAAAGAGAACTGACCTTTGCTTCAGATAAAAACACTATCTCTACCTACTTAGGCTGTTTACTATACTAACATTTTTGAAATAAGAGTCCTGAGAAAAGTTGGACAGTGCCTCTGCTTATAAGACATGAAGAAATGTAGGAGACTTACAGAGAATTGTCTCTCCACAACATTACCCTGTCAAAATATATTTATATTAAAAGCATTCTCTCTCTGTCTTTCTCCCATCTCTGCATCTCTCTCTCTCTCTTTCTCTCTCTTTCTCTGTCTCTCTCTCTCTCTCTCTCACACACACACAGCAAAAACTGAAGTATTTTTTGGGTATCTTACAGCTTTAAAAGTATTCCCCCAAATTTTACAATGAAATATCAAGATGTTCATTTGGTGGGAAACTTAGAGTTTTAAAAATAGTTCATAGAAAAAAAAAAAAAACCTACTTTTTCCGTGATCATTAACAGTAAATGGAATGAATTCTAATCACATTAACATAATAGATAAGAATTATGACTGTAGAGAATAAATGGGAGACTGATATGTGGCAATTTTAAAAGAAAGAATTAGGAGCATTATGTGTAGCTAAGCAGATAGCTGGCTAAGGAGATGGGCTGCAGTGAGAAAGTCTGAAGTATATTTGAAAAAAAAGAAAACAATTTGAGTTAAATTTATAAATGAAAAGAAATCCAGTCGGTTAAGGTGATGGAGGAGGAGTGAGGGTGAAGCAGTCCTGCTTCACTGAGCAAGATAATAGTCTGCTCAGAGCATTCTGGACCCAGGAATTTTAGAGCCTAAAGATTTAAGGTGGCTATAAAAGAATGAATTGTAGTAGTTGACATAGGAAGGATGAATAAGGATATCAATTGAAGCCTACTCAATGTAAGGAAAATCTGGCAGTGTTTCAGAGATGATGATAGTCAAAACTACAAAAATTCTAAGAGAATTTTTCAGTATGGAAGCCATTTAACTCACATGGAAGTGAAGGTCTTTGAGACAGTCAGCTATTCCGCAGGACATAAAGATCTGCTCTAGTGGGAGGCAACAGATACAGCCCTCCCAGCTTCTGTTTGAAGATATATGCAGCACAAGTTTAGAAAATGCCCATTATTATATTATTTTTATTGTACCATAAATATTCATAGCATCATACCACAGAGGAAAATTGTGCCAAAGGAGAGATAGAATTCCAGCACCAATGAGCTTATGGAACAATGTAATATGCAGAAAGAACAGAAGGAGAAATGTAATATACTGACTTTAAATTTTTGTTTCAGACCGATGCTCATGGCTATCTAAAGCCATCCTCATCAGCAGAGGATCAAAACAAATTGTATCAGTACAGAAGGGAGGCACACCACAAAACTAAAGCCCATTTTTGACAGGCTTATTTACTGCAAAATAGGATGAAAATATAAGTATTACCACTTATAATTATGCTTTGAAGTCAGGTTTTGTCTTCCCTTTTTAAAAATGCATATATGTATTGTGGAAGAGATGTTGGATAAGGCCAGTTTATTCACTCAACAAAAAAAAAGAAATCTTTGTATGCTCTCACACAAGGTGTACACATAGGACGGGCACTAGCTTTTGATATTCCCACCGGGATCTGGTTTGAAATTGAGAAAGAAAAGGGCCAAATGTAGAAGTGAATACATCAAGACTTAGTCTTTCCTAAAACACATTTTGCGTTACAAGCATAACCCCATAATGAAATACATTTTATTTGGGCTTGATTTTCTCAAGAGCCACCTACTGCAATTGTGTGATATCATGTTGTTTATGAAGTCTATCTTGGAACACAATCTACACTAATTTGGATCTGTATTATAAAAGCTAAGCACATCTGGAAGGTGGGCTTGTGAAAAGACATACCTTGCACTGTCATGTGCATAGCAAAGTGGGTTATCTGTTTCGAATTGCAACTTTGGAATCAAATTTGTTTTCAGTAGTTTTGTGTAGACATGAGTAGATATAAGCATATAGCAGCATCCATTGACTGAATTCTAGGAGTGTGAGTTGTTTGATTTTATTTGCAACATCTATAGGGAAACTACTTATGAAAGTTGCATTGTCAAATAAATAGTAATATAATGGCTAATATTTATTCAGTTTATTTCTACAATGGTACTATTATCAATCATCTTTATTACATAGATGAAGAAATGTAGGTTTAGAAGGTTATGTGACCCTTCTGAACTCATAAACCTGTTAAATGATATTATCAGGATTTAGATCAAGTTCTCTCTGACCCCGAAGTCAAATTCTTCATCAAGATCTATGCATGACCTTGAGAAAACACATTCTAATATTCTGCAAGAAATAAATCTAAAATTGATTAGAAAAAGAGAGATGAGGCATGAGATCCAGTTAATTCAATTTGTTAGAGCATATTAATGAAAAATGTTTTCTGTTATGCTCTCCCACATTGGAAAGTCATTTTTATCCATAAGCCTGAGTCAGTGTGCAAACCAAACCCAGAAAGCTGACCTGCAAATATTATACAAGATACTGCCTTCAAGTGGGACCCAGTAACATAGTTTGTGGTTCAGCATGAAATATCACCTTTGTCAAAATCTCACACACAGTTCAGTGTTATAATCCCAATGGTAACAATATCCCAACTTTATAGCTTTGTGTCTCAACAATAGCTTGTTTAAAGAAATAATAATTTTGCAAATTAAAGAAATACTTTAAACTTTTAGTGTTAAATATGAAGTCTATGTTTAGAGATATCATTGAGTACAGAGCAGTCAGGAGTTAGAATACTTGGGATTCAATATATGTTGATCAGAAATAACAGTTTTTTAATCTTTGAAAAACAGTTTACTCAATAAAATGTTTAAACTATTTGTATGACAAATGCAGGTAAAAGCTGAACAATTACATTATTTAATTGTTTTCTAATATTTCAAATTCCTATGAAAATAAAATGGGCTTTGATTAAAATTTTGATGGACCAAATTAATCACTACTTTATCGGTTGAGAAGATGCACTCATATTCATTATTCACTCAACCTGTCTTAATTTGGTATGAACTTTACCCTGGTCTTGTGCTAGGTGTTAAGTACATAATGATATGCAGAAGACAGACATTCCATTAGGGAATTTACAGTCTAGAAGGAGCCAGACAGAATAATCACTATATCCTGACAAATAAGAAACTTCATATGTCCCATGTTGACAACCTGAAAGCTTATAACGTAGTAGGGCAAATGAGATAGGATGCAAACAGAGAGGTGGGTAATGATGTATCATACATAGTTTATAAAGAAAATAAAAAGCCTTTATTCTTTAAATTGAGAGCAAAAAAAAGTCAGTGCATGTCATTAACCAGAGATTGGTGTAATCCAATTTATGTTAAATTTTGGTTCTCTCTTGTTGCCACGTGCCGAATGAAATGTAGGAGGGATGGGTAAGAAGGGAGATCAGAACTAGGACATTGCAGTGTCCCAGTAGAGAGCATCAGTAGTAATATGGTAGATGATTGTGGCTTAAATAGGGTTGTTTCTAGTGCAAATGAAGATAGTGAAATATGAGAGGTTAAAAAGTCACAACACAGAGATCAGTCATGAGGGGAAGAAGGTTAAACTGAAATGAGTATGAGTTATAGGGCAAGGAGAAATTGCTAAGGACAACATTTAAGTTAGTAGATTGTGCAACTGGCTGGGCAGTGGTACCATTTATTGATATTTTAAAATATCTGAAAAAGGATAAAGCTTAAGGAAGAGAAACTATAAGTTTGGTTTTTAAATTGCATTTGAATCGGCTTTTGCATTGTTTGATTGAATCTCTAAAGTGCAGTGGACCTGCCTTTGAAACATTTAAGTAAAGATATTGACTAAGCTGTTGCATACATTGATGTAGATCTCTAAAATGAGTTTTGGAATACTGACTAACATGGATGAACCTCCTATAAAACATAAAGTAAAAATTAACTTGGTGCTATGTGAAATCCTATCATATCCATGAAAGTCATCCTAGAAAAGTAAAAAAAAAAAAAAACTTGTTAATACTTATCACTTGGTTTAAAACTCATTACAGAAAGCAGGAAAATATGAATATGTTGGGGAAAATTAACATAAAGAAGTCTCTTTATATAAAAGTGAAAAACATTTTAGAGCCAATGCCATGCACACAGAAGTATAAGTACACTCAAAGAAATGTGTTTTTCCTTATTTTTTTGAGTTGTGTAGGCTTGAGTATATACTGATATAACATGCCTCATTTAGATATGTATTTTTATCACACCTATAAATATTAACTATATATAGTGCACATGAAAATGAAATGCTAATAAATTTATAAAAGTATAACATGCTACTAAAGATAACCATTTTGCAAACACTGCATAGTCCCAAATTATTCACTGAAGATTTCCCATTGTTTTTTAAAAAAGTAGAAACAGAACCAATAAGACAGTAATGAATATTTTAGTAACACAGAATGCCCAGTTAAACAGAATTTGTATTTTAAAGATTTATACTTGGGCTTTTGTAGTGTTTTCAGAGTTAATGTCCCAAACTAATAAACTTAGATGGCTGCAGATAACCCCAAACTAACCACCTGCTTCCACTTACCCATTTGCTTTTTTTCTTATAATACAAACATAATAAGGTGTCAGACATAACTTGCAAGTTAATGCAAGTAGATGACATATGATCTGTTAAGCTTGGGGAAAAAAGGAGAAAAATAAAACTGTTAAAGAAGTAAGGCCTCATTTGAAGAAGGCAAAAAAGGAGAAAGACCATTGATAAAAGCAAAGCAAGGCACCTAGAGGACATGTTTGATAAAAGGTAAAATAAAGTGGAAGGGAATGAGTTCAAAAGATTGTCACGGATATCATAACTAGCAAAGGAAGAAAAAGGAGAGCCACCATAATAGTAAGTACCCCTCCCTGCAGTAAAAGAAACACCATGTCTTTGGAAAAACTCAACTAGAGATATAGTCTAGTGAACTTACTGGACTACAAAAATAAAGTTCTCCAGACATTCAAGCAAAAATGTCAATTCCCTTACTCTATTAGTTAGCAAATATTTATTGACTGCTTCTCTGTTTTAGGCATGATTCCAGTTGTTGTGGAAAGAATGGTGAACAGAACAGATAAAAGACCATCTTCTCATGGCGCTTATGCAGGAAAAAATATCAGATTGGCTCCCAAGCCTCTTATCAGTCATTATTAATGCCTGAAATCTGTAGATCAATGCCTGAAATGACTTTGGAAAAGAAAATGTGCCTGAAGAGCTCTATACCCAGCTAAACTGCCCTTCAATATAAGGAAAACAAACAATTTTGAACATGCAAGTATTCATACAATATTGTTTCTATTAACCATTGTTGAAGAAACTATTGGTGGATATAGTCCATCCAAATAAGAAACGAATAGAGAAACTAAGGCAAAGGGGCTGGTGGCATAGCATTGAAACCAACCACAAATGACTGGGAATAAAACAAATGTGGTGATTATTGTAGAAAACAGAACATAGAATATTTAAACCCTCGTTGAGGAAATAATACAGCTGTTCAAATCTAGTAAAATATATTGTAAAACTGAATAAAATTGATTTTAAAAATACAATTTACTATGAGCTCAGAGTGGTACAAAATTTTACTGACCATTGGCATAAAAATGAACTCATGAAATTGTAAAACACTACCTTCTAAAATAGCACTAGGCCCAATTGAGTCTGTGGATGAATTCTATTACACCTTAATAAATGGATAATCTAAAGTTACCTAATATATTCCAGAGTATAGAAGAAAATTGGATACTTTCATATTATGTTGAAAGCATCATAACACTGATACGCAAATCTAACAGAGAATAATAAAAGATAATTATAGATCTGTCTCATGTACGGTTATTGATACAAATGCCTGAATAAATTTTAGTGCATTACTAATGTGGATTCATATTATAGAGGCAAGGATGAGTTTGCATTAAGGAATCAACTGTGCTTAATACTTGGTTTGGACCTTTTTCCCCATTTTATTTCACTTTCCTTCTATTTGGACAATTTGGAAAGCAAACAACACACTCTCAAGATTCCCTTGTAATTAACATTCTGGGTGTGAATTTGATTTATGCTAATATAGAAGGAAAAAACAAGGAAAGTCAATGCCATCTGATTGGGGCAGTGTTGATAGAAAAACAGCCTCTGGTAGGAGTGAGTGTTGGCAGGAGCTCTTCCACTGTTGGGTCATTAGTTTCATGAGTGTGGTGGCTGCAGTGTCCTGACTTTGGATCACAGGGGCAGTTATGTGACCTAGAAACCATAACACCTGCTAGCTGCTTGACTCTCCCTTTACCTATCTCAGCCAGGCATATCTGATTACTTACATTTGCCTTTTTTTGCCCCTCCTCTATTGCTACAGTGGTATAGAAGCCTCTTCTCCTAACTGTGGTTAAATTCACAACATTGCCTCTGCATGCCTCTCCTATTCCTTCCCACCTGTGTGGGTTACTCTTCTGATTGTGTCTACCATGATTTTGAATCTACCAAATTTTCCTATGAAGATTTAAACATATTCAAACAACTCTTAGCTTTAACAAATTGTCGTCTACTATTTCCTTACAACCTCCAAAAACTTGTTGTTTAGGTCAAGCTGAGCTTATTAGGCAGTAAGTACTCACAGCAAGAAAGAACACTACCTTGACAGAATCTGCACAGTGTCTGAATGAGGATAGGTAAGGTATGTATTCATAGAGTTTTAGGGCCTAGGCGGAATGTTTCCACAGTGGATTTCAAAAGTAGAAAACTGGTTGGAATTGGGCAAAGTTTATGACTGGATTGGTGAGCAAAGCAAGTCAAATATTAAAGCAAGTTTTGGGCAAGGTATTAGTCTTAATAGATAAATTATTTTACATGATTCAGAGTCATATCTCACAGGAGGAAGTGGCTGAGTTTATTATTCCTTGTCGTCAATATTGTTTTACTTAGGTACAGTCTGGTCTTGGTATTGTTTTACACAAGGGTAGAAAATTCTGCTTCATGAAAACAAAGAAAGAAGCAAACAACAGCTCTCAAACTCTGGTTCCTTTTATTTAGCACACTCTTTCTCTTCCTCTTTAAAATTCAAGTTTTTGGAAGTGCTATCTATTTTCTTTTTCTCCCCAGATACTGCAATCTATTAATCTGCTTCTACTTTGGTAAAGTCACTAATAATAATTAACAAGTGTATAATTTTCACTTAGTTTTCTTATTTGATCTTTTTAGATCTTTTTAGATCACCTTTTAGGCACTGCCAAACCCTTGTTGGAAACCTCACCTGTCTCTCTCCTCCTGTCTGCCTGCCCCTTCTCAGTTTCCTTTACCGAGTTACTCTTCTCTGCTGTGCACTACATGTAGGTGTTTCCCAGGGCTCTGCCTGAAATATCAAAGTATATCTATTGAGGTCTTCTATTTAAAAGAAGTAATTGGTAAGTTTCAACTTTCTCCCCAACCATCACTCAACATATTTAGTTTATAAACCCAGTTTATTATAGTTATTGTTTACATTATGGTTTTAATTTTAAAATTAAAAATGTATAACTAATATATATTTACAATTATTTATACTTAGTTATCTGATTAGCCTGCTTTTTAATGCTCAAAACAGTACTATTAAACTCTTAAATCATTTTGATTTTTCTTCTGGTCATCTAAGCTATACTTTTGAATTCACACGGGAGAGTAAATAGTATACATTCAGAGTTTTGCATCTCCAAAAGGTATTTTTCTCTCTCTTTTTCATATTAGAGAAACAAAGTGGTTATAGGATTTCTAATTCCAAGAATACTCTACAACATTTAGGTGTAAATTGTTTCTTCTATAAATTAATGCTCTAGAGGATAGAAATTCAATTTTTATTCCTTTCTGATAATTTTCTTGAACAATTATTCCTCTTCTCCCAACATTAGGTTTTGTTTTAGGCCTTGGAACTCATATATTTCGTCAAAATATAACTAGGTTTACTCGCTTTTGTTCTCTCCCATCTTTCCATCCTTCCCTCCCTTCCTTCCCTCCCTCTCTCCCTCCCTCCCTCCTTCCTTCCTTCCTTCCTTCCTTCCTTCCTTCCTTCGTTCCTTCCCCCTTTCTTCTTTCTCACTTTCTTTTTTCTTTTTCTTATTTCCCTTCTTCCTTGCCTCCCTCCCTCTTTCCTTTCCTCCCACTTCCTCCCTCTGCCTTTGCCTTTGCCTTCCCTTCCCTTCCTTCTGTTCTCTACTTTTTACTCTCTCTCCTTCTGTCTTTTTGTTTTATGCTTTTCTTTTATGATATTGAAGGGACATTTTGAATAATCAGAATCAGTCTTCAATTGAAGAAAGCTGGAGATTTTAATGTCCAGAAAACTTTTTTTTTTCAGTGAAATGATATGCTGTGTTGGAAGTCTCAATACTGTAATGATGTCATTACAAATTAACAAATTAGTTTATTTGCATCTGCTCTCAAGCAATATTCCTACAGGATATATGTGTGTGTCTGTCTGTGTGTGTGTTTCAAAAATTGTCAAACTAATTTACATTCCCACCAATGGTGTATAAGTGTTCCCTTTTCTCAGCAGCCTCACCAACATTTGTTATTTTTTGACTTTTTAACAAAAGTCATTCTGACTGGTGTGAAATGGTATCTCAGTGCAGTTTTGATTTGCATTTCTCTGATAATTAGTGGTGATTAGCATTTTTTCACTGGCAGTTTGATGATTTCTCAAAGAATTGAGAGTTGAATTACCATTTGATCCAGCAATCTTGTTACTAGGTGTATACCCGAAGGCAAGTAAATCATACTACCAGAAAGATACATGCACCCATATGTTTGTCACTATTTACAATAGAAAAGGCATGGAATCATCCCAGGTGCCCACCAATGGCAGATTGGAATTAAAAAAAAAAAAAAAAGTGTACATATACACTATGGAATACTATGCAGCCATTAAAAATGATGAAATCATGTTCTTTGCAGCAACATGGATGCAGCTGGAAAACATTATCCTAAGTGAACAAACACAGAAACAGAAAACCAAATACCACATGTCGTCACTTATAAATGGTCATAAGAATGGAAACGATAGACACTGAGGAATACAAGAGTTGGGAGGGGATTAAGGGTGGAAATAAACTAACTTTTGGGTACTATGCTCACTACCTGGGTGATAAAATCATTTGTACTCCAAACCTCAGCATCACACAATATACATTTGTAATAAATCTGCACATGTAACTCCCTGATTCTAAAATAAAAGTTAAAAGTAAAGAATAAATTATCAAACTGATTTTATGTTTTCTTCTTTGGCTTATTTGTTACTATTTTTTAAATTGACTTTTATTTCTTATCTTTTCTAGGAACAGTTTATATTATGGATATTAATCATTCACTAATGTTTTTCTTGTTTCTCCTCAGGCCACTTTGCTTTTGACATTTTAATGATGTATACAAGCATAAGATCTTAAATATTTTTGTAGACAAATTTATCATTGTTTTTTATTTTTTTCTTCCTCCAGAAGATATTGCTTATGTAAAGTTTCTGTAAGTATTCTTCTATAGTTTATTCCAGATGTTTATGTGTGTATTTATATTTAATGTTTTAATCAATCTGCATAACTTGTATGTATGTGCATGTGTGTATGTATATACTGGGTGAGATAAATCTCTAATGTGATTTTTGTCTTTGATTCCATTTCATACAGAATGAATCTTTCTCTTAATGTTTAGAAAAATAATGCTTACTGCTAGCAAAATTTATACATATAATAGATTTATTTCACACTCTCTGAAATGGTTTGGCTGTGTCTCCACCCAAATCTCATCTTAAATTCCCATGTGTTGTGGGAGGGACCTGATGGGAGGTTATTGAATCATGGGGGCAAGTCTTTTCAGTGCTGTTCTTGTGATAATGGATAAGTTGCATGTGATTTGATGGTTTTAAAAATGGAGTTTTCTTGCACAAACTCTCTACTCTTGTCTGCTGCCACGTGAGATGTGCCTTTCACCTTTGCCGTGATTGTGAGGCCTCCCCAGTCACGTGGAACTCTAAATCCACTGAATGTCTTTCTTTGTAAATTACCCATTCTTGGGTATGTCTTTATCAGTTGCGTGAAAACGGACTAATACAGTAAGTTGATGCAAGTAGAGTGGGGTACTGCTGAAAAGATACCCCAAAATGTGGAAGTGACTTTGGAACAGGATAACAGGCAGAGGATGGAACAGTCTGAAGGGCTCAGAAGAAGACAGGAAAATGTGGGAATGTTTGGAACTTCCTAGATTTGTTGAATGGCTTTGCCCAAAATGCTGGTAGCGTTATGGACAACAAAGTCCAAGATGAGGTAGTCTCAGACGGAAATAAAGAACTTGTTGGGAACTGGAGCAAAGGTGACTCTTGTTATGTTTTAGCAAAGAGACTGGAAGCATTTTGCCCCTGCACTAGAGATTTGTGGAACTTTGAACTTGAGAGAGACAATTTAGGGTATCTGGCAGGAGAAATTTCTAAGCAGCAAAACATTCAAGAGGTGACATGAGTGCTGTTAAAGGCATTCAGTTTTACAAGGGAAGCAGAGCATAAAAGTTCAGAAAATTTGTAGCCTCTCAATGTAATAGAAAAGAAAATCTCATTTTCTAAGGAGAAATTCAAGCTGGCTGCAGAAATTTACATAAATAATGAGGAAATCAATATTAATTCCCATGAGAAAGGGGAAAATGTCTCTAGGGCATGTCAGAGGTCTTCACAGCAGCCCCTCACGTCATAGGCCTGGAGCCTAGGAGGAAAAAGTGTTTTCATGGGCAAGGCTTAGGATCTTTTGCTGTATCTAGCCTAGGGACTTGATACCTTGCAACCCAGCTGCTCCAGCTATGATTGAAAGGGGCCAATGTAGAGGTTGGGCCATGGCTTCAGAGGGTGCAAGCCTCAAACCTTAGCAGTTTCCACGTGATATTGAGCCTGCATGTGCACAGAAGTCAAGAATTGAGGTTTGAAAACCTCTGCCTAGATTGCAGTGGATGTATGGAAACACCTGGATGTCCAGGCAGAGGTTTGCTGCACAGGTTTGCTGCAGAGGTGGGGCCCTCGTGGAGAACCTCTGTTAGGGCAGTGCAGAAGGGAAATGTGGGGTCAGAACCCCCACACAGAATCTCTACTGGGGCATTGCCTAGTGGAGCTGTGAGAAGAGGGCCACCGTCCTCCAGATCTTAGAATGGTATATCCACTGACAACCTGCACCATGCACCTAAAAAAGCCTCAGACACTCAATTCCAGTTTGGTAAAGCAGCCAGGATGAAGGCTGTACAATGAAAAGCCACAGGGAGCTGCCCTGACCATGAGAATCCACCTCTTGCATCAGCATGAGCTGGATGTGAGACATGGAGTCAAAGGAGATAATTTTGGAGCTTTAAGATTTGACTGCCCTGCTGGTTGCACACTTGCATGGGGCCTGTAGCCCCTTTCATTTTGGCGAGTTTCTTCCATTTGGAAATGCTGTATTTGTCCAATGCCTGTATCCCCATTGGATCTAGGAAATAACTAATTTGCTTTTGATTTTACATGCTCATAGGCAGAAGGGAGTTGCTTTGTCTCAGAAGATACTTTGGACTAAGAACTTTTGACTTAATGCTGAAATGAGTTAAGTCTTCAGGGAATGTTAAAATGAGATGAATGGTTTTGAAATGTGGGGACACAAGATGTGGGAGGGGCTTGAGTGAAATGATATGGCTTGGCTTGTCCCCATTCAACTCTCATCTTAAATTTCCTTGTGTTGTGGGACAGACCTAGTGGGAGGCAATTGAATCACGGGGGCACGTCTTTCTTCATGATAGTGAGTAAGTTTCATAAGATCTGATGGTTTGAAAAATGGGAGCTTCCCTGCACAAGCTCTCTCTCTTCTCTTTTCTGCTGCCATGTGAGATGTGCCTTTCACCTTCCACCATGATTCTGATGCCTCCCCAGCCACGTGGAACTGTAAGTCAATTAAATCTGTTTCTTTGTAAATTTCCCAGTCTTCAGTATGACTTTATCACCAGTGTGAAAATGGACTAATACACTCTTTATTCTGTTTTACTGTCCTATCTGTCCATTACTGTGTGTATGCTACAATGTTTTACTTGTCTGGCTTTTTATTATGATATGATATTTTCCAGACCACTAATTCTCAATCTTATGTCAGTTCATATCACTAGGGAATTTTTGGAAGGTGTGAAGTGTTTTACAGCATCACAATGACTGAGGGTATATCATTAGCTTTGATAAGTGAGGGCCAGATATGTTAACATATTCCAATAAATGAAAAAAAAAAAAAAAAAAGTGCAGCCCAACAAATAATTACCTTTACCAAAGTGTCAATAATACTTCTAGGCCAGACATGGTGGCTCATGGCTGTAATCACAGCACTTTGGGAGGCGGAGGAAGGCAGATCACCTGAGGTCAGGGGTTTGAGACCAGCCTGGCCAACATAGTGAAACCCCATCTCTACTAAAAATACAAAAAAATTAGCCAGGTGTGGTGGTGGGCGCCTGTAATCCCAGCTACTCAGGAGGCTGAGGCAGAAGAATCTCTTGCACCTGGGGGGCTGAGATTGCAGTGAGCCAAGATTGTACCATCGCACTCCAGTCTGGGTGACAGAGCAAGACTCCATCTCAAATAATAAGATATGTGAGAAATTGATTTCAAGGAAAAAAGCAGCAAGAAATCAATCAAACAAAACCTAGTTTAGAATCAGTTTATCAAGTACAGTTTAAAAATTTGAATTTGATTAAGAAATCCTTAAATTTATTAGCTGATTTTGAGGAGAATGAACAATTACAGATAACTAAGAATTAAGTTTGATGCTTATCCATGAAAAAAAATTCTTAAGTTGTTTTATATTTACAGGAAAGTTGTATTTTTCCCTCCAGTTAGATTTTACACATTCTTCTCAGAATAATCTAAAGGAAATTTAGAGATTTTGCTATCACTGTAAATGATTTTTTAAAGTTTTTCGCTACATTTTCATTCTGTATATCCATTAGATTTTCTAGTCATGATAGCTGGTGCATCTGACTAGTAAAGACATATGTTTTTGTTGTTGTTGTTGAAATTGTACTCAGTTATTTTTCCTCTCACCTGGGAATTTATTTATTTTTAAATAAATTTTATTGTGTATATTTAAGATATGTAGCATGATGTTATAAGATATAGTGAAACAGTTATCACAGTGGAACAAATTAACATATCCATTATCTCACATAGTTACACATTGTCCTCCCCTACCCCATGGCAAGAACAGCTATAATCTACTAATTTAGCAAAACTCCTGAATACAATAATACACTGTTATTAACTGTAGTCCTCATGCTGTACACTCAACCTTTGTTGCTACTTTATATCCTTTCATCTACTTCTCCTTATTTTCTCCCTCCACCTTGATAACTGTTGCTCTACTCTCTGTGTACATATTTGACCCTTATTTTTAAGTTTCACACGTAAGTGAGAGCATTCAATATTTTATTTATGTGTCTAGTATGTGATTTATTTTACTTAGCATAATGTCCTCTAGGTTTATCCATACTTTAATAAATCTCAGTGTCTCTTCCTTTTTTAAAGCTGAATAATATTCCATTGCATTTTTACTACATTTCTTTATCTATTAGTCAATTGATGGACACCTCGGTTGTTTCTTTAGCTTGGCTATTGTGAATAATGCCACAGTGGACATGGGAGCACAGGTATGTTTATGAGGTGTTGATTTTATTTCCTTTGTGTATATACACAGGGGTAGAATTGTTGGATTACATGATAGTTCTATTTTTAAGTTCTTTAGGAACCACCATACTGTTTTCCATAATGACTACATCAATCTACATTCCCACCAACAGCATCCATGAGTTCCCTTTTCTCTACACTCTCTCCAATACCTCTTATTTCTTTTCTCTTTTCTTTTCTTTTTCTTTTTCTTTTTTTTTGGCAGCATCTCGCTCGGTTGCCAGGATGGAGTGCAGTGGTGCGATCTTGCTTCACTGCAACCTCCGCCTCCTGGGTTCAAGCAATCCTCCTGCCTCAGCCTTCCATGTAGCTGGGACTACAGCGTGTGCCACCGCCTCCAGCTAATTTTTGTATTTTTAGTAGAGACTGGGTTTCACAACGTTGGCCAGGATGGCCTCAATCTCTTGACCTTGTAATCCACCTGCCTCGGCCTACCAAGTCTTTTTAATAATAGCTAATTTAACAGGTGTAAAATCGTATCTCATAGTGGTTTTAATTTGAATTTCTCTGATGATTAGTGATTTTAGCATCTTTTCATACTACCTATTGACCATTTTTTGACATCTTTGGAGAAATTTTTATATGTGTCTCTTGCCGATTTTAAAATCAGGTTATATGGTTTCTTACTATTGCGTTGTATGAATTTTTTATGATTCTTGGATGTTAACCCCTTATCTAATATTTTTCCAAATTGTAGGTTGCCTTTTTATTTTCTTGATTGTTTATTTTTCTGTGCAGGAGCTTTTTAGTTTGATGTGGTCCAGTTCATTTATTTTTGCCTTTGATGCCTGAGCTTTTGATGTGATATACAAAAAATCATTGCAAGGTAAATGTCAAAGAATTCTTCATCTGTGTTTTCTTCTAGGATTTTTATGGTTTCAGGTCTTACATTTATATCTTTTATATATTTTTGAGTTGATTCATATGTATGGTGTAAGATAAAGGTCTAATTTCATTCTTTTGCAAATGAAGACACAGTTTTCTTAAAATAATTTATGGAAGGATTATCCTTTGACCATTGTGTCTTTTGGTGTCCTAGTCACAAAGTAATTGACCATATATGTTTGAATTTATTTTTGGGCTCTCTATTTTTTCCCCTCATCTATGTGTCTGCTTCTATGTTGAAACCATGCTATTTTGATTACTATAGCTTTGTAACATGATTTTAAATCAAGAAATGTAATTCTTCCAACTTTGCTTCCCCACTCCTCTGCCTCAGGATCGCTCTGGCAATTTATGGTTTTTGTTGTTGTTCCAATTTTAGCATTATTTTTTTCTACTTCTGTGAAGAATGCCATTGGGATTTAATAGGGATTGCATTAAATCTATATATTGCTTTAGGTAGTATGGACTTTTTAACATTAATTCTTTTCATCCTTGACCATGGAATATATCTTTTATTTATTTGTTTTCTCCTTAATTTCTCATGTTGTTTGGCTGTGTCCCCACCCAAATCTCATCTTAAATTGTAAATCCCATAACCCCTACGTGTTGTGGGAGGGACTCAGTGGGCAGTGGGAGGCAATTTAATCAGGGGGACAGTTACCCACATGCTGTTTTCATGATAGTGAGTGAGTTCTCACAAGATCTGATGGTTTTGTAAGGGGCATTTCAGGCTTTTTCCTCAGCACTTCTCGATGCTGCCACCATGTGAAGAAGGATGTGCTTGCTTTACCTTCTGCCATGATTGTATGTTTTCTGAGTATGTTTCCTGAGGCCCCACCCAGCCATGCTGAACTGTGAGTCAATTAAACCTCTTTCCCTTATAAATTACCTAGTCTCAGGTATGTCTTGATTAGCAGCATGAGAATGGACTAATACAATTCCTTTCACCAATGTTTTACAGTTTTCAGTGGACAATCTTTCATCTCTTGGTTAAATGTATTCCTAAGTATTTTATTTTATTATTTAATATTATCATAAATGGAATTCTTTACTTGATTTTTTTTTTTTTTTTTTTGGGGTAGGCAATGCTGTGTGTATAAAAATGCCGTGGATTTTCATGTCGATTTTATATTCTGCAAATTTACTGAACTCATTAATTAAAGCTAACAGTTTTTCAATGGAATCTTTGGCATTTTCTACATATAGCATTATGTATTCTGCAAAAAGAGATAATTTTACTTCTTATTTTCTGATTTGGATATCTTTTGTTTATTTTTATTTGTCTAATTGTTCTTGACAGTACCTCCAATACTATGTTGAAAAGAAGGAGCTAGAGTGAGAATGCTTGCCTTGTGCCAGATCTTAAAGAAAAAGTCTGTTTCTCTCCATTAACTATGATGTTAGCTATGGTTTTTTCATAAATGGCTTTTATTATGTTAAGGAACTTTCTTTGTATACCTAAATTCTTAGAAGTTTTTATTAAGAAATGATGTTGAAATTTGTTGAATGCTTTTGCTGAATCAGTTGATATGATCATGTAGTTTTTGCCTTTTATTCTATTAATATGATGTATCACATTCATTGATTTGCATTTGGTAAACCAGCTTTGCATACCAGGAATAAATTCCACTTGATCATGATGCATAATTTATCTTATGTGCTGTTGAATTTGATTTGCTAATATATTATTGAAGAATTTTGCATTAATGTGCATAAGAGATATTTGCCTGCAGTTTTATTTTCTAGTGGTATCTTTGGCTCACATATGATAGTCATGTGGGTCTCATAAAATATGTTAGGGAGTATTCTACTGTTTGGAAGAGTTTTAAAAGTATTGGTATTAATTCTTCTTTGAAAGCTTTGTAGAATCCAAATGTAAAGCCATCTGGTCCTGGGCATTTTTTGGGGGGAAGGTGGGGAGTCTTTTAATTACAGCTTTAATTTATTCTTTTGTTATAGGTCTCTTCAGGCTTTATATTTCTTTTTGATTCAATCCTGTTAGGTTGTAATTTTCTAGGAATTTATCCATTTTTTGAGGCTATCAAACTTATTGGCATATAATTTTTCTAATAGTTTAAGATCCTTTTTGTTTCTAAGAAATCTGTTGTAATACATCCAATTTTACTTCTGATTTTGCATATTTGAATCTTCTCTCTTTGTTTCTTAGGTAATTTAGCTAAATTTTGTTAATTTTGTGTATTTTTAAAAATAATCATTAGTTTTATTGCTATTTTTGTATTACAGGTTTTCTATTCCTTATTTATTAATTTTCTGTTATTTACTATTTTATTCATTTTGCTAACTTTTGATTTAGTTTGTTTTTTTCCCTAGGTTCTTGAGGCATAATGTTAGGCTGTTCATTTGAGAAACTTTTTTTTTTTTATTTTTTCTTCATTTCTGAAGGACAGGTATAGTGGGTATAGTATTCTTGGTTGCCAGTTTTTGTTCTGTTTTGTTTTCTCAGCACTTTGAGTAAAACATCTCATTGTCTTCTGGCCTGCAAGGTTTCTGCTGAGGAATGTTCTCATAGTATATGAGTTTCTGCTATGTCATGTGACACTTTCATCTTGCCACTTGTCAAATTTGTCTTTGACTTTTGATAGTTTAATAATAATGTGCCTCAGAGAGGACCTTTTTGGGTTGAATCTGTTTGAGATATTTGAGTTCCATGGATCTGGATGTTTATATTTCTTCTAAGACTTGATTTTTTTCCAGCAATTATTTCACTAAATAAGCTTTTTGACTTTATCTTTGTCTCTCTTCTTTCTAGAACTCCCATAATGTGAATATTTATTTACTTAATTGTGTCCCAGGAGTCTCATATGCTATTTTTATTATTTTTTATTCTTCTTTCTTTGCTCCTGTCACTGAGTAATTTCAAAAGACCTTTCTTTAAGTTCATAGGTACTTTCTTCTGCTATATCTAGTCTATTGATGAAGTTCTTGATGATATTTTACATTATAGTCATTGAATTCTTCAGCTTCAAGATTTGTGTTTGGTTCTTTTCTATGATATTTATCTCTTTGTTAAATTTCTCATTTAAAGCATGAACTGTTTTTCTTATTTTTTTAAATTGCCTTTTTGTATTCTCTTTTATCTTGTTGGGTTTTCTTAAGAGTATTATTTTGAGTTTTTGGGGGAGAATTTGTAAATTTTCTTTAAAGTTCAGCTACTGGAGAATTATTGTGTTCCTTTAGGGGTGTATACTTCTTTGCTTTTTAATGTGGTTTGTGCCCCTATGTTGATGTCGGCATATCCAGTAGAAAAATTACATCACCTCTCCAAATTTTAGAGTGGCTTTCACAGAAAAAGGTTTTCACCTTCAGATGAAAGATGCCAGATGGAAAGGGTATGTTGACTGTTTCTGAGTGGATGCGATAGTATAGCATCCATGCAGCTCCTTCAGTTGCACTCAAAATCAGAGATGACTCTGGATGCCTCAGTGGCGTAGGCTGCAGGAGTCTATGGAAATGGATATGGAAGTGTAGGTTGTTAAGAACCTTGATGGCAAGGGCTTTTGGGATTCTCCTCTTCTCATCTTTCCTTACAATAGACAGTTTTGGTTCCTTCTTGGGATCCAAGGGGGGTCCCTCTTCAATACCACAAAGGGGATCCCTCTTCATGTTGAATATGATACAGCCCACAATCAGCTGCAGAAGTTATGGGTTCTAGGCTGAAAGTGCTCAGAGTGGTTGTGGTGCTGAGTTTCTGGTCTCAGGGTCCAAAGAACCTATTGTGCCACCTGAGTCTCAGGGCACTGGTTCAGTTTCTGAGTCAGTGTAGGATGCCGATTGCCTACAAAGCTAGGGTCTGTAACTCTGAGCACCCCCAGCAACTCAGGCTCTGGGGGACAAGTTTTAGCTCTAATTCCGTCCCTGAAGGGCAGGGTATAGCACTGCCCTGGCTCCAGGGAAAAGAGGATTCTCTGAAGATTCGAGCACAAGCAGCAGGGTACAGCTGGAATTTGAGAATGAGATCCAACTGGGCGCCATGGCTACTCAGTCACCAGAAGATGCAGCATCACGTAATGGTCACTCTGGATCTAAGATGGTGGGATACAGCAGTATTTTCAGGTTCAGTGGCAGCAATAAACCCAGAATGGCAGAGAAAGCTATCGCTTGAGCCCTCGGGTACAGGGGACAGCTCAGTGGTGATTCCATTCCCTGGGTAGGAGGTTGTGTCAGCAACTCAGACTCTAGGGTGTTATTCTAATTCCGGAGGAGTGGGGGATTACAGCTGTTTGGCTATATGGGAGTGTGTCTCAGCTCAGTCAACACTCTGTTTCCCTGGGATGTGGGGTGCCATGTCAGTTAAGTTCTGGGATGTACAGAATGCTTGATTTGGCCAAAGCACCAATTCCCCATGAGTCAGGGTTCCATTTCAGCTCAAGCACAGGAAGGGTGTGAATGCTCTGGGCAGCGAAGTATCATTTCCCTGTGAGGCAGCACACTGCTTCAGCTCAGTCCCTGAGGGTCATGGCACAGCAGTAGCTGAGAAAAGCAGATTGAATGGCTTCATGGCAACTTGTCCCCATATGTTAGCATGTACTATAAGCTTGGCCCACGAGTGATAAGCCACGAGGTGAGAGTGGTTCAGAGGTGACAAAGCCTAACTGATAGAAGGGTATCTTGATTATTTGTCCCAGAGCAATGTTTATGGCTCGAAGATCGTGTGGTATGATAATGGCTTGGGCCATGGTGGGTGGTAGGAGTGGGATGGACACAGTGTTGATGCCTTCTCTGGGTCGGGGGGTGGGGTGCAGCTGTGTGCATCCCTGGCAGCTCCCTCAGCTGGGCTTAGTGCTTGTGAGAACTGCAGTAGTCCTTACTGTGAGGATTGTAGGTACTCAAGTTGGTGATGGGGGATGATGGGGTCCTCTTGCTTACCTTTTCCTTATAGGAAGAATTTCCCCTTGGTTCCAAGCTGATTCCATCTGGGTGATGGAATGACAGAGGTGA
Organism: Piliocolobus tephrosceles; assembly: GCF_002776525.5. Classification (NCBI taxonomy): domain Eukaryota; kingdom Metazoa; phylum Chordata; class Mammalia; order Primates; family Cercopithecidae; genus Piliocolobus; species Piliocolobus tephrosceles. Next base: position 78,553,154 of record NC_045438.1, on the reverse strand, counting down.
GATGTTTTCTTCTGTTCTCTGTGTGGCTATCCGGGGTTTCTTTGATCTACAAAGTTTCTGCTATTTCTTTTGTGTACTCCAGAGCTTTCCTTCCGTTATTTTCATCAGAAGGTACTTATTGTTTCTGCTGTCTTTGTAGGGGAGATGAGTGCTGGGGGTTTCTAGCTGGCCATCTTGCTCTGAATCATTTTTTTTTGGAAGTGTTTTATTAGGCTTACTTTTAAAAATTTGTGTTTTCTTAACTTCTTTGTTTTCTTTTGAGATAGATAACCATCTTTTCTGCAAGAGTAATATTTTCCTATCATTCTCACATGTCCTATATGTATTAGTTTGTATAATCACATTAACTAGAAGCAGAAACAGTAGCCACAGTGGCATCCTTGTCTTGTTTCTCATTTTAATGGACTCTCCATTAATGTTTTATCAGCACACAGATTGTATTTTGGTTCTTATTAGATATATTTAGCTAAATTTTCTTTCTATTCTTAGGATATTAAGTATTTTTAATAAAGAAACTTTAATCTGAAGACAAGTGTTTCAGCTTTGAGAAAAACAATTTTGTAATGATTACTGCTTAATTTGTTTAGGATAAGATAAAAAGTGGGAGATACTTAATTGACCAAGTTGTTACAGTGACAGTTTAAAAATTGATTACAGTAACAGTTGCACAAATGCCTCCTTCTCTTTGTACTCATACCTTTTTAATTATTATTATTTTTTTCAAAATTGAGGTGACTTTAATGTTGCTATTACTTCAATAGTACCACAAATAGTTAACTAACACCTATAAAGTACATACTACATGCTGGGCACTATTCCATGTGATATATATATATATAGATATATATACACACACCAATTTTTCCTCAAGGTATATCATTTGGTAGAGACATTATTGTCTTTATTGTAGAAACATTGAACCAGTTATAGTAAAGAAAAAGTAATATTCATCCAGCTGATTATTGGCTGTAATGGAAGGTATCGGGTATTGGCACATTAGCCAAATGCCTCTCAAAACCCCTCCCCATTTAAATCTCAAATAATGATTTCCTCAATTATATTGCTGCATATCAACAAGAGATGAACTTCTGTTTCTCTCCTGTTTGTTTTTCATTTTTTCTCATGCATGATAATGATCTGTGTTTGGATTTGTGTCTTTTGGATCCACCATTTATTATTTTCTGCTGTATGTAGCAGTGGTAGTATCCAGCAGCAGATCTTCTTGATGGCACTGGTAGTACCTATGGGGCATCCAAACCAGAGTATTTCTTCATCATAATCTTGGCTGTGGTTCCCTCTACAAAGCTTCTGTTGTTTTCTGCCCATTTTCTTAGCAGGTACCCCATCATGCCAGCTAATTCTGTGAGCTACCCAACATTCTTTCAACAAATTTATATTCTCCTCTTATTAGCTAGAACTGCTTTTTCTGCTCACATCCAAGATTTTTAACTGAGAGAGAAATTGTTACCTGGGGATAGGGTGCATCAGGTACTTTCAAGGAATGTGGAAACTATTAAATTGTTCATCTGGCATAGCTGGGGCAGAAACCAGTCAAAATCTTACTTAAATGACAATGCAGGAATTCAGTAATAGTGAAAAAGCTAATCAAATTGTTGTCTGTAGTCACCTGGCATCAGGTGCTCATTGCAGTGATGGCTTTTGGGAATTGAGTTGCCCCCACCACAGAATAATGGGGTGTACATGAAGAATTTATGGACTTAGAGAAGGGGCAGCTGTTTTGAACATCAATGGACAGCTTAAAGAAATAGAATGACAAGTTAAAATCCTTGAATTCTAGGCTCACAGCACTGACTGAAATCCAGGGAGTTTCTAGGATCAAGATAAAAGAATCTCTTATCTTTTGTTGCTGCAGGGACTGAGCTGGCAAAAAACAAAATGTGGTATTAGAGATAGTAAAATTAGACTATCAGTTGAATTCAGAGCTTTTCCTCATCTCTTATGCAAAAATTAGAGAATTGGTAGGGAAAGAGTATTTTGGCACCCTGAACACTAACTCCCATTGATAGCCCATTGACACTGAAGAATACGCTATGAAAATTCCTTGTACCTCTTCTTAAAGGCACCCATCATGACTTCCCAGGGGAAGAATGCACTGGAAAAAATGGAAATGCTAAGATCTTTTCGAGATTCTTAGACACAAGCATTAAACACATTAATCTATTTTGCTCATTGGGAGGATTTTCTCTCTAAAACCTACTGGATGACTTGTGAAGCTCATGGGCAAAATAATACCCCAAGAAGTCCAGTTTTCTCTTGTGCTTTGATAATAGTTTCAAATTGCCTTAAATGTCAACTTACCAGTATTTATGGCAAATAGCTGCCAGTTTGCCTAGAAACTAGATAAGGGATCTCAAAGGAACTGAACTGGGGGATTAATGGCAGATTTTTTTTTTTTTGCGAGGGGAGATTGGGGAAGAGAAGCATGGAAGAATTTCTTAAAATAGGCTCAGAATATAAAGAATATTCATGCTACATGTTAATCCAAAGGACATTTCTAGCCAAACAGCTCATAATATTTAGATGGACGAGCTAACCTAATCTCTCAATGTAGGTCGTCTTCCTTCTATAGAAACTTTAGAATTTAATGAACAAAGTGACCATAGTTGAAAAGATAGCAGCTACTCAAGCACAACAACACAAGATTCCCTTTACCTGTGTACCAAGATATTTTACCAAAAGTAGTAAATACAAACCTATAATACTATAGGATAATTGTTTGGACAACTGTTTGCTTAGAATCAGTTGATGATTGTTTTGCTGCTTTTGTCATGGAGAATTCATGTAATGCCTCAAGTCAGCATCGTTATACCTTACACAACTGAATGCTTTATTCAATGTCATTGTATTTCTCATAATTTCTTCCAAACAAGGAACTCAATTTCCTATGAACAAAGCAGGAAAATGGGATAATGCCCTTAGATTTGTTTAGTCTTATTTCACAGTCAGTATACAATAGAATTGAAATTAGTATGTCTCCCAATTAAACCTAATTAGTTATTCACAATATATTTATTCCTATCTCTGAAATAATGGGAACTACTGGTTTAGAAACTAATGATGTTCAAGGCAGAAATGTTACACCAGGGTATTCAGTGATGGTTGCATGGAGTGAACACTGCCAACTGATCAATTCAGAATCTTATGACCTGAGTCAGCAAATAATAAAATGGGTTAGTGTGTTGTATAGGGTAATTGATATTGAAAGTCAAGAGGAAATATAATTTATGATACATAATACATCAGGAAGGGTGGGTCTCCAGTTGGTTCTATGGGTAATTTTTATGTGACCATATTTATTTGTAAAAGACTGAACTATACAGATAAAACTAGTAAGAGTTCAGAACCCCTAGGAATGAAGGATTTACATAAATCTACTTCTCCTTTCTTTCAGTCACTACTGTGGCAAGATCAAGACTGGATCTAGGAGATCTCAGTTCAATATGGAGATTATCCAAGGATTCTAGTGTTGGAGCTATATGCTGTAACTGAAGAGGGTTAAAATTGTCTCCTTTTGGGACGCTGGTAAACTGGATTTTTGCTATGAGAGGAAGTTTCATGGTATAAGACAGGAAGTTTTTGTGATTAGAATGGGCAAAAGATTTTATATGAATTCTAGGTTGCCAAAGAGATTATTGCTAGTGGGAATATTGTGAACCTATCATACACATGTGTACCTTATTTGGGATTAAAATCCATACTATGGGCTGGGCGCAGTGGCTCACACCTATAATTCCAATACTTTGGGAGGCTGAGGTGGATGGATCACGAGGTCAGGAGATTGAGAAGATCCTGATCAACATGATGAAACCCTGTCTCTACTAAAAATACAAAAGTTAGCTGGGTGTGGTAGCATGTGTCTGTAGTCCCAGCTACTTAATTCCACTCCAGTCTGGGTGATAGAGCAAGACTCTGTCAAAAAAAAAAAAAAAATTCCTTACTATGTAAATCTTGGAAGAAGCCAGAATTTAAGGTCAGACTAACAAGGTCATATATTCTTCTTTGTTTCCCCTGGCACCCAGAGCAGGGCAACTGACCTAGGTTCAACCTACTGGATGGCCCACTTTGAATTTTCAGGAAGTGATACAAAATTTTAAAAAGGCCTGTGAAAAATTATTGACCATTGCTGTGTTCATGGCAGCTGTGCCCAGTGACAGTAGGTCTAGTTCAGTGGTATTCAGGAACAACAGTGAGTGGTTCCTGTGTTGTAACCAGGAAATTCCTCTAGTGGAAATTATCTGTATTTTCTGATGTTTGACCTTCCTATTTTCCCAAATATGGTTATCAAGCTTTTGAGTTAATTCTAGTATCTACTCAGTAGGCTCCTGTCAATTGAATCTTTTCAGGATTCAAATCCAACTTCAACATTACCTCCAATCAAATGCTCTCCCTGGACCCTACATTGGTAATTGAAATGCCATGCTAAAAGCTTCAGATTATAGCTTCTGTCATGGCACTTCTCATATTTTGTTATAATTGTTTTCTTTGTCTTGTTACAAGTAGAAAGAAAGTTGAAAGGACTAAAACTTTCCTATGGTTAAAACAATCTGGCCTCATATAAAATTTGGTAAAGCAGGAATTCTACAACTGTGTTTCTAATCAATCAGTATAGTTGACCTCTGGCTGTTACCTTACATGGTTATTAAGTTATTGCCTCTCAGCTCAGACTCTTTCTTCTACACTCTGCTCTGTGAAGCTGGACTAGAAATCTGCAAGCTTCATGTCTGCTTTGCCAGCTGCCTTCCTCTTAGTCTTGGCTAGTAGAAAGCACTAGAGGGAGCTGTAAGGATGGAAGAGGGAAAAGAGACTTGCTCCATCTTGTTTGTTTGGTGCTGGCTTCCCGTTTGCTTCCTGTCATTGAGCATCACCTTAGCCTCATCTCACCTCTTCCTGCTGGTAGCAGCAGTTTGTCTCTGTAGAATGTTTAATTGACTTTGCAGTTCTTCAGCATTTGCAGAATCAGTCTCAATGTGCTCCTGCAAAAACAGCAGCCCCTGATGCTGTCAATCAGCATTCCTCTTCAGAGGCCTGGGTCCTAGTCCCATAAGATATTTCCCTCAAGCAAAGAGACACAAGCATGGGTGAAGCAGCACGCTTTATCCGAGATCTGAGTTTCAGCTCTGCACAGACCCTCCTCCGAGATTGTATGTTTGCATACCCAGTCCTAGTAGGGTAATTGCAGCCTTTAGAAACTCCTTCCATAACAATGCAATTATTTTTCCTTTTGCCATTTTAAGTCTTTAGTACCTAATTAACACTTATTTATATAAAACCATTTCTGTTAAAATAACTGACTTGACTTTGTCTTATGAATGGACCCTGACTGATACACACACATTCTAGGGTAGTATATGCAAAAGCATGCTTGATGGTACCCTGAACTGTTCTGGCCCATTTTAACCATAAGTAACCATGAAAAGTGCATCCTTCTGCATGTGACATATTGACTCAGAAAACTAGAAAAATCCAGGTGCTTAGGCCAATTTGAATTGTATTTTCAGTATTCAAAATCAAAAGATGTAATGAGGATGTTCATGTTTTACTCTATTTTTGAATTGCTTATTTACAAAAATAATCATGTCAGAGTATTGCATAGAACAGGTTATGTACTCAAATTGGATAATTTGAGATACTTTGAGATGAAATTAATAAAATGATGATCTACAAAAGCTAGAGCAGGGTATAGAGAAATCAAAAGAGATTTCAATACCCCAGGGCCAGTTGTAGTGGAGAGACCTGTTATCACCCTTATACCTGAAAGGACTAAAACCCATAGAGCGATTTGTGTAGCAAGAATCACCCGTCAAGAACTGTGACCTTTGGCAGAGGTATACAATCAACCTGCAGAAAAAGAGCAAGGAAAATAAATTTTCCTACCTACCTCTGATCTCCTGCCAGGGATATCCATTAGCCAAGCTCAACTAGAAACTGCAGGGCAAGGGAAACACTTAATGCCGTTCATAGAGATCATTGTCCTGTGGGTCTGCTGGGGAGAGGTGGAGGGCAGAAGATCTGAAGGAGTGAATGGAATACAGCTTCAAAAAATGGGTTAATTATAAGCATAAATGAAATATTTTTAATAATGGAACATTTTCAGGAAGAAATCTTTTTGAATAAATGAGGAAAATATTCTGAGGGCAGGGAGGGAATGTGATGGGAAGAGAAGAGAACATTTACAAAGCATTTCTGGAAGCATAGAAGTTAAATATCAAAGAAAAACACTCTGTCATCTGAAAACATGAGAGGAATTGGAAATATAAGTGTTCTAAATAACATTTTTACATTTAACAATAAATACAGATTTTTAACACACTTTCATCTTGATTCTGGGAAGCATTTTAGTGCTCGGTAGTATTAAGAAACACTGAAACAGGTTGACAAATACCTCCAAACATACATAACATGTCTATGTATGTACGCTTTAACATTTGAAAATATAATGTGGTAAGTTTCAAAGCATTTATAATTAATTAAGCTGTTTTCACAGCCCTTTAGAAGAATATTTTTCCAGGATAGCTGACTGCATAATGCTTTGCATGATTTATTTATAGACTACTAATGAAGACATATCTAATCATCATAATTAATTGGTATTTTTGTGCTTTGGGGCCTAATCACAAAATCTTTTATATGCTGGCTCAAAGTAAACCTGGCTATGGGGCAAACATTTAGAACAAACCCTGCTTGTTGTTTTTAATATACGGCTCCATTTTATTGATTTGTTTATTCAACATTTCTGACTCTGATTATACAATGCCAGAATAAGTAGCCCATTTGGTCAATTTAACTTTGTAAAATACTTTCTTAAGCAAACAAAAAGAAGACAGAGGACTCCTATTTGGCATAGTAGATAAAAACTTCAGTTTTTTACATTTATTGTGTTGTATTACTATCAGATAGTGATACTGCTTATAAGAATTTTGATTACCTTGAAGTGAAAGCAGAATTATTCTCTTCTAATTTACTTGTTAATTTTCCTTTCTCTTTTACTCATATGAAAAGTAATTTGAACTCACTGTTATGAGACAAGTTAAGATTTTTGTTCTGTGTATTTTTTATAGCTATTGGGAGTTCCTGAGGAAAACTCTCAGAACACCCACTTTCATGTTTAGATACTGAAATAGTGAGAAATTACACCAAGACCAAAGGTGAATATCAAATATCTCTTTTATTTTGAACAGAGGCCAGTTTAGTATGTGGCTTTTATGCTTTTATATGCAGCAAGCACTAAAATTACACTGGTGTTTACCCTTTGTCCACAAACAGAAACATATAGAAGGCTGCCCGGGAAGAGCAGGGCAGAACTTACATTCTCGTTGGTCAGCTTCCTGGAGAAAGAAGAAGGCCAGAGTGAAGCCAGGTATGTCCAGTTATTCTTTCTCAAATTTATAAATTTCTTAAATCACTCTACCTTCCATGGACAGAATGAACAAAAAGAGGGGACTAGAATTTTACTCATTAATCTCCTCTCAAAGAAGAGTTTCAGATTAAAGATTTCAGTCTATTAAAAAGAAAGAAGGAAAAACAAATATTTTGTATTTTCCAATGGCTTTATTCAGTTTAAGTGATCCTTTGAATATTTTAGCATTAAAATATCCTAAACATTTCATCTGATATGTTTAATCCTATCATGAATCCCAAATATCACCTCAGTGTTTGCTTCAGGAACCCAACCTATGACAGGTGTCCATTGTTTTATGAATATGAGCATGTTTGCCTTAAAAAGAGATAATATTTCAAATAGATTATAAGACAATGATTGACTATTAATAATGATAGTGATAAATTAGAATATAACATGATGTATTTAGTTTTTATTTGAAACTTATCTAAAGTTCTGAACCTTCCTTTGCTTTTTAACTAAAACACCATTTATTTGAATTCCTGCAAAGGATAGTGAGTTTTCTGGATGGTGACTTCTACTGAAGTTTCTGGAATTGGAATAACTTTCCTAACTAAATTAGTGTATTAACTAATTTTATTTTTGTGATCCTTCTGTATCTATGATTTTCATTTAAACTGACTACCTAGTGATGCAACATAATTTACTTGCTTCTGCAAACATTCTGATTAAATCAGTCATTATGAAGCCCTTCTGAGAAGCCACTAAGACAAGTAAAAGTGAATATCCCATCAATAAAAGGGAATAAAAGTGAGACATGGATAAATATCATTAGTATTAATTAGTCTAATATAATTGTTTAAAAATTTAAGCAATAGAAAAATAGAGGGCCCAAAAAGATCATATTTCTAAGTTAATGAATTTATGAACATGAGAATTGTATAACTGTTTGCGTTAGCTTGGGCTGCTATTAAAAAAATCATAGACTTGATGACTTTAGAGCAGACATTTATTTCTCAAATTTGGAAACTGGAAAGTCTAAATTCAAGGTGCCACTAAATACAATTTCTGGTAGAAGTCTTCTCTCTGGCTTGTAGACAGCCATCTTCATCTTCATCCTGTGTCATAACATGATGGAGACAGAGCAATTTTTGCTTTTCTTCTTCTTATAACACCAATAACTCCATCATGAGAGCCCCTTATAACCACATGTAGCCCTAATTACCTCCCATTGTCTCCATCTCCAAATACCATCACATTGTGCATTAGGACTTCAACATATGAGTCGAGTCTTGGGGAGACTGAAATCAGTCCATAACACCAGTCACAAAAAAAAAAAAAAAATATTTAAGATGAGCAGAAAAAAATTTGCTTTTCAGATTATGGAGAAACACTTGGATTCCAGCAGGTATCATCTTAAGAATGCTGAACTTAAGATAAAGAGACAGGGGGCTGAGTTCCATTGTGGGGCTGAATGCCTAAAACTCTTGAGATGGCTTAAAAAATGTCTGTAACTATACCTTCCTCAGGAATAAGATAGGGCTACTGAAGATCTTTCATAGGGTTGTGTGTATTTCTAAATGAGATAAGATATATACTCTATGTGTCGAAACAATAATAGAAAATTAAAGGTAAGATATCACAATGTAATTTCTTCATTTCAGATACTGACACTATATATATATATATGTGTGTGTGTGTATATATACACGCACTATACATATATATACACACTATATACATATACATATATACATATATATACACACTATATATATATACACACACTACATTTTAAAGGAATTATGAGAAAGATGGAGTATTTGAGAAATGAGCAATTTTGAGGAAAGAAGAGCTAGTCTATATGAAAGATGTTTAGGGAACTATATTTTAAGCCTTCCACCACTGACTGTCTTATGAACCTTTCCACACTCCTGATTGGATATTGTTCTTCCTGAGGAAGTTTGCTTTTCCTCTTTAAAATAAAACCTGTGAAATTTTAAACTGTACTTTTGCATCCAATTGTTTGAACCATTTAAGTAGAGTTGATTGATTTCAGAAGCAGTGCTATTAAAAATGATGAGTAATTTGTTAAAGAAGGAAAACAAAACATGAGGGAGAGAAAACACAGGGTGAGACTGGGAGGGGAAATACAGAACATTGACACCCCTGTGATGGCGTTAAAGCATTGGGTTAATTATTCCTTCCTGGAAGTTAAGATGAGAGCTACTGGCTCAAACATGTGAGTGAGCGAGGGCAAGGAACACAAATAAAACTAACAGTAATTTATCTTACAAGTATGAGAAAATACCGTCTCCTTAGAATGTACAATGTGTATATTTCTTATTAAGGATTGATAGGTAACCTTTAGCAACTGTGCCCAATTAGCATTAGAAATTGATAGTGTGGGTCAGGTGGCGTGACTCCCGCCTGTAATCCCAGCACTTTGGTAGGCTGAGGCGGGAGGATTACCTGTGGTTAGGAGCTGGAGACCAGCCTGTCCAACATGGTGAAACCCCGTCTCTACTAAAAACTACAAAAATTAGCTGGATGTTGTGGTGGGCCCCTGTAATCCCAGCTACCTGGGAGGCTGAGGCAGGAGAGTTGCTGGAACCTGGGAGGCGGAGGTTGCAGTGAGCCGAGATCATGCCATTGCACTCCAACATGGGTGACAGAGTGAAACTCTGTCTTAAAGAAACAAAAAGAAAAAGAAACTGATAGTGTGAGCTGGTTGTGGTGGCTCACGCCTATAATTCTAGCATTTTGGGAGGCTGAAGCAGGCAATCACGTGAGGTCAGGGGTTCGAGACCAGCCTCGCCAACTTGGTGAAACCCCGTCTCTACTGAAAAAAAGAAAAAAATAGCTGGGTGTGGTGGCACATACCTGTAATCCCAACTACTTGGTAGGGTGAGGTAGGAGAATCACTTGAACCCAGGAGGCAGAGGTTGCAGTGAGTAGAGATGATGCCATTGTACTCCAGCCTATGTGACAAGAGTGAAACTTTGTCTAAAAAATAAAAATAAAAAAGAAAGAAAATGATAGTGTGACACAGCACATTCTTGATTAATACTAAAAGTTGTGTGTATATATATATATATATATTTTTGAGACGGAGTCTAAAAGCATATATTTTCTAAATGAACACTGCCCTTATTTTTTATTAAATATAAGAACACATTTTCTCCACTTCCACACTGTATAGTTTACTGTGTTAAACATTTGCCCACCTTTTTTTAAAGGATATAGAATATACAAAAAAACTCTTCATAGCTTTAAATGTGCATAGAAGATAGACAAGTTTAGCTACTGCAGGATGAAAAGACTTGATGTGTTTTATGTCATGTTTATTTATTCCAACTATAAAAACAGAAATGGTCCGCAAAGTAGTTTGATGGATAATGACTGAGGTTGTAAAAGTTATTGTGACTAATGGCATTTACCTTGTTTGGTTAAGTTAATTGAAAATCAAGGTGAAATTGCCCTCGAGATAGATCCTATATTTTATAACATTTGTAAAATCATAAAAAGGTTATGCCATCCTCAATTCTCAAAAAATTATATTGTTTTTGAAACTGTCAGAACATATTTTCCAATTGTATTACAGAAACAGGTAAACAATCTGATATGATGACCTAAGTGTTTCTATATTTGGCCATTACAAGTGTTGGCAGTTCTCTGGCTTCTGTTTGGAAGTAGTGTGTCAGTTGCATCTTATAATATGTTTGCCTTTGGTGAGGCATCAGAAAACATGTCACATATTGGAGATTTATGTACTATAAAACGTCTCAGGAGTTTAACTTCACCATTAGGGTTACTCCTGTATAAACTTTGATAAAAATAATATCTTTGCTCCCTCCCAAGATAAATGAAAGAATTTAAGCCCACTTCGAGAATTCTAAGCTTTTGTGGTCAGTCTTCTTTTGTCCTCCAAGTTTGTAATTAATAGAGTTTAAACAAAGCTGTAATCTGGTGGATAGTTTGAGCTTTTGACTTAATCGATCAGTTGGGAAATTATTAGCTAGTTCCTTTACTTTACTTTGACCCCACCCCAGGATTTAGCTGTCTATCTGAGTAACATATTTGCCTGGTTTTATGTATTAGCATACTCTCAGTTGAAAAAGCAAATCTGAATATGCACATTGATAAAGCACTTGCACAATAAAAGGGGCCATAAAAGTATTTATCATGCTTCTGAGATGTATTAGTCAATAAAATGAGTTATTCATTGAAATTTAATAGGGTGCAATCTCAGATGGAGTGCAAGCTCCTATTGAAAAATTGACACATTTTCTTGCTGGAGGGAAGGATACATGTACGTCTAGCACTATGCAAGTTATAAGGATGCTAGGAAGCTGGCAACTGGATGGAATCCTGAATCACATCTTACACAGCTGCTGCTTCACTTTCTCTAAGAGCAGGGCTATGCTGATTAAGCCATAAGCATTTGCAAGGATTTTTTTTTATTTTCTTTTATTATTTTCTGGCCATCTGTAAATCATAGAAGAACAGGAAGAGGTGGCTTTCTTCCTTCAGCAACAGATCACCAATCCAAATACTCCTCTCTCACATAAAATTTTGCCTTGGTCAAACTATTTTCTACTCCTCAATCAAATTCTACAGTTTCTTTTTTCTTCTCTCTAAAATGATTTTTATCAAATATTCATTTATCAAAAGGCATCAGTAACCATTTTTTTTTAATTTAAACCTTTACTTATCACTTTAATTTAACTTGTTCTTATATATTTATAAATTCTTAGAATACTTTGCCTATATTATTGGAATTTTTCACATATAACCTTGCTAATTTACTGTAGTCATTTAAAAGACGTATCTCTAAATTATTTGATACTCCTCATTGCAAAATGCACAGCTTAGTTCATTTCCTTTTGAGTGAGGACTAGACTTAGTTATTCTTTTCTAGTGAATAGCATATGGCAGAAGTAATAAGATTTCACTTGCAAGATTATGTTATAAAAATCTGTGGTTTCCTTCCAGAATTTTATTTCTTTCTTGCTCTTCTCACTCTCTTTTTCTTCCTCTATCCCCTGAATTACTCATTCTAGGGAAACCAATATTGTGGCTACTCAGGCAACCTTTGGAGAGGCCCACATCGTGAGGAACTGAAACCCACCAATATCAGTTATCTTGGAAATGAATGATATTCATATTCACTCCTCCCCATTGAACCTTGAGATAACTATCGCTCCAGTCAATATGTGGCTGAAACTTTGTGAGTGATCCCAAGACAGAACCACCCAGATGAGACACCTAGATTCCTGATCCTCAGACACTGTGAGATAATAAATGTTTACTGTTTTATTTTATTGAGTTTGGGGTAATTTGCTTTGACAGCAAAAGACAGCTAATACACTTGTATATCTTTACTTTCTCTTTTACTAGATTATGAACTTTATGAAGAAAAGGATACATACTATTGATGTTCTATTTTTAGTCTAGATAATACATGCCTGCAGATGTAAAAATAAAATCTCAAAAGATTAAGCTGATAAAAGTTTATTTGTACTAACATAAAGTCTAATATGGGTAAGGAGATGTAATAAAAATAAACAAATACATATATAAGATAATTTTTATGGTAATTAATTATCTGAAAAATATAAAACACCTGTAGTAACTTAACAGAATTACTGACAAAGGGAAGACAGAAGGTACATTTGGGCAGAGTGGTGAAAAATCCCCACTACTAGAAGTTAATATTGGAGTTGAAATCTGAACATTGCCAATTAACTCTACAAATATTCAGGGAAGAGCATTCTGGACTGAAGAGCAAATGCCCCAGGTAAGGACCTTTCCTAGCTTGCCAATAGGAAACAAAGTGAGCTGGTGGGCAGGAACCTGTTAAAGCAGTATTTTGTAGGTAATAATGAAGAGGTTGGAATTTATTGAAAAGTTTCCTTGGAACTCTCATTTGCTGTAAGTCAACACTCCAGAGAAGACCACGGACAGCTGTGTTATTATCAGCTGACACAACAGCTGAGCAATGAGTGGAAAAGGACATCAAAGTGGATCAGCAAGAGCGTCTATGACAATCACATTGGCCATTGAATGGAGAATTAATTGTGGTGGTGGTGGTGTGATTGGGCAAGTGGAGAGTAGGACAACCAATTAGTAGACTGTTGTAATATCACAGAAAAGGGGAAATCATTGATTAAACTGGCATTAGATTTAGAAAAGAGGAGTTGATTAAAAAAAAGATTTAGGATGTATTTTGGAAGAAGAGTCATGAGATGAGATGTTTAGATTTACATCTCCTTTCAGAATACATTCTAAATCTCTTTTCTTTCAACTCTTCTTTTCTGCGTCCAGCCCCAGTTTAACAGAAAGTGGATAACGAAACATGACCCCCTTCACCACCTTTTTATTTTGTTTTGTTTTGTTTTTGGTTTGGCCTGTATTACTGGATAGTGCTCTTTACAGAAAAAAAAAAATTAAGGAGACACAGAAAATACGGTATCTTTCCAATATCTCCCAAGATAATTCCATTTTCAGAAAGACACTTCGGTTTTGAATATCACTTGAAGAGAACAGGCTAGAGAGGGTTTCAAGGGGAGGAAGGAAAAGTGGAGAAGGGAGCTAGAGGTCAGCAAGGAAAGGAGTAATTTAAAAGATAATAAGGTAAAGAACAATACGAAAGGAAAGGAAAATAAATAAAATATGTAAGGCATTAAAGGAAAAAAGAAAAGAAAGACCAAGAGTAATCACTGTAAAGTGGTTAATAAAGAAAAGTAAAAATGAAAGCAATGAAAAGAATAGAGTTAGATGTGTCTGAGACCCTTCGGGGGTCTGTAAGTTCCTCCTCTGTCCCAATCCATGTCTGTGTGAGGGCAGATTTTCTTCATATAATTCAACCAAATAACATATTGCAACAGACCGAATGTAGAAGCAGGTATGAAAATCTAGCTATTTTCTAATAAGTGAGGCAATGCAGACGTTTACAAAACTGAAAAATTATGTCACTCTTATCATTTTCTAAACAATATAGTTATTTTAATAAAACACATTATATCGATTTTAACATGCAATGAATTTATGTTATTTATAAGAATATTTTAAAACTGAATTCAATGTTTTCTAATAAGGAATATATACACACACACACACACACACACACATATTTATTTATTTATTTATTTCTGTAGGAGATATGTGTATCTCCTACAGAAATAAAAGCTCTTTGGGATCTAGTTTTTAAGGAAAAAAAGTGGTTCTATGATCAAAACATTTGAGGATTGTTGCTGTAAAAGTTATCGAGGTTTTGTGGCAAATGTTAATTAATATACTCTTCTACCAAACTGCTCTTTATCTGGAAAAACAGTGTGTTATCACCTGGCTATTTAGTAATTATAACTCAGAGATTTCACTTTGAAAAGAATAGCCAAAATTGCCAGACAAGAAGTAAAATAAGTATATGTCATTTAATGACAGGAATATGTTCTGAGAAATGTGTCATTATATGATTTAGTCATTGCGGAACATCATAGCATGTACTTACACAAACTAGATGGTACAGCCTAATACACACCCAGGCTCTATGGTGTAGCCTATTGTTCCTAGGCTATAAAACTGTACAGCATGTTACTCTACTGAATTTTGTGGCCAATTGAACATAATGGTAAGAAATTGTGTACAATTATGTGCAATTACCTGCAGACGTTAAAAAGTTATAGTAAGAAAACAG
Organism: Piliocolobus tephrosceles; assembly: GCF_002776525.5. NCBI lineage: Eukaryota > Metazoa > Chordata > Mammalia > Primates > Cercopithecidae > Piliocolobus > Piliocolobus tephrosceles. Next base: position 78,538,095 of record NC_045438.1, on the reverse strand, counting down.
TATTAAAGACTTTCAAAATATTACACTTGTGTAGGGAACTTATGATGAGTAAAGCTTACAGGCCTGGAAGTTGCTCTCGGTAAGTCACTGAATGAGTGAGTGGTAAGTGAATGTGAAGGCCCAGGACATTAATGTGCACTTTGTAAACTTCAGAAATATTCCAAACTTTGGCTACACTAAATTTATGAAGAAATTTCTTTCTTCAATTATATATTAATCTCAGCATACTGTAACTTCCTTTCTTTATAAACTTTATAAAATTTTAACTTTTTGACTCTGATAATAACACTTAGTTTAAAACCAAAACACCTTGCACAGCTGTACAAAAATATTTTCTTTCTTCATATCCAAAATAAGGTAGAAGAATTTGGAAGAACCCTTGGAAGTAGATGCTGTGATAATTAAATGTAAATATCAATATTAGGTATAGCAAATTCTGTTAAAAAATCAACAAAACCCCTGCCATTCAGTGTTTAAAAACAGGTTCTATAAATCTGAAGAGAAATATTTTCCCATATATCAGGTACTATAATAAATTTTGGTAAAAAAAAAGCTCTGATAAATGTAAAAGGGAATATTAGTCATTGTCACCATGATCCCTGAGAAGTGAAGACATGCAAACCATAAATGTACATATACAGAGACACCAGAATGTCATTAATTTGGATTTGCAAAAGCAGACATCTTCTTATTCTATTCTACTAATGAAAGGGTTAGCTTCTATCTAGTTCAGATGGTGCTGTGAGTGCACAGTTAACTTCTACTGAGATCCATAATCATGGATTGTTTCCAGTTTTAAACACTGTTTGTCAAATGATGCTTTTCATATACAATTTTAAGCCATGAGAACTGATTCTTTTTGGGGGAAGTGGTAGAAATCATTTAGAAATTAGACTTAGATTTTATTTTTACAAAAATTTCTTAGACATTCTGATGTTTTAACACATTTGGATAATTTTGATTTACAACTTTTAAGCTTTGAACAAAAAACCTCGTTAAAGTGACAAATAAATTATAGGAAGGAAATTCAATTAGACAAATTCAAATAACATAAAGAGTTACTCTTAATGCAAGGTAAGAAATACATACACAAATATTTATGACAATATTTAATAAAAATTTACTATGTATAGATCTTTTAACCTAAGGATAATTTATAGTAAACAATATATTATTAAAATAAAATATGTTTTTAAATATATTAAATTTCTTCTAGATATCTTCTTTTCTCTATTAGTATGCATAGCTTATTCTTTTTTCCCACTTTAATTTCAGTTCTCATTCTATTTAAATCATCCTAAATTTTCAATTAGAGAAAAATTTCATTGCAAAGGTTTTACTGAATTGCTGGGGGATTAGTCCGTTTTAACTTTGAAATTAAATTATAAACTGTTTTGTTACATAATAAAGAGAGCTTACAGAATTTGGACAGTGATTAAAGTAATTTAAAAATATGTATTCAGTAGTCATCTCATTAATTTCCAATTCTAAACTGTGGCTAAATACCACTGTCCTTTCTCTCTCTCTCCCCCCCCCCCCCCCCACCATTTCAGGCGCACACACACACGCACCTGCATGCCAAATATGGAAATGTGAAGACAGAGGTTCAGCTAGGTTAGGTAACTTTGCTAAAATCACACAACTAATCTTACTTGGAACTCTGCTTTACAGTGAACAAATTAAATTTCTTATTGCTTTGAGAAATTGAACTGAGTGCGGTGGCTCACGCCTTTAATCCCAGCACTTGGGGAGGCTGAGGCAGGCAGATCATGAGGTCAGGAGTTTGAGACCAGCCTGGCCAACATGGTGAAATGCCGTCTCTACTAAAAATACAAAAATTAGCCGGGCATGATGGTGCATGCTTGTAATCCCAGTTACTTGGGAGGCTGAGGCTGAGAATTGCTTGAACCCGAAAGGCGGAGGTTGCAGTGAATCGAGATCAAGCAACTGCAATCCAGCTTGGGCTGTTGACAGAGTAAGATACTGTCAAGAAAAAAAAAAAAAAAAGAGAGAGAGAGAGAGAGAGAGAGAGAGAGAAATTGCATGAGAAAATAAGACTTAGCTATAGTACCTGAATGTTCAAAAAAAAAAAAAAAAATTCCCTGAATCCCTCTGAATTCTAGCTTTCTCACTGCAAAGCAGGTTAATATTATCTACTTTACAAACATGTGAGGATTATATTCCAAAAGCTCCTTCTTACCCAGGTGTATTTTTCCCTGTGCTTTTCAGAAGGATTAGGGCATATAATGAAAAGCCAGGAGGGAAAAGACACTCATTTGACATGCACTAGTTTGAAGAGAACTGTGCTAATGATAGATCTGGCTACAGAAACTCAATTGGATAGTTAAAAACAAATGTTGTCTCTCCCAGTAGTGATCAATTAGGGCTTTGTGACAAAGAAAAAAGGATGCCATACTCCTAGAATCTAGATAGACAACTATATTTGTTTTCTATTGCTGTATAGCAAATTTTCATAAATGTAATGACTTAGTATTCAGGTATTACCTCAGGTTTGTTTGTTTGTTTGTTTTTGTTTTTGTTTTTCCCTGAAGTTTGACCACACCTTAACTGGTTCCTCTGATCTGTGTCTGAGGAGGCTGACATCAACGTGTCAGCTGCGAGACTGCAATCTTATCTGAAGTTAAAAGTCCCCTTTCAGCTCCTTGATTGTTGCCACAATTCATTTCCTTGTAGTGGTAGGATAGAAGGTCTTGATTTCTAGAACTCATCCACTATTCCTGCCACATGACCCTCTCCACAACGTGGCAATTTGATATTCAAAGGCCAAGGAAAGCAAATCTACTACTGCTTCTTCTCTTTTACCTCTAGATCCTTTTTAGAGGGCTCATGTCATTATGTCAGACCCACCTAGGATAATCTGTCTTTTGATTAACACAAATACAACTCAATGGAAACCTTAATTATATCTGCAAAATCCATTTGTCTTTGCATTATAAAGTGACCTAATCTCACACACACATATATATAACTGAAAAACACTTAGCTTTACTACGTGCAATTCACTCTATTCTGTTCTATTCTATTCTGGTCCACTTTAGTCTACTCCATTCCATTCCATAAGTAAACAAATGCTAGTTACACTTCAACAAATTGTTATAAAAAAACCATCAGTGCCTCACCCTAGAAGCTGAAAAACACTGGAGTAAGCCATTCATTGTGATTCTATTATCTGGCCAGTGACTATTTTAAGAAAGCTGAGCATTTTGCCCCCTAAAACAAAGGCGGAATAAAAATTCAGAAGTAATGAGTCCTCCAGTGGGATAATTACTTGGTAAATTTGAGCAGATAAAAGCAAATACCTCAACCGGAATCTAGAATAAATGAGAATGCATGTAAAAACATATGCAAATATAATGGAAGACACTTTATAAATTATTATTTTGTTATCCCACCATGGCTGCCCTGGATCTTTAGTAAACCTTAGCAGAGTTGATGGTGTCCCTACTCATTCTATATACTCATCTCAAGTGAGTAAAGCAAGAATTGTGTCTGAAGCCTTGTCTAGCTTCATTTATTTTATGCTGCCATGCTTAGGAATATAACGGGAGACTTAGAAGCCAAGTCCGTGTCAGAATTGTATGTGCACAGCGGCAGTACCGTTGTCTGAAATTCTGATTCAGAGGATCAGGTTTGTGTGCCAGGTGAAGATTAATTGTACAAATGTCAATCTTCTTGGGGGTTCATTAAATTATGATACTTAATTAACATCAATGTCAGTGAAAGAAAAAATACCCAAAGCTTCCCTAAAAGCTGTTCATATTCAAATATATGTTGATTGACGGAAGCCTATTGTTTCCCAGTGCCTAGTAATGTTCTTCACTGCATATATTACCTGGAGACTTCCCCAAACACTGAGATATTTGGAACTCTAATGAAAAAATAGCTTCTATTGTTAGGTGTAAAGTGCAATTTTATGAGCAGACTTAGTGCCTCTCCTTTTCCATCCATTGAGTGTGTATCTACAACTTGATTGATTTCGACACATTCTTTACCAGCCAGTTATTGGTTATAGAATTCCATGAATAAAAATAAGAACCTATTTGTTGGTTGGCATATCGTAACATGTTAGCAAGACATGCTTTCAATTTATAAAGTATAATATTGACTTCATTCCTAGGTAATATAAAATGACAATAAAATGTAACTATGTGATTTATTCATTTAAATAGACTCATCCAATATCATTTAGAGTAACTTTGTAAAATACTTAGCAAGGGATCACTAAATAATGAAAATGATTAGGTCAGATATAGTGTTAGACGTTACAGAAATCATGCCGCTGTCAAGTAGGGGTGTTAATGGAAACATGAATCTAGTCTCATCTTTCTTGAGACTTATTATTGGTTACATAAAATGCATTAGTTCTGTGATATTTGTAAATAAAGGAATGATTCTAAATTATGTTGCAGATTAGGAAGCAACATGAAGCCATGAAACATAGTGAACAATTCCATGTTTATGGTGAATATCCATGATTATTTCAATGTATATTTGTGTGACTTGAGATGGGTAGGCTTTAGGAATTATGATCCTGTAGCAGGATAGGTAGATACCAGGGTAAAGACAGAAGACAAGCTAAACAAAAATCACATGTATTCATTAGGAATCACAAAATATACAGTATGTTTTTATTTAGCATATGAATACATTATTTATCAAGACTTCAGCATATGGCAAAAATGAATTATTTCTTTTCTTCTACCTCTAAATGACTTTAAAGTCATCGAGAATAATGCACTAGAGAATAGGCCTAGAAATAGAAAACAAAAATAGAAAAAATCATAAACAAGAGATCCAACAAACCAGCAATCTAAGTCCTAATGAGAAAGAAAAACTGTAAGAATAGATTGAAATAAAAGCTACAGTTGTAATATAATGTTAACCTCCAAACAAAATGTAATTAAGTGTAGACGCAAGAACCGGTTCCATAAATAGCTATCCATAATCATATACAATTGGCATGCCATTATTTTCTATTAGAAAAAAAAATGAGAATAAAATACAATATTAAATGATAGAATTGAGTTCCTAATTAAGTCTTCAGCTGAATTAAGTAAGTATCTTCCTTTCACTTTTTCTTTATGTCTTGTGTATAGGCTGTTAAAGATGCTCGGCATAATTACAGTCAAAATAGATGTATTTTTGCCTGTTCTGAACAAGAAGTTTGGCAGAAAATTAAGAATCCAAACCACAGCCAAATTGCTGAATCCTTGAATCGTTCAAGGATTCAAGCAAGAAAACCTATGGCCCAAACTGGAAAAAAATATTAATTGTACATTTGTGACCTCTTCTTTCTCCAGCACATAGTTTACAACAACAAATTCCTGCCACATAAACAAATCTGCTTACTGGCACATAACCATAAGCAGTTTAGCCTGATGAATATGTATTGTAGGATTCTTATTAACATTCTTTATATTCCTAAATTTTAAATAAATTATTAAATCCTTCACCATTTGTAAAGGGTGACTGTTTCCCCTCTAAACTGGTCACATTTCATTAGATCATCACACTTTGGCCTTCCTTAATAAGCACAAAATCTCTATACTGCAGTTTCTAAAGAGTTTCAGTTTCATGGCTGAGGGAACACATCATGGGATATGAAGGCTTTTACCTCTAAGTTTTACATGTAAATTCAGTGTCTGTTGTCAGTGATCAAGTATTATGACATCTCATGATCATTCTAGAACTGACGTAAAATATTTACTTGCCTCAATTTAATTTTTAGGAAGATGTTATTTTTATTACTTTAAATTAAAACCATAATTGACTGAAAGCTTCAACTGGGTCTACAGTTAAATGAGTTAAGGCATAAGTTTTGCTCAGAGTCTTTGCTATTTATGGCAATTCTAGTTCAGTTGGGAAGCTTGTGCTCCCTTCTACAATTTCTAAGAATTATAGAAAAAAAAAAAATCAACAAGATACCAGAACTCAAAGTTTTCAAATGAGATATTACAATTATAAAAAAAAGTTAGAAATAGTTTAAGCTATAAACGTTTGAAGAAAGTTGTGATTTACCTGTACTTGGGACTTCTGGTTCTGGCCATGATGAAGTAGCTGATATTCTTATGATAGGAGCCTTATCATCCTATAAAAAACAACAACAAATATTAAAATTTTACATGACGTAACTTTTTCAAGGTTAGCAAAAACAGAGGGTAATATTACTTCAGATAAGGTGAAAACATGCTTATGAGATATTGCCCTATGTTAAATATTCAAAAGCCCAGCATCTAAAAATATTGCTCTTAATTTAGTTTCTTTTTTTTAACTTTTAAGTTCAGGGACACATGTACAGGTTTGTTACATAGGTGAACTTGTGTAATGGTGGTTTGTTGTACAGAATTTTTCATCATCCAGATATCCTTAATAAGGATAACGGAGGTTATTATCCTTAACAAAGTGACACAAGAAGAGAAAACCAAATACTGCATGTTCTCATGTATAAGCGAAAGCTAAATGATGACTACATTTATATATTTCAGTTTAGAAACATTGTCAAATCATTCCAGAAATACAAACTCACAATTTTTATAACTACATTCATAAAATTATTATTGTTTAGTGACAACCCTTATTATTGAATTGCAAATACAATTATATTTTCCTCAGTAGAGAGATATTAAAAGCAAAATGAAAAATAATAATAAAAAATAAGGGAAGTAGAACTCTGCAATATTTAGAGGCAAAATTTTTCTCAGCCTTTTTTTTTTTTTTTTTTTTAGCTTGGTAAACCAAGTTCTCATATGATAGTATATTACTTCTCATTGCCTCAGCAAAACTATTTTTGAATCTACAAAGCCTTTGCCACCATCCTATTCAGGGAAATCTATCACAGTTTTGCAAATCACTCAAATTTTGCAGAAAATTATAATGCTGAAAATGATCACACAAGGCTTCATTTTAGCTTCAGCCTAGTTCTGTTCTTGGATATCCTAATATACTGCAGGTGCTTAATCCTAAAATGATTCTATACAATTTGCTTCTTTCTATCAATGAAATAGTTATTTCCTTTAAAAATAATCAATCTCATATCAATCATATGATTATATTTTATATACTCTGTATAGTTATAATATATTAAAATGTTCTTTTTTACATTATTTAAAAAGTTTATATATATGGTGCTAATATAAAATTTAATAGTGAAATATTACATTATGAGGATACTCTAATTCTAAATCTATCTGCCTTAAGATTGAACAATATCATCACAATTTGCTAGAAGGTAATGTAAGGTAAGCAGTTTAAAAGTAAGGAAAAAATTTATTGAATAAAGTTACAAATTGATCCATAAAAGATAAATGATGGACTTGAGAAATAAGGCATATTTTGTGCAGGTAACAGCTAATATTATTGTCCATGGCTTTACATATAATTTTGGAATTGTCATAGAAAGAAAGTCATTTTTTTTGCCACTAACTACTTGCTTCTATCAAAACTTGAAACTTATTTTAAAGGTATCACTTATCATGTACTTTTAAATTGCTTTTCAGCAATGCATATTTTAAAATATTCTACAGAATACTTCTTCAAATACAAGTCTAAAATATTCCAATAATTTTATAAAACTGCATACAAATGAGGAAATAGTCCTAGTAGGACACTGAGGTAAAATTAACAATTAGAAGTTAACATGTGAGGTACTAAAAGTTATGGAAAATATATTTGTTTTATGTGGGTTATTTGACTCCTAAAATATTAATGTCCTGATTACTATAAAAGTTCTAGACACACTGTATGTAAAATTTATAAATCACCAACTAATTAATTTTTGCTATAACTATACATATTCTTACATAGATTCTCACTTATCTACCACAACCAGATTTCTGTTTTTATAATCCAGAGAGAAAACTTTGCTAATATTCTTATATGAGATAGGTATAGGATAAAGTAAATATAGGACAGCTTTGCTGCTTCTTTTCACTTTGGCTGGCATGAAAAACTTAATGCTGAGAGAGTTCTATTCTTCTGAAAACGGTAAAGAGCAAAAAATTTCTGGTCATTTTCCAATGACTCCTGCTGCTAAGTTGGTATCATTAGAAACAGACCTATTTTGATGCTCATGCCTGTAGTGATTCTTGCATATTTATTTCTTAATTATTTGGATTAACTATAAGAGGCCAAATGCATATGAGCTACAGTTTTTCACAATTGTGTAGTTTCCAAAATATTCTCCTCTGCTCATAAGATATATCCTCAATGGCCAAATCTTCTGCAGGAAGAAAATTCTGGTAGTTAACTTACTTCAAACCGAAGAGCCAAGGTAAACTTTGAAAATAAGTTCTTGGATCATGTGGGAAAATAGGAAGTGTCTAATATTTTAAAGGATAATATTGGTATAGTGTTAAATAAACCTAATACCGGTTTATCCTACTTGTGAGCTTTGTGCTAGTTTTATCATAGCCCTAATTATTAGATTTATCAACTTTTAAATGAATTTGTTTATTTATCAAGGAATTTATTACTTCCAAGAAAAAAACAAACAAACAGCATGTGAAGAAAACAAAAAAAAAAAAAACAAAGTATGGTCATGGTGGAATATTAACATTTTTATTATTAAATATTTATTCTTAAAATATTTAATATATTAAAATATATGTCATAGTAACCAAAGATGAATCAAGCAACAGGCCTCATGGTATCTAGAAACAAAGACTCATAAAGACATCAATCAAAAATGAACCAAGGATATTCTCTGTGATATCTAGGGATACATGGTCTCACATCTTCACTTCTCTTTCTATACTGTCTTTTTATTTGTTCTCTCTGCAGATTGTTTTTCTGTGCTCACTTGCATGAAGCAGATTTTTATCAAACAAATTCTGATATTAGTAACATAGTACATTTAATAATCTGCAAAATAATCTTACACTTTACTTATTAGGTTACTGTTCATATTTATGTTGATAATATAATTTCAAATCATTTTATAAATATTACAGGATAAAGCAAACAAGTAATTATATTAATATTGTTAGGAATTAAAGTTTAAATGTAATTGAAAAGAGATACAAATATAAGTTCAAGAAAATTAACTAACAACCTGTAATAACTAATTTAATTTGGATACTTTCATATTAACTCATAATATTTATAAAATATGTCAAAGAGATAACTGCACTCTCATGTTAATTATGAAATTGTTTACCAACAGCTAAGATATGGAATTAACATAAATCAATGAATATAAAAAGAAAATATTGTATACATTTGTATATGTATACACATGAACACAAAAATGGCACATTATTTAGCTTAGAAAAGAAAATCCTGCGATTTGCAACAGAATGGATAAACATGAAGAACATTATGCTAAGTGAAATAAGCTAGGATAGTAATGTATGATGTCACTTATACATGGAATCTAAAAACTTTGAACTTACAGAAACAGAGAGTGTCATGGTGGTTACCAGGGATCGGGGGAAGGTGGAAGATTGAGATGAAAGATATTGGTCGAAGGATACAAGATTTTAATTAGACACAGAATCAAAATCAATCAAATGGCCATACTGCCCGAAGCAATTTATGGATTCAATGTTGTTTCTATTACACTACAATTGACATTCTTCACAGAACTAGAAAAAAATATTTTAAAATTCAGACGGGTTAAAAAAAAAAAAAAAAAAGAACATGAATAGCTAAAGCAATCCTAAGCAAAAAGAACAATGCTGGAGGCATCACACTACTCAACTTCAAACTATACTAGAGGACTACAGTAACCAAAACAACATATCACTGGTACAGAAACAGACACATAGACGGATGAAACAGAATTGAGAACCCAGAAATAAGACCGCACCCCTACAACTATCTGATCTTCAACAAACCTGATAAGAACAAACAATGGGGAAAGAATTCCCTATTCAATAAGTGGTGCTGAGATAACCGGCTAGTCATATGCAGAAGATTGAAACTGGATACTTTCCTTATACCATATACAAAAATTAACTCAAGATGGGTTGAAGACTTAAATGTAAAACCACAAACTATGAAAACTCTGGAAAGCAATACCTTTAAGGACATAGGCACAGGCAAAGGATTCATGAGGAAAATGCCAAAAGCAATTGCAACAAAAGCAAAAATTGACAGATGTGATCTAATCAAACTAAAGAGCTTCTGCAAAACAAAAGAAAGTATCAACTTAGTAAACAGCCTACAAAATTGGAGAAAATTTTTGCAAACTATGCATTTGACAAAGGTCTAATATTCAGCATCTACAAGGAACTCAAATTTACAAGAAAAAAAAAATGTGAGCAAGGGACATGAACAGACACTTTTCAAAAGAAGATATACATATAGCCAACTCATATGAAAAAATGCTCAATATCATTGCTTATTAGAGTAAGGCAAACCAGAGCCACAATGTGATACCATTTCACAACAGTCAGAATGGCTACTATTAAGAAGCAAAAAGAAATAAATAAACAGACGCTGGTGAGGTTGTGGAGAAAAATAAACACTTATACAATGTTGGTGGGAGTGTAAATTAGTTCAACCATTGTGGAAGACAGTGTGGTGATTTCCCAAAGACCTAAATGCAGAAATACTATTTGACTCAACAATTCTATTACTGGGTATATACCTAAAGGAATATAAATAATTCTATTATACTGTAAAGACACATGCACATGTATGTTCACGGCAGCAATATTCATAAAAGCAAATACATGGAATCAACCTAAATGTCCATCAATGACAGATTGAATAAAGAAAATATGGTACATATACACCAAGGAACACTATGCAACCATAAAAAAGAATGAGATAATGTCTTTTACAAGGACATGGATGGAGCTGGATTCTGTTCTCCCGAGCAACAAACATACGAACAGAAAACCAAATACTGCATGTCTTCACTTATAAGTGGTAGCTAAATGATAAGAACACATGGACACATAGAAGGGAACAACACACACTGGGGCCTATAAGAGGGTGGAGGGTGAGAGGAGGGAGATCAGGAAAAATCACTAATGGTTACTAGGCTTAATACCTGGGTGATAAAATAATCTCTACAACTCACCTCCATGACAAGTTTACCTATGTAACAAACCTGCACATGTACCCCTGAACTTAAAAGTTAAAAAAAAAAAGAATCAAGTGAATAAAAGAAGGACAGAATGGAGGGAGAGACAGAGAAGGAAAGGTTGAAGAAATAAAAAGTCCCAAGCTCTTCAGGACCCTCAGGTGGAAGGACTGCTTAAGTTTGGGCGTTCAATGCTGCAGTGAGCTATGATCGACACTCTAGCCTGTGCAATAGAGTGAGACCCTGTCCCCCGAAGAATAAGAAAAAGAAAGCCATGATTTTCTAAAAAACAAAAGAAAAAAAAAAGCAAGAATAATAAAAGCAAATTAATATAACAAATATTCATCTTCAGAAGTGGTTACAACACCAATTTCTTACCCTAAATATTGATAATTAAATGGAAACCAGACATTTACTTTGTGTAATGAGAAGATACAGTGAATCCCAAGTGGTGAGGAAAATGTTTTTACAGAACAACATTAGCTAATAAATTCTTTTTAATAAGACATTTTTCAACTGTTAATGAAATGATTGACTCAGGCAAAAATTATCATTCACCTAAAATTAAAGAGGAATTATTTTGGAGAAGAGGATTCACGTGACCATTAAATGTCACTTCCAGATTATTTGCATTTTGAAAAATATTTTAAAAAATAATGGAGAACATTTGGTGGTCACTGCCTTGATGAAATAATCAAATTTATCATCACCAACAGGGGGAAGTTAACAATATCTGTTTTCTGCAGAATTCAATAAATAGTATATTTCCTAAGAAGTATAGTGTGTTCTTGGTCAGGTGCGGTGACTCACGCCTGTAATCCCAGCACTTTGGGAGGCCGAGGTGGGCGGATCACGAGGTCAGGAGATTGAGACCATCCTGGCTAACACAGTGAAATCCCATCTCTACTAAAAACTTCAAAAAATTAGCCGGGTGCGGTGGTGGGCGCCTGTGGTCCCAGCTACTCAGGAGGCTGAGGCAGGAGAATGGTGTAAACCTGGGAGGCAGAGCTTGCAGTGAGCTGAGATGGCACCACTGCACTCCAGCCTGGGCAACAGAGCAAGACTCCGTCTCAAAAAAAAAAAAAAAAAAAAAAAAGAAGTATAGTGTGTTCTGCTACAATACAAACCTTTATGAAGCTAATTAGCTTATACTGACTGGGAAAATTGGAAAATAATATCAGTAAAACATAGATGGTGTGCCGATTCAAATATTATTGTTCTTACCCAAGAAGAACCAAAACAGCAGGAGTAGAATCATTACCTCAAGCGATATTGCCAGGGAAAATCCTGACACAGAGAAGACAAGCTCAATGCTTGATGTGAAAAGTTATCTGCACACACAGAACCAGTCCATAATACAAGTAGGTGTATTCAGATGAGGGCTGGGGGATACAAATGGAACACCATCAAAATTTGCTGTGATCTTTTGAGAAGTGTCTGTTCATGTCTTTTGCCCACTTTTTAGTGAGGTTATTGGTTTTTTGCTTCTTGAATTGTTTAAGTTTCTAAACATATGAAAAAAATGCTCAACATCGCTAATCATCAGATAAATGCAAATAAAAGCCAAAGTGAGATAACATCTCACACCACTGAAATGATTATTATTAAAAAGAAAATACAACAGAGCCTTGTGAGGCTACAGAGGAAAGGGAATGCTTATACACTGTTAATGGGAATGTAATTTAGTTTAGCACCTGTTGAAAGCAGTTTGGAGATTTCTCAAAGAACATAAAAGACAAATACCATTCTACCCAACAATCCCATTACTGGTTATATATACAAAAGAAAATAAATTCTTATCAAAAGGACACATGCACTTGTATGTTTATCACAGCACTGTTCACCATAGTGAAGTTATGGAATCAACCAAGGTGATTATCAAAAGGGGAATGGATTTAAAAAAATGTGGTAGATATAGACCTTAGAATCCTATGCTGCCATGAAAGAGAACAAAATCATGTACTTTGAGGCAACAGCATGGATGCAGCTGGAAGCCATTATCCCAAGTGAATTAACAGAGGAACAGTAAACCAAACAACACATGGTCTCATTTAAAAGTGGGAGCTAAACATTGGGTACTCATGGACATAAAGATGGAAAAATAGATTACAAGGACTAACAGAATTGAAATACTGATGAGTAGTATCCTCACTGTCTGGGACACAGGATCATTTGGACTGCAAACCTCAACATCATGCAACATACCCACGTAACAAGCCTGTACATGTACCTCCTGAATCTACAAAAAAATTTTTGACTTTTTTTTTTTTTTTAAGAATTTGCTGGAAAAACTCTTCTTCAAAGTCTTCCAAAAGCATTTTAACTTTTTATTTATATTTAGAAATTCAAGCCATCTAAAATGAAATCTTGCATATGGTCTGACATAGGTGCCAACATTATTTTTATATATATGTCCAGTTTAGGAGGCATTATTTATTGAGAAGATGAAGCTTCCTCTATGGCTCTACAGTTTCTCCCTTGTCATAGATTAGGTTTATCCATTTTTGTGGGTTTGTTTGTAAACCCTGTATTCTGTTCCAGTGGTCTATTTATCAACCCTTGTTTCAATCCACAATGTTTACTTAGTAAAGTGTTGTAAGATGATTTTTAGCTAATAGTATAAAATCTCTGATTTGTAATTATTCGAGGTTGACTTTATTATTTCCTGCTTTGCATTTCTACATAATTTTTAGAATCAGCTTGTCATTTCCCATCCCCTATAAAAAAACACTACCATTTTTATTGGGATTATGTTGCATCTATATATACAAGAGAATTGTCTTCTAATTCATAAATATAGTATATCCCAATTTATTTTATCTGTTCTAATATCTCTTAACAATGGTTTATTTTCTACTTGAAGTTTTGACTTAGCCTTCATTAGATCCACGCCATTATAAATGGTATCATAAAAAAAAGCTTTCTAGTTGTTTGTTGCTAGTATATATGTAACTACAATTTATTTTTATACTAGTTTCAGTATAGTCCAGTAGAGTGATCAGCTCAATTAACTAATCCCGATAATTTGAGGTATTTTTTTTTTTAATTTTCTATGAAAAAAAATCATGTCTGCACATAAGGTGATTTTTATTTCTGCAATATAATTATTTGGCTTATTGTACAGGCCAGGCTTTTTCAGATAATTATTAACGGGTCATAGGAGATATCTTTATCTCATTACAGAAGTCATATATCTTCCCTTATTTCACCATAAAATCTAATATTTCTTTTCATTTTTAAAATAAATGCCTTGTTTCAGACTAAGAAAATTCTATGTTATTTCTAGTTTTCTGTTATTTAACATTACAAATGGGTTTTGAGATTATTATGATAATTCTCCTTTTTCGTTAATTTAGAAAATTGTATTAATTGATCTAAAAATTTTAAGCCACCCTTGAAGTACTGGAATCAGTTCATTTTTTTAAATTTACATTGTATTTTTATTAATTGATAAATTTTTCTTGATAATATTTTGTTTACCATTGTACCTAGTCATGAAAGATATTATATTTTTAGGATGTTGGTATCAAGGTTATGCTGGACTCATAAAAATAATGTGGCATATTCTCAGTTTATAAAAGTGGCTATTTAGGACTGGTATAATTTATTATTTGTTTAAAGGTTTTCATATGGAGTTTCTTCTGGATATGGAGTTTTATTCAGATAATTGTTTTAATTAGATTCAATTCTAATAGGTTTCTAAATTTCATTCTAATTTTTTTTTTATTTCTTCTATCGGTTTTGGAAATCTGTGTTTTTTCTTAGAATTTTATTTAATTTTTTCTATTTATTGGCATAAATTTGTTTACAATATTCTGATTTTTTTGATTATGTATTCCCACAATCACCCTGTGAAACAAACTACCTTAAGATTTACCGGCTTAAAACAATATATATTGCTTTGTGTGGATGGATTTTTTTTGTTTTTGTTTTTGTTTTTTGGTCTGATGAACTACATAAATTCATTAATTTTGGTTTAAATGTAGATTTGTTTGGATTTACTGTGCAAATATATCACTTTATGTGAAAATAGTGAAAATTTTCTTTCTCCCTTTTCACTATTACATGTTTACTTATTTGTTTATTTAATTTATTTTTCTCGAATTTGTATTTTCTGCTTGGCAACATGGCACAGTTCTTGTAGTCTGAGCTGGGCTTGGAGGGATCGTTTATGCAGCAGCAGTCAGTTGTGTTAAGCTGAGCAGCTCTGCTTTTCTTGGCTGTGCCCTCTTACATTTCTGGAGCCTCTGCTATGCCTTTATGGCTTGAATGGCTTTGCTTCACATGGTTTCTCATCCATTTGGACCAACTTGAGCTTGTTCATAAGGAGAAAGTAGGTGCCTAACAGAAAGAGGGAGAGAGAGTAGAAGCGTGAAAGGCCTTTTGAGACCTTTGCTTAGAACTCACACATCAACATTTTACACCACATTTTGTCAGTCAAGAAACACTACAAGACCTACTTCAAAGGATGTGGAAGTAGAATCAACCTTTCTATAGGAGGACCTGTAAAGTCACATTGTGAAAGAAAAGATAGAGGGGAAAAGCATAGAAGCCATTTTTGCAGTCAATCTACCATACTCATTTTCTTTTCACTTTTGTTTATGTAATATTTTTATCCTTTTCATTGTTAATATTTGTGCCCTTTTAATACCTATTTTTAGTTCAGTTTTATGGGATTGTTAATGTCAATTTTTTTTAAAAAAAGAAGAATTGGGCTTGTAAATTGTTTTCTCATTTGTTGACTTTCTAGTTCATGAAATTGTGCTCTTTTTAAAATAATATTTGTTATTTCCTTTTTCAATTTTTTAATCTTTTTTATTTTTATTATTTCCATTTTCAATTTGGGATAGCATTAATTAGCTGTTTTAACTTTTTACAGACATTTTTAAGTAACTGACTTAAACATACTTTTTTGCAATATATACATTGCAAAATGTTTTCTACTTTCCAATGTTTTCTACCTTGACATATAAGCTACTTATGTGAGTCTTTTTTTTTCTATCATAGTTACGAATTTTATTATTTATTTTTCTTACTTCTATGAGCCTCATGCTAAATTGTTAGGTTTGAAAATTTTTGAGGAAGAACTGGATATTAGATGATTTTAGGAAATTACTGCTAATTTTATTAGGTATGCAAATGACCTTTATATAGGCAAATATCTTATTCTTAGAAAATGCAACATGAAGGATTTAGAGAAAAAGAAATCTGACATCTGAAACCTATGAGCAAATGTATAAAACAAGATGTGCTAAAACAATTGAGTACATAACATGTATATAATATAGTTAAAATTTAACAATTACTGAATCTAGACATCAGGTGTACAGATATTACAGTATAATTCCTATAATATTCTTGTGTATTTAAAGCTGTCATAACAAAAAATGTTGGGAAAAATTTAGAAATGATGTAAACCTCTTTCTGAACTTGTTTTTTAGAGATCTCAACATGTTGACTACAGGTAGTAAAGGCTTCTTACTGCAGGATGGTGTGTTTCTTTTTGTGTGCTAATACTGCCAATCCAGCAATTAAATTAATTATTTTCTCAAAATCTTGACTAGTATTTTGATAAGTACTTATCTAACCCATATATTTCTATATTACTAATCCATTTGGACTATCCTATAGAAGAAAGTATTTGGTTCCCTAATTTTACAACCTTAGTGGACATATAGTGTCAAGTGACTACAGATGAAAACTTATTTCTCAATTTAAGACGTAAGGCCAGCTTGATCTAAAAGTAATTCTACATTCTCTAGGTTTTCTCTGAGAATGTATTGCAATTCCAACACAAGTAATAAATACTGATGTTTGGATCTTGTTTAATTTCAATCACCATAAGCCTGCTCAAGTTTGTCCAAGTAAAGTGAGATTTATTAAGCACATATTAATAAAACAAAAGCCGATTAGGTCATCAGAAAGAAAAAAGTGGACTATCGTATTTTGAATAGATTGGTTTTAGCTTTTTTCTCTGTCTTAACTATCTTCTTATCTTTTCAGAATCTTTGTCTCCAGTTTGTCAGAAGAGACTGTCTGATTGATTCAATCAATTGATGGATTGGTCATCATTGGAAGAGTGGTCTTCCTCATCCATTCAGATGTCCTTATGTGAGAGGGAGGACATATATTTTATATTCAAATGGGAAAACCATAGTGGTTTTCAATTCTAAACTGGAAAAGCAAAATAATCATGTCTGCATTATATGAATTTAGCTATTGTTTTATAATAAATGATAGGAGCATTTTTATCTTATCTTGTTTGTGTCATGATCAGCTGTCGGGAATAGGAGGCTTCCCTGTATATATTAGTTCATTGGTATTATAAGAAATGCCTCAGAACTTCATCAAAATATAACAGTGTTTAGATAAAATAGAACCTCAGCAATAATAGAATTGTAATTACAGCAATAATAGAATCTTCTCTGTTATCTGATCCATGAGTTTGCCAAGAAATTTCCTTGAAGTTATGCAAAAGATGAGAAAAAAGATTTGCATTCATATCTATCATTCTAAAATAACACGAGTCATGGGAACTTGCTGTATCTTAAGGAAGGTTTGAATAGATGTACTCTGCTTGGACCCACCTATCTCATGGAGGCAATTTATTCAATTTAGTAAACATACATCTATTATAACCTAAAAATGTTACGTTTTGTGGTAGGATTAATTAAAAAATATCCTCATAGAACTTAAATTTTGTATGATTATAAAATACACATTAATTTGTCAACAATGGTGTTAATATGCAAGAAAGTGTTAATATTGGTGATACAAAATGTAAAAGAGTAGTTCTTAGCATGAATTATTAAGTAACTTTTCCAGGCATGATAAATAATGGACTTTACAAATGCGTAAGTTTTGGATAAATAGAGAGGAAGAGGGAAACACAAAAAGAATGGAGGAATGCCATAAGTAAAATGCAATGAATTGAAGATAGGGCACTATGAGACTATAGGATAAAATGATATTGTTTTACAATAATTTTTGGAAAAAAGTAAATTAAACATGTCCTCTCCACCATAACTTTATGGAAAATACTGTTGTGCTTTGTGGACTCAGGATTGAAAAATTATGCAGAAAAATTCTGATGAGTCTGAAAGAGATTTTTATTTCTTTGCTAGTCTAACTGAAAACTTAATGACTCAGTTAAGATGTGTCATTTTGTGATTCAATATTATTTATTTTCTCAAATACAATCCAAATACTAAAACAAGCACAAAGACATACTATGGATCATGTTCACTACTTCTTGGGAAAAGTAGAGTGAATGGTTTTACTCAATTTTATGTTCATTGTTTTTCAAATGTTATAATAAAAATCTAATAAAAACCCTATTAAATAATGTGTTTTCATTAAAAATATCACAGTTTCTAGGGGTCTTTTTATTTAAAGCATTAAGAGTACTTTTGCCTATTTTTCCTAGGAAACTTGATAACCCTGAAAATTCCTTTTCATAGGAGATCATAAGTTCATGTTAAGTAGTAAAATGTATAATTTATAGTGAAAGCCTATGCATTGAAAAATAATTCTTATATTTATCTCCCACTAGTGCTCTAGAATTTGCAGATATTTGTATCACTATTCTTCACAATTTTATCTGTCAAATGGGGTTGATGTTATCATTCCTATGGAGTGTAGTGAGGATTAAATGAGATATTTGCATAGATTTAAATATGTGAACCAGTGTAAGCAGTTAACACACAGATGCTGCTGTAATAATCCAAATCAAAATTTAATGGCAAAGTGTATGCCTATGGTACAATTTTAACACCATTAATGTGATGACAAAGATATAGCATAGTATTATTACATTATAATCCAGCCACATTCCTACTCTTCTCTTTAGACATTATTTTACATCTATCCTTTTTCCCTATAAGTAATCATCTAACTCTATCAGTGTTCCTTTTTGAAATCTTTTTTCTCTAGTGAAATTACTACTTATCAAAAAGTATTCATTCAGTACTTAAAATGTGAGCATATAAATACAAGTTTTAAGTGGTTCAAAGTACATATATATCGGGAGAACCCGTTTCCAATGTTTAACGTGGGTTCTTTTCTATTTCCTAAGTGTCTCAGCTGGTTTGAGAAATAAAGGGAAAGAGCACAAGAGAGAAGTTTAAAGCTGGGTGTCCGAGGGAGACATCACATGTCAGCAGGATCCGTGATGTTCCCTGTGCTGTAAAACCAGCAAGTTTTTATTAGCAGTTTTCAAAAGGGGAGGGAGTGCACGAAAAATGGTGGGGGTCACAGGTACCTTACTTCACAAGGTAATTAAATAACACAAAGCAAATTGAAGCAGGGTGAGATCACAGGACCACAAGATGGGGCGGAATTAAAATTGTTAATGAAGTTTTGGGCACGCATTGTCATTGATAACATCTTATCAGGAAACGGGGTTTGAGAGCAGACAACCTGTCTGACCAAAATTTTATTAGGCGGGAATTTTCCTCCTCCTAATAAGCCTGGGAGCACTACAGGAGACCCGGGCTTATTTCATCCCTTCCGCTTAGACCCTAAAAGGCAGCACGGCTTAAAGGGAGCATCTATAAGCCTACCTTCAGGGAGCATTCTCTTTCTCAGGGATGTTCCTTGCTGAGAAAAAGAATTCAGCAATATTTCTCCTATTTGCCTCTCAAAGTGGAGAAATATGGCTGTGTTCCATCTGGCTCACCGGCAGTCAGTTCAAAGTTACCTCCCTTGTTCCCTGAACATTGCTGTTATCCTGTACTTTTTTTAAGATGCCCAGATTTTATATTGTTCAAACACACATGCTCTACAAACAATTTGTGCTGTTGACACAATCATCACAGGATCCTGAGGCAACATTCATCCTCCTCAGTTTACAAAGAAGATGACGGGATTAAGAGATTAAAGACAGGCATAGGAAATCACAAGGATATTGATTGGGGAAATGATAAGTGTTCATGAAATCTTCACAATTTATGCTCAGAGATTACCGTGAATACCAGCATAAGAAATTATAAAAGTATTAATTTGAGGAACTAATAAATGTCCATGAAATCTTCACAATTTATGTTCTTCTGCCACGGCTTCAGTCGGTCCCTCTGTTTGGGGTCCCTGACTTCCCACAACACATATACATTCTCTGTTGGAATTTGAAGATGTGACTTGACCTCTAAGTTGACCTTTAAGGGTTCTGAACAAATTGAGGTAAGATAGGTTCAGCAATGGTCCAAATACTAGCTTTTCTATGGATTAGAGAATAAATCACTACTGTATTACGGGGAGGGGTTAAAGCCTGTAAAAGGTGCAGGAAGGAGAGGAATTTTTTACTTATACTCTCTTGGAACAGCAGAGATTATAGGGAGAGATTTCTTTATCATAGATACAGAAAACAGAAAGGGCATATTCTCCTATACTATGATGTCTGCTTATATTTGGGAGATGAGATATGTATCCCAGTTTCTCAGTGATCAAGAGACCATTTATACCAAAGGGATGCTAAATATACTTCTGAGGCTTAAACATGAATAATTCTTCTTGCATGACTGTCATAATTTACTCTGACCTGTCTCATTTCAATATTAGTAATTTCAGCAAAATTTAAATCTATATACTATTTTAATATATTTCTACTCTTGAAACTTTAAGAAACTATTATTTTGAGTAAATCTGTATTTTCTTCTTTTGTTCCAAGGCCAAGCAACCCTTTTCTTTGATAAATGTCTAAGGAGTCCCATTATAGCAAGACCCATTTTGAGTGTCCTTAGACATTACGACTAGTCCTTAAATTAGAAGAATTTCATGATCAGTTGAAATAAGCTGTTCTTTCTCTTTAAATACATAGATGCTTCCTGGGGATTTTGTATAGAAATATTATTAATCAATGAATCCATATTATTTGTAACCTGTGTGAACACAAGACAACGAACATTTCAAAAAATAAATTCCTTTCTTCCTCGACTTTCTGGTGAATTATATTTAACTATTTTTTTATTTTGTTGATACACTTTAAATTCTGTTTTAATATAAACAATTTATCATTCATTTACAGATTTCTTTAAACACTGGAGGTAAAGATACTAGTAACATAATATGCATAATTTACTAATGGTGACTGTAACTGATAAAATGAATTCAGCTATGGAAAATCTGACTCAGACTGCTCCAACAACAGAGAATTTGTTGGCTCATCAATGGAAGTCAAAAGATAGGGTACAGTTTAGTGACAGTTTATAGTTTATTTCAGTGTCCTGGTGTGTGTGTGTGTGTGTGTGTGTGTATGTGTGTACTCTTAATTGTGCATTTTGGTTTAAACTTCAGGCAACATTCCTCAAGGTGGCTCTAGTTTTCACATTTCGCACACTATAGCATGCAGAGGAAGAGAGAATGCTTTGTCTTAACACTCCAAGAAAACTCTGAGATTCCTCATGATTGGAATGTTTACAACATGTCTGCCCCTATGCCGCTCATGAGTATAGAATATACTGGTTAACTTAAGTCAAGTATTGCCTATCTTAGGAAATGTGGATATGGGCAGGTATATACAAGGCTTGGCTGTGTGCTAAAACTTAAGATATCTTAACTAAACTAAAATTTTTCTTATTAAATAGGAAAGGGCTGCAAAAGTGATCAACCTGCTCACTACAACCAATCTTCTTTTGAAGCAAAATCTTTTGTCCAGTGTCTTTTCTTTAAGATAAAAAACAGCTTTATTCCACATTGCACAAAGAACAAGAGCTGCTCTGTTAGTGTGGATAATGTTTTGCTTTACAAATCTTACAAGTACATATTTAATTAATATCATGATCCTTCACATTCAACTTAAACTCTTGGGCTAATTATCTCAAGGGTGATCCATTAGATGACTGGGGATAACATTCAGGGTATTAAGATCTATTGATTATTTGTTCAATGTGTTCACAGTGGTGGTGTTTTTAATTTCAATTAGAATGTGGTATCTTATGCTTTCAAAAATTGTGTTTTAGAAGTAATATTTTATAACTATCTTTCAAATATTTTTATGCTTCCATTACCAGAAAGGCATTATAGGTTGAAATGATGGATCTCAGATCTGATGTCCCCATAGAAACAATATTATAACAGGAAGTTATGTTCCACGACAAGTACCTGATGAATTTTTTTGTTTTATTTTATAAATGGCTAGAAATAAACTATCTTATCAACTCTCAAATCACATATAAAAATATACTTGTAAGAGCAAAAGTATGATTTTTTCAGTGTGTTTATTGAATTGGACAACATAGTATCCACATATATAAAATTTTGTAAATTCTGAGACAGAATTCTAGAATTTTTTTTAAGAAATGAGGTAAAGGAAACATTAATTGGGAACACAGAAGTTAAATGAATCTTTTGGAGCAATTTTTTCAGGCAATTTCAAGATAATTTTAGGACTCTCAGGGATAGCTGCTGGACTTTGAATATTTATTTATTTATTTTTTTTATTTAGAAGCTGGTTTATGGATGCTTATTTTTATAGCTTCTACTGATAATTGAGATATCCTCCATAGCAAACAAAAGTTTAGGTTCATCTGTGTTTGACATTGTATCCTTTTCTTCCACAGTGACTTTGTAGCATAACTGTGTTATACGTATCCTGTTTCAGAAAAGTCACAGAAAGTGCAGTATTGTAACTGACAATATTTTGACTTTTTTTTTTTTTTTTACCTAGTTTTTTTAAGCACATTTGGAAGCAAGAGGTTGTAGAGTTTGGTGGGAACTTTGAGATCTTCCTGTCCAGTTGTACGTCCATTGTGAATTGCTTCCCCCACAGAATAAATAATTCTGTTCAAGTGTCAGAAATCCAGTTCAAGCTAACTGAAGTCAACAACAGGATTTTAATTGCCTGACAGAGCTAAAGAAGTCAGGAATGGAACTGACTTCTTTAGCCCCCCCACCCCTTCTCTGGTGGTCTCCCACACAGCCCGAGCCTCACCTATGGGTGCCGTCCCCTGCTCCATGGCACCCAGTCCCATCAACCACCCAAGGGCTGAGGAGTGCAGGGGCTCAACACCAGACTGGCAGATAGCTCCGCCTGGGGTCCCAGCACAGGATCCACTAGGGGAAGCCAGCTGGGCTCCTGAGTCCAGTGGGGACTTGGAGAAGTTTTATATCTAGGTGGAGGATTATATATGCACCAATCAGCACTCTGTACCTCACTCAGGGTTTGTGGATGCACCAATCAGCACTCTCTATCTAGCTAATCTTCTGGGGACTTGGAGAACTTTTATGTCTAGCTAAAGGATTATAAATGCACCAATCAGTGCTGTGTCTAGCTCAAGGTTTGTAAATGCACGAATCAGCGCCCTGTCAAAACAGACCAATCAGTTCTCTGTAAAACGGATGAATCAGCTTTCTGTAAAATGGACCAGTCAGCAGAATGTGGGTGGGGTCAGATAAGGGAATAAAAGCAGGCTGCCTGAGCCAGCAGTGGCTACCTGCTCTGGTCCCCTTCCATGCTGGGGAATGTTTATTCTTTCGCTCTTTGCAATAAATCTTGCTGTTGCCCACTCTTTGGGTCCACACCACCTTTATGAGCTGTAACATTCATAGCGGAAGTCTGCAGCTCCACTCCTGAAGCCAGTGAGACTATGAACCCACCGGGAGGAAAGAACAACTATGGATGTGCCACCTTTATGAACTGTAACACTCACTGCGAAGGTCTGCAGCTTCACTCCTGGGGCCAGTGAGACCACGAACCCACCAGAAGGAACAAACTCAGTGTAATGTAATGGGGAGCCGAGCAAGAAGACATGAGGTAGATGATAACAGAGGTAGCCTTTATTGGGCTCCCGGGCGAGGTTCACTGGTCCCCTAGGAGGAGGGCTGAGGAAGTCGCCCTCCGGGCGGGTATTAGGGGCCTTTTATAGGGCGAGGTAGGCGGGGTTTGTAGGTTTCAGTTTTCCTGAGCTAGGTTTGGATCTCTGAGGAATGAGGTGTCCAGGAGCTTGCTCAGAGCAGGGGTTTTTTGGCGGGCAGGGGCTTTTTTTGCGCACTGAGAGTCTTAGGAGTAAGTGAAGGGTGGGGAGTCCTAACAAAGGGCCTGCCATGCCGGGTGATACCGCCATGTTGCGTCTAGATTCCTGCCTAACATTCTGACCTCTTTCTAATAAGAAAAGGGGGCGATGTATTCATCTGGCTACTTCCTGCTGATATAGGCCGTCGTGGGGTTCTTTGGAGGTCGGAACTCGGGTATAGGGGTGGAGTAGCATCTGATTGAAAGTGACCTGGGAGACTTCCTTTATGCGGTCCTGGATGAAGCGGAGGACACAGGGAGCTATGAGTAGCAAGAAGCCAATGATTAATAAGGGGCTTAGAAAGGGTAGGACCTAACCTGCTATAGACGACTGCCACCACCTAAATGAGGGCCCCGATTTGAGGTTTCTCTGGTGGAGTCCTGGGGACTGAAAACCAGGAGTGAGGTATTAGCCTGGCGGGGTTTATTAGGTGAGAGGAGAGGAAAGAGGAGCGCGAGGTGCCAGGAGGGGTTGGGCTGGAAGTGAACTGAAGCCTTTAGCTTAGAGAGGAGGTCTCGTCCTAACAAGGGGACTGGGCACGAAGGAATAAGAAATGAGTGTGAGAAGAGGGAGCCATCCAGGCGGCAAGACAGAGGAGGAGTCCGGTGGTAGGTGGAGAGAGTGCCATCAATTCCTATGACCGTGACAGCGGAGGAATGGCTGGGGCCACTGGAGGAAGGCAAAACAGAGTAGGTAGCCTCCTGTGTCCATAAGGAAGAATATGGACTTACTCGCTGCTTGGAGCATAACCTTGGGCTCCGCGAGAGTAGGAGGGATTTTCCAGCCTGGGCCTTTTAATCTTCATCGGTGTCAAGGAGCTGGAAGGTGCCTCCAGTACCTGGAGGAGGGTTGTCACGTAGAGGCGTAGCGACCATACTCAGGTTGGGGCAGTCTGATTTCCAGTGGCCCATCTGCCAACAGCTTGGACAAGGGCGACTTGGTTCCTCGGGGTGGGGGCACTGCTTGGCCCAGTGGCTTTCATTGCCGCACTTGAAGCAGGCACCAAGTAGTGCTTGGGGAGTACCTCTTCTCTGAGAGCTCCTGGAGCCAGCCGGCTTCAGGGCTGCTACCAAGGCCTGGGTTTGGAGTTGCACCTTCTGTTTTAGCCTGGCCTGTCACTGGTCCTCAGCTGCTTCCTCCCTGGAGTTGTAGACCTTGAAGGCCAGTTTGACTAAATCTTGGATGGGAGTTTGAGGGCCGTCCTCCACCTTTTTAAATTTTTTTTTTCAGATATCCGGAGCCGACTGAGAAATAAAGTAGGTAGCCAAGACAATCCTTCCTGCGGGGAAGGCAGGGTCAAGGCGGGTGTACTGAATGAGTGCCTCAGTCAGTTGGTTAAGAAAAACGGCTGGATTTTCATTTGAGCCTTGGACTATCTCCTTTGATTTATTAAAGTTGACCGACTTATTGGAGGCTGCCTGCAGGCCAGCAAGAAGGCACTGAACCATCGTGTCTTGGCGGCAGCGGCCTGCCTGCCTAACCTGGTAGTCCTAGCCGGGCTCGGCCAGGAGCACCACCTCGGTGCCGACTGGCATGGCGGGGTCAGTTAAATGAACCTGTCAGCATGCTGCCGGGCTGCTGCTAGGATACGCTCCTGTTCCTCAGGGGACAGGGTTGAGGTCATAACAACATGGAGATCATGCCAGGTGAGGTCATACGCCTGGCATAGGTATCTCAACTCTTTGATATACAGAGTGGGGTTGGCCAAGAAAGAGCCTGAACGCTCTTCAATCTTAGACAGGTCTGCCAGCGAAAACGGCATATGGACCCAGACTATTCCTTTGGTTCCTGCCACTTCCTGCAAGGGGCACAGGAAGTCAGTCCTGGACCGGGTATGGGCTGAGGCAGGCGAGGAGGAGGAGGAGGTAGGAGAGACAGGGTCTGTCAGGTTTGGTGGGGACACAGGAGGAGTGGAGAGAAGGGGTGGCACAGACGGAGACGGCGAGGGGTCAGAGTAAGGGGGGGATTGAGCGGGGGACTGAAGGGGAGGCGGAAAAAAGCATTAGGGGGCTCAGAGAAAGAGGGTAGATTGTTCTTCTTCTGGCCTGAGGAAGAAGATGTTGCAAGCAAGACCTGGGCCAACAAACATTGGGCACAGAGGTCTGGGCGGGGAGCTCAAGTCCTAAAAGTCCTGAAGGTAGCATAGCTCCGACCGTTTGCCTAGTCTCTTGCAGAAGTTGGTCAGGTCTTTGAAGATTTAAGTCTAGAGTGCCCTCTGCAGGCCACTGAGACTGATTATCTAATTTATACTGCGGCCATGCCACTGTGCAGAAGAAAATAAGCCCCTTTCCTTTTAGGTCTTGGCTGAGACCTAAAGCCTGGAAATTAGCCAAGAGACACTCTAGAGGAGATTTTGGGTCTGGTTTGGACTGGGCAGTCCCCATGATCCTGAGGCGGGCAGTCCGGAGGCAACGGGAGCCTCCTCCCACTGCCATGGGGAGTGCGCGGTATGGCGGCTTCCTAGGAGGTTGGACCTCTCCTAGTCCCCGGTGCTGAGGTCACAAGTGACAGATGGGGGAGGCCCTGACACAGCCATGTTTTCGGGCAGGGCCTCCTGGAGCCTGCAGGACGGGGGAAAACTTACCCAGCAGTGATCGAATTGAGTCTTGGATTTGGTGAAAGGGCTCCCGGCTCGGAGAGGAGTTCCTGGCTCCGGGAGAGGAGAGCCTGCTCAAACCGTCAGGAGTCCGGGGAGGGGTCTCCTCCTGGGTTTTCAGCACCAATGTAATGTAATGGGGAGCCAAGCAAGAAGACATGAAGCAGATGAGAACAGAGGTAGCCTTTATTGGGCTCGCGGGGGAGGTTCACCGGTTCCCTAGGAGGAGGGCCGAGGACGTCACGCTCGGGGCGGGTATCGGGGCCTTTTATAGGGTGAGGTAGGCAGAGTTTGTAGGTTTCAGTTTTCCTGAGTTAGGTTTCAATCTCTGAGGAATGATGTGTCCAGGAGCTTGCGCAGAGCGGAGATTTTTGGCGGCGCAGGCTTTTTTCAGGCGCTGAGAGTCTTAGCAGGAAGTGAAAGGCGAAGAGTCCTAACAAAGGGCCTGCCATGCCGGGTGATACCGCCATGTTAGGTCTAGATTCCTGCCTCATACTCAGGACACACCATCTTTAAGAACTGTAACACTCACTGTGACGGTTTGCGGCTTCATTCTTGAAGTCAGTGAGACCAAGAACCCACCAATTCCAAACACAGTTTGACTCTTCACCTATAAAATGTGACAGAAACCCACACCATATGCACAATCCTAGAGAAGTGGAGAGCTATGTATGATTAGGCTCCTCTCATCAAACCTATATGGAGTTGTGGAGAAGTGTTTCACAATATTGGGGTGCCCATAATCAGAAAAAGGGTGGAGAAATGTTGGACAATTAGAAAGATTAGGTGTCCATATTAGTTTGTAAAAATGTTGCTTCATACCTGTGGTAGGTTGAATAATGGTCCCTCAAAGATGTCCACATCTTAATCCATGGAATTTATAAATGTTATCTAAAATGGCAATGAGGATTTGGGAGAATATCCCCAATCAGGAGGGTGGTCCCTAAATGCAACCACATGTATCCTTTTTGAGGGAAGCAGAAAGAGAGAGAGAAATTTGACACGTGATGAAAGGGAGAGAGCCATTGTGACCATAGAGGTAAAGACTGGAGGGATACAACCAGTAGAACCTACAAAAATGAAAGAAATTGATTCTCCTTTATTGTCTCAGGAGGAAGCACAGTCGTACCAACACCTTGATTTTGGCCCAGTGATACTGATTTTGGGTTTCTGGCCTCCACAACTGTGAGAGAATAAATTTTCTTGGTTTTAAGCCACCACATTTCTGATAACTTGTTACAGCAGCCACTGGAAACTAGGGAAATACCTAGTGAATTGATATTTTCCTCATTCTAATTGTTACTCACCAATTAATCCTATCTAGATGTCTCAACAACCGAAAATATGTTAATTTGTTTTTCTTTCTTCTGGCTCCTTGTAACTCTCACGATTTTCTTGTTAAGGCGACATATATTCAGTTTTGCTTGATTGCCAGTCCTTCAGGGTAATTTCACTATACCATCTTGCTCCACATCCTTTCAAGAAGGAAATATGGATCATAGAAAAGACCATGGATATTTTCATCAAGATAAGTGGGTTTAACAGTGGCTTCAGCAATTCTACTTGTTTCATTTTCTACATATTGACTTATCTGATTTATACATATACACACATTAATTACACACATATAGGAAATTTGGAATACAGTAGATACTAAAATACTGTTGGGTACCTATCTCAATTAATGCTTATCTTCTTCTTCAAGTACATGGAGAGGCACTTCTTTTGTCAATGGTCAACATCTCTCTTAAAATATTGCACTGAAATCAGTGTACAATAGCTAGGCATAATAAACTGTATGTGGAATAATAAGCAAACAATTCAGTGGAATTCATACTTTGGAATACACACACAGGGACACACAAACACATACACATACACCAAATTTTTATTACAAAGTATTTCAAATAATCATAAAACAATGAAATGGATAGCAATATACCCCCCCAACTATCAACAGATGTTAACATTTTGTTATTTTTGATTCATGCAGATGTGAAATGTGACTGGTATATTAAAGTTCACTTTCACCATCCCTACCCATTTCCTAAATCCCTACAAAGGAACACTCACCTGAAATTGGTGTATGTCAATCTGCTATATGCTTTGGTCGCTTGGTAGATATACATGCATCCATAAACACTGTGTCATTGTTTTATATGGTTTAAGCATACAAAAAAAGTATAATATATATACTGCTTTGTAATTTCCTTTTTATTTTATTTATTTATTTATTTATTTGAGATGGAGTCTTGCTCTGTCACCCAGGCTGGATTCCAGTGGCGGGATCTTGGCTCACTGCAACCTCCCCCTCCCGGGTTCAAGCGATTCTCCTACCTCAGCCTTCCCAGTAGCTGGGACTACAGGCGAATGCCACCATGCCCGGCTAATTTTTTTTTTTTTTTTTTTAGTGGAGACGGGGTTTCACCATATTGGCCAGGGTGGTGTCAAACTCCTGACCTCATGATCCACCCACCTCAGCCTCCCAAAGTGCTGGGATTACAGACATGAACCAGCGTGCTTGGCCTGTAATTTCCTTTTTATGACTCAAAAATATTTTTAAAGTTTATCCATACTTCATAAAGTAGAATTAGTTTGTTCGTTTTAATCTTTATTCACCTATGTTGAATGCATGTACTGAAGCCACTTATTTATCTATTACTCTACAGAGGAATAATTAGGTTGCTACCACCTCTTTTCTGTTACACATAGTCATGTAATTAACATGCTTAACTCTGTTCCCTTGTGAGCTCACAGATGTAAATTACTAAATAATAAAGTTCATACAAGTTAACAACTTTATTAGATATTGTCATCTTGCTTTCGAAATTTATTGTGCCTCTCTACCTCCAGGAAAGCATAAAAGATTCTATTTCCCCCACAGCCTTGTCAACACTTAGTGTTTTCAAACTTATTAACGATTACAAACTTATTAATCCTCATATGGTTTTAATGGTACCTTGAATTTTAAATTTGCACTTTCTAATTAATAACAAATTTGAAGGTATTTTTAGTTTGATTTTCCTTTTATAAATTGCCTTTTCCTACCTTTGTTTATTTAATTGAGGAAGAGTGTTTTCCTTTTAATTTAATAGATTTATAGGACTTTCATAGTCTCTCAATTTTTTATTTTTGTTAATTTTATGTGTTACAAACACTTTCCCCAGGCTTTCTTTTTTTTTTTTTTCATTTCATTGATCTTTATTTTCTGTTTGCTCATTGAAATAAAATTTTAAGTGTAAATGTCATTTAATTTAACAGCATTATTAAATGTCATATAGATATCTTCCAAAGTATATTATAATTTTAACATTTACATTTTTAATTCATTTGGAATTTAATACATTTGGTGTTTTAGAATTCAATTTTAATTTTTTCTATAGATTGCTAATATTCTGTTATTTCTCAGGGGTTTAAAATTCCATCTCTCATAGTATAAAGTAATGCACCACATGCATCAGTCAATCATGGGCTGCATAGACAAGGGTAGTACCATAAGATTATTCCATATTTTTACTGTACATTTTCTATATTTAGATATGTTTAGATACACAAACACTTTCAATTCTGTTGCAATTGCCTACAGAATTCAGTACAGTACCATGTTATAGAGTTTTGAAGCCGAGAAGCAGAACAATAGGCTGTACCATATAGCATTGGTGTTTAGTAGGATACACCATCTAGGTTTGCGTAAGTACACTCAGTGATGTTTGCACAATGACAATATTGCCTAATAATACAGAATGTATCCTGTCATTAAGTAACACATGACTCTGTATCTGTTCTTACATTTATTACATTGCCTTGTTTCTATAGGATTCTTAAAAATGTTCTAGTTTTGCAGTAAATTTTGATATGTTGTTAGGAAAATATCCAAATTTGGCTAGGTGTTCTTGGCCCTTAGTATTTACATATACATTTTAGCATAGTTTTTCAAGTTCATAAAATATCCTGATGAGATTTTGATTGAAATTGTATTTAATTTCTTATTTTACTTGGGGAGAATGAAATCTTTATGATTTTAAATTTTCTAATTTATTAATAAGTTATAATATCTCCATTTATTTGCCTTATTTTATGTTCTTTAATAAACTTTAATAAAGAAAGGTCATACTTTCTTTCATAAAGAACATGTACTTTGGGTACATGTAGTCTTGGATTAATTTCCATAAACCTTATGACGGGATTGTACTGAGAATGGTATTTTTATTACTTCAATTTCCTAATTATTTTGTTGTGGTAAAGTGTGCTATTGTTTTCAGAAAATTTTCTTAGATTCTTCAAACCTGATTGTATCTCTTATTATTTCTAATAGATTATCTAGAAACTGTAAATAATGCTAGTTAATTTTCCACATCAAGATTTCTATTATTCTCTTATACTTCTAGAATCTCCAGTGTCATGTAAATAGATACAAGGATCATGAAAATCTTCTATTGCTTCTGATTTTAAAAATAATATTTCCAGAAATTCAGCAGTAAGTATGTTTTCTATGTTTTGTTTTTAGTTACACATTACCAAGTTAAAGAAGTTTATTTTAGGAGTTTTATATGAATTTTGATTATAAACAAATGTTGTATTACTTTTTTTCCTGCACTTAGTGACATTATCCTACAGGTTTCTCCTTTAATATATTAATATGGTGAATAATGTTAGTGGATTATCTAAAATTCAGTATCTGAATTCAGAAGGTACATTTAGAAATCGAGAAACATGCCTTAAATTTTGTAAATGCATAGGAATCAGGAGCATGTTTTCTTTTCTGTAATAATTTTACATATTATTGCATCATGGAGAGCTGGGCTGGCCCACTATTCATTTTATGGGGACTGTCTTGATTTTAGCACTGAAAGTTCTACAACCAGGAAATCCCTCCCTGAAACTCAAAAACAGCCATTTTTCAACAATAGGTATGGAAGGTTGGGAGAACGGTATAGAAGTTCTAGGACAGCCAAAATATAGAATCTGAAAGCAGCATTATTTTACCATTAAATGCATGCAGCTTGGGCCATCTGCGTCCTGTAGTCCCTATTGCTGTTTTTTACTCCGGCCACCTACGTTGGCAATCATGCTTTGCAGTTTCTAATAATGGATCATCCAATGCTGTATCACCTGACTGAAGCAAGTTAATTGTATAACTTAAGTGTGTTTTTATTTGTGAGCATGCATAATTTGTCCTTGATCTTGGTGATGGATTAACTATCATGATTTGTATCAAGATACTGCTAGTTTAGTTGTTAACATTGTGAATATTGTGACCAGGTTTTCTAACAATTTCCATAATGGAAATGAGAACAAATATAGTACCAACATCAAAATGACATAGCCTTCAGTGGAAAAGAAGTTTAAATGGCTGTACAACTTAATGGCAGATGGAAGAATATATAAAAGAGGATTCAGGAGGTAAATAACCAAAGCAGAGCTTACTATAAAATATACAGAAAACAATCTGGGTTTGAGGAGGTGAAGAAAGCATATATAAAGATTGAATCTCACAAGCCAACACCAGGAAGTACTTTTAAATCAATCAAAATCTTTTTTTATCTCAGCAAAAGACACAGATGGTCTATTGAAAATAGTGACTGCTGCATTAGTGTGGACATACCACATAAACAAATACATAATATCACATCTATCCCTTGATTGCTCTATGAAAATGAGTAAAGTTACATTTCCTGATACAGACGTTGTAGCTAAATGTCTGAAGTCAGCCCCTTATAGTGTAGAGCTGATTCTGTCAGATTTTATTAATATTAATGATCATACTTTCTTACAGTATATCAAGTGATATGTCAGATCATTAGAACAAAAACAACAGGGTACTCTTAAGTATTTCAGTTTGTAAAATCAAATACAGCACTTAATTTCTACAAAAAATTAATAAAACCACTGAAACCAGAAAAGAATAGATTGCTGATATTTTGTTTAAATACAAACTAGGCCAGGTTCATCTACCTGCATATTCAGCAAAAATTGCAAATACAAATTTTGGCGAATTCCATTCCTCCATAAATTTCAACCACAGAAAATGAATAGCTTTTACTTAGCTAAATGTCCTGCATGCTTTCTATGCAAGATTACTAGAAGAGGTGTAATTTGCTTATCTGTGATATTGAGGCTTTCATAATGAATGTATTTTGTCATTTTTCATTTCTTCAAAATGTGTAGAACCACACAATAAAATTTTCAATTCATAGAAGTAAAAGGCCGGGCTCAGCGGCTCAAGCCTGTAATCCCAGGACTTTGGGAGGCCGAGACGGGCGGATCACGAGGTCAGGAGATCCAGACCATCCTGGCTAACCCGGTGAAACCCCATCTGTACTAAAAAATACAAAAAACTATCCGGGCGAGGTGGCGGGCGCCTGTAGTCCCAGCTACTCGGGAGGCTGAGGCAGGAGAATGGCGTAAACCCAGGAGGCGGAGCTTGCAGTGAGCCGAGATCCGGCCACTGCACTCCAGCCTGGGTGACAGAGCGAGACTCTGTCTCAAAAAAAAAAAAAAAAAAGGTAGATAACGTCCTAAACATGTGGCCTACAAGATGTACATCATTGTTGCCCACCATAGAAACAATTTTAAAATCTCCTGTAAAAGTATATTTTCAAAGTATGAGAAAAAGAATGCCCATTTCTGATTTGGAAATACATTGACAATGAAAATAAAAGAAAATGATTACAGTAAAACGGAAGTTGATGTACTGTTCCCCCAAAACTCTATGACAGTCTTTTGAAGAAGTCATGAGCAGTCTAAAAACAGATGAACGAACTACATCTGGAATACTTGCTGTTGTTATGTGTAGATGGTGATAAAAGTACAGATTGGGAAAACACGACCTTTTAAAATAGAAATCAGACTGCTTTAGAGTCCCAAAATATATGACTAGAAAATGGCAAAGGTAAGGGTAAGCAGGATTTCTCAAACTTTTTTTTCACTAAAACTGTTACTTAATTGTCTATTACTTTAAACTTCACAAGTTCTAATTAGCTCCCTGCTTTAAATCCACTTTTCCTGAAAAAAAAAAAAAAAAAAAAAAAAAAGTTTAAATTCTGATGTCATTCAATGTGAGTTTTAAAATTATGGATATTTTAGAGATGGATATCCTGTATTATGAATTCATAGATGCAAAGGACTTGATTGCAAAAGCTGGTCTACCAAAACAGGCCTGTAGATAGAGTATATGGGCGTTTTTGAGAATAATTCCCCTAAGTTTTAAAATTTGCTATTGCAGGAAGATAAAATACTAAGTATTTTATGCTCAAATGCTTTTGCATAGAGGCTGCTTAGCTTCTTGTTATCAATCAGACTGACACCAGAAATCAGCATAATGGGGACTTGTTAAAAACAGAGCTGGAAATCACAATGAATCTTAGGATTGATTGTAGTATTACCTCTAAATAAAAATAAAGAATGATGTCGTAAATGCTGAAGGCAGTTAAGGCAAATACAGTAGCTTCCTCTTTTTTGTAGTTTTGCTTGGCTGTCTGTGATTTTAGTTATCACAGTCGATTGTGATCTAAAAGTGTGAGTACAGTACAATAAGATTTTGAGAGACAAGAGACTGCATGCACATAACTTTTGACATCATATTGTTATAGTTTTATTTTATTATGATATTGTTATTAATCTCCTAGCTGTGCCTAATTTATACATTAAATTTTATCATTCTACATCATGTATAGAAAAAAACAATAGAGTCTTCCCTTGATACCTGTGTGGGATGTTTCAGGACCTCCAGCTGATACCAAATTTCTCAATGCTCAAGACCCTCCGTCGGCACTGCGGTACCTTAGATATGAAAAATCAGCCCTGCATATCTGTGGGTTTTGCTTTCTGTTAATACTGTAATTTTGATCCATGGTTGTTTGAATCCACAAATGTAGAACTCGCACATACGAATGGCTGACTATAGAGAGAGTTTGGTACCATTCACAATTTTTGGCATACACTGGAGGTCTTAGAACTTAACCCTCGTGGATAAGGGGAGACTACTATATTATTGGAAAAGGAAACAGGATAAAATTTCTTACCTTATTATGGATTAGAAGACAGTATGATCTTATTTATTATTAAATATGGCCAATTTTTCATTAGTCCTAATTATATTTTCCTTTTAAAAAGTTTACATTTATGAATCTTAAAGAAATAATAATAAATCATATAACATTTAACATCCAATTAGAAGTAAAAAAACATAAGGGCTGTTCCAGAAAATGGAAACAAGATTTCAGATAAATACCAATTTGTCATATTTTGTGTAAAAGTGATAACATGTGTGTAATTATTATATAGTATTTATTATAATTGTTATTTGCTATTATAATTATTATTGTTATCTAGGGTGGCTATGTCTTGAGTTTACTTTCTAAAATATTGGCTATAGTAGGTGCAGTCCAACATGATATTTGATATTTACTGTATTATAGTTTAATATATGGTTAACTTTCATAAATGCTTGCTTGAATGTAATGTATATTCACTAATCATAAAGGTGAGTTATATGTACATGCCAATCTGTGAGGACTAAACTTGTTATTTGTTTTGTTTAAATAATTTATATTCTTATTTTTGCTCTGCTTGATGAATTAGTTTCTGAAAGAATGGTATTATAATCTCCCATACTAATTTAAGATATGTCCAGTTTTCTCACAATACAGACAAATTTTGAATGATGTGTTTTGAGACTCTATTTGAAGCTCATACTTGTTCTGAATTACACTATCTTGTCAAATTTTTCCTTTAATCATGTGTACAGTAGTGACTTTATCTATAAAAATGGTCGTGTCTTAAATTCAAAACTGTCTGCTTAATATCATTATATTAGCTTTCCTCTCAAGTATTTGCCTACATCATTTTATATCCTTTCATATAATATCTTTCTGAGTCATTTTGTTTTATGTGTAATTCTAGTATATATCATATTACAGATTTCTATTTTTTAGTTCAATTTGAGAGTTTTTGTCAACTGATGACATTGGCCTGTGTCTACTTATTGTTATTACTGATGTATTTGGATTTATTTCTGCTGTCATATTTTGTAGATAATATATCTGCAATATTTTTATTTCCTTTCTTTTTAAAATTTAATAAACATTATTTTTCAGAAAGTTTTAGGTTCACAGTAAAATTGAGCAAATTACATAGAATTTCCATGTACCCTCTGTCCCCAGTTTGTGGATTGTCTTCTCTTTCTCTTGACATTGTCTTTAGTAGAACGGAAGTTTTCAATCTGAGTGAAGTCTAATTTACCAATTATTTCTTTCATGGATTGTATTTTTGGTATTGTAGCAAAAAATCATCCCCAAACCCAAAATCATCTAGATTTTCTACTGTGTTATCTTCCTACAGTTTTATTATTTATTTATGTATGTATGTATGTATGTATTTATTTATTTATTTTTAGTTTTGTGGGTTGCATTTAGGTCTATGATGCATTTTCGGTTAATCTTTGTGAATGATGTAAAGTTTATTTCTAGATCCATATTTTTGAATGCAGAAGCTTAGTTGACCAGGTCTTGTCTTTGGTCCTTTGTCAAAGACCAGTTGACTATAATCACATCAGTGTATTACTGGGCTCTCTATTTTGTTCCACTGATTTATTCATCCATATTTTCAACAACACTGTCTTGATTACTATAGCTTTATACTAGATCTTGAAGTGCAGTAGTGTTAGTCCTCTGACTTTGCTCTTTTTCTTCTCTATCAAATTGGCTAATCTGGACCTTTTGCCCTTCACAGAAACTTTAGAATAAGTTTGTCCACAAAATAACTTGCTTGGATTTTGATTGGTATTGCATTAAATCTATTACTCAAGTTGGAAAGAACTGACATCTTGACAATATTGAGTCTTCCTGTACATGAACATGGAATATCTCACCACTTATTTAGGTCTTCCTTGATATTATTCATTAGAGTTTTGTCATTTTCCTCATGTAAACATTTAACATATTTTATCAGATTTACACAAAAGTGTTTTATTTGGAGGGCTGACATAAATAGTATTTTTTTTTAATTTCAAATCTTGCCAGCTCATTGCTTGTATATAAGAAAGTTGTTGACTTTTGTGTATTACTGTCTTTGATATTTTTCACCTCTTTATCACTCTATGTTTCACCTTTGTAAATTTTCCAGGTTTTTAAAAGTTTAGCATTTTCATACTGAATTGTTCCTTAAAGGATGTTTATCCCATCCAATGAGTTTCTCAGGAAACATGAAAATGTTGCTCTTTTTCAAATGGGCTTATACTTCCTAAATGTCTTTTTTATGGATATTTTATTAAAACTCTCTTATTAACTATTTTAAGCATATTTAATTATTTTATAGTGTTTTTTGTTTGTTTGTTTGTTTGTTTGTTTGTACTGTATTGACTTCTTGGGGCTGAGTTTGCCATATTTGTTGAGTCTGTTGATTCAGGGGCCAAGCAGATTGTTCTCTTTTACATTTTGTAACATTTTTGTCATTATATTTTAACTTAACTTTATTTCTTCGTATATGTGTGTGTTGCTATCCCTGTACTATTGGTTGTGGAAATTATCTCCTGAGTGCCTTTCCTATGCTTCTGCCAAATATCCCAGATTTATCACCAGAGGGTACAAATTTTTAACGTTAATTTTTTATTGGAGTTATGCAGACCTCATGGATAATTTTGAACCTGAATCTATTCAAGATGAAGTTTTTGGATTTTGATTTCTCAGAAGAGACATATTTTTGTTTTACCCAGGGACAAGGCAAAAAGAAAATAATATTCTTATCTTTTATTTGAGCCAATTGTTGGGTATACTTTCCTACAAATGTTTGTTTATTGATTGATTGATTGATTGATTGATTGATTTTGAGCACTAACTATTTTGGACCTAAGAAACACCCAGACGTTAGCCCCCATATGAACACTAAACAGAGTCCCTATGTTTTGGATACCAAATTTTTCTCCACTGAAACCGTGGACAGTTTACAAATTGTCTTTCATTGTTTCCTACATTTTTTTCTTCAATTCCCTTCCATTTTTAGCAAC
Organism: Piliocolobus tephrosceles; assembly: GCF_002776525.5. Taxonomy (NCBI): domain Eukaryota; kingdom Metazoa; phylum Chordata; class Mammalia; order Primates; family Cercopithecidae; genus Piliocolobus; species Piliocolobus tephrosceles. The sequence goes on along the minus strand of NC_045438.1, from coordinate 78,500,437 downwards.
TCCCACTTGCATTAAAGATTATTTTAATTAATTATTTTCTTTCAAGGATTTCTAGCCATTTGGGCAGATGAATTTTACATTTTGTCCATCTGTTATTTTGATGGAATGAGATATAATACTCAAAATTAGTAGACATCCTAACTAGAGGAAGAACCAAGATGATCACATAAAACAATGTTCCCAAACATCAATTATAACCCATATATAAGGTAATAATAAATCTGTAGCTTACTGATGTAGATTGTATAAGCCTCCTTTTCCTTTGTGGCAATCAACTTAGGCATCTGGCCACCCAATCTCCACTCAGCTACGAGGGAAGCTGGAATCATAACTCTGCACTCCTCTAACCTATTTGTAAGAACACTGTGTTCCTCAGCACTCATGTTAGGAAACCCTGATAAATAAAATTAATGTCTTATTGTCTTCATTTTTAATAATTTTAACAATATAATATCTTAGCATACTTGTTAAAACTAAAATTTTTATACTTATATACATTTATACACACTAGAAGCATAGTGTAGCAAAAATTATATTTTCCCCATTCTCTATTATGAATATTTTCTTAAAAATACCAATTTATTTTATAACGTCTTGAAAGAAAAACAAGACATACAAAATTAACAGTAATCCTAATACCAAAAGACAAAAATTACTTGGAACTTCAGTTTCTGACATGCATATCTGGTACAGAGTATGTGCTCAATAATATTTATTGGCTTGAATGAGTTCCAAATTTTTGTAGAATTTTAAACAACATTTTACTTTATATATTTAATTATATGTAATTGCTGTCTTTGTACATGTAAGTATAGTTTTATGTCCAGCTGTATTTTCTTTTTCACCTAACATTCTAATGTGATTATATCAAGATACATTTGTACGCACGTGACAGAAATGGAAATCAAACTGCTTGAGGGGGTAAAAGGCAATTGTTATAAAGATAAAAGCTTATATTAAAAAACTGAAGGAAATTTTAACCTTCAGTCTCTGAAAAGATGAATGCTCTTACTTAGTTTCAAGAACTACCAGGCACTCAAACCATCACTGGAATCTCTCTGACATGTTTTTGATTTCTCTTTGTATATCTAGCTAAGGCTGAACATCCCATGTTATAGCTTTTATCGGCAAAAATAACTATTTATGATCTCTTTGATTCCACATTTAAAAAAATAAGTCAGAAGAGAATTATGATAGATCATTTCTAGAAGAAAGTAGACATAATTTCTACAAGAAAAGGATAGTATTTGAAAGGAACAGCAATATATGTGTTACGGAGTGTAACTTTGCCAATTTAAGCTTTTTATCAATATTTTTTTACATAGTGGACATTGTAGTGGATGCTCCAGAATTTGTTTACCTATTCTGTTTCCAAGTAGTACATTGTTCTTATATTCAATGTTGTAATGGAGTTTTCTTGGTTGGTTGTCATTATCTTGTACAATTCCCTAGGAACATATTTTCAAAATTAATTTCTGGGAAATACACAGAGATAATACAATAAATAATGTATACAAGTTTATATACATCTTAACCTTCATTATTATATCTTAAATTTTCACTTCAGTGTCTATATTGACTTTCTCTCCCTCTTTTCCTCTTTCTCTTCGTTTATATTTTTTAGGAGAGTGTTATATCCAATGTATCATATCATTGGCACAACGAACATCTGTAAAGATGGAAATTGGTTTACTATGAATTGTAAGGAAATACTTTTATATACTGAAACTTGTATTTATATTTAGCTTTGTGATACCAGATGGAAGTCTTGCTCAATGACCTATATTTAAATCAAATGAAATAAGTTATATTACATTGACCAAATGAAATTTATTATTGTTATAACTTAAATGTGGTTAACATCAGCAATTTTATGTGGCTAAACCCAGTATATCAGTTAGGAACTTTTTTTAAACTTGAAAATAAAAGAATAACTGGACAATGGTAACATAAAACAAATAGAAGCAAATTTTTTCTTATATAACAAGAAGTTTGGAAGTGGTTGCAGATGTTGGTTTAGTAGAACAATGTCTTCAGAGATACAAGTTCCTTCTATTCATTTTACTCACTGTCTTATGTATTTCATGTTTATGCTTATTCACCCCATGTTCACCAAATTGCTGCTATGACTCTAGACAACATGTTTGTATAATGGGAGAAGATAGGGTCAGAAGAAGACCATGGTACCAGCTCTATTCCTTTTTACCAGGAAAGAAAATATTTTTTTTTTCCTCAGAATTCCCAGTATACTTCTGTTTACAATTCATTGAATAAAAGTGTTGTGGTCACATTTGTCTGCAAAGAAAGCAGGTATAATAATAAGTATTTAGCTAGGCACATTGTAGTCCTGAGCTTTAGTGATTCTCTCGGTAAAGTATACATAAGAGAAATAGGTATTGGGAATGTAATTCACAGGGCCTTTCACAGGTTATTTCCTTACTAAATGCAGTACTACGTAAAGCCAGAACAGCTTCAAAATCTCTACATTACAAGTATTTAAAAGGACTTTAAACATCATAAGCATGATCTTTGGTACATAATGGTATTTTTCGTTATTGAAACTCTCTTATGACTACTTTAAATCCTGCATAGTGGGCATCTAGAAGCAACTAGTAGCCTGGTGACCACTGTGGTTCATACCCGACCAAACATCCCTGGAGAAATTATGGAGCTGACTCACCAGAAGACAATTTACATTAGGAACTTTGAAGCCTCCTGAGAAATGAATACTATCCTCGGTGTAGAAATATTCAGATATGAGAAGCTGTATTGGGATGGAGTGGTGAATCAGAGTCTAGCACTCTTCTGAAACATGGATTTGTTCCTCAATCCAACATGGCTCCTTTCTACTATTAGTCATTCATGATGGATCTAGGGATAGAGAGGGCAGGGCATGATTTATACATGAGAAATGATTTGTAGACAGTTTGCAGTCATACTCACTAAATTCAGTTATTGGAACCCAAGTAGCTTTGTTAGTAGAATGTAACATAAAAATGAAGGACAGACATTTTTCTCCACTCAGTAGCACAATATTTACAAAGAAACATATTGCTTCTAATGTAGCAGGCAGTAGCAATGACTGGTGGACATATAGATGCACAAGGTAAGCTGCTGTTCATGGTATGAGTAGATATGCATCAGTCTAGGCAAGAATGCCAGGTGTAAGAGGAAGGCTAAGAAACCACAGCTGTACCCAACACAAGTGACACTGATCAAAAGCAGAACTCAGTATGAGAAACCGTGAGAATCAGCAGAGATGGGACTCCTAAGTGGTCATGGTGCCCTCCAGGAGACTGAGCTACAGTTAAAAGGTAAGAAGTAGAGAATGCAATGTGATAGATGATTAGTAAACTAATCATATTTATTTGTGTGTGGGTATCTGTGCTCTTGACAAATTCTTATGAGCATTTTTTCAGTAGTTATGACTTATCTTTAGCTGCTGTGGGTGAGAGTCATTGGAATATACATTACACCTACAAACAAATATCTATCTCTGAGATGAGCTGGTCACAGTTTAATAAAAGTAGGGCAAAATAACAGCAAATGTTTGGCTTTTCATATATGTCTGTGGATCTATATCAAGATCTTAAATATTTCCCATTCTTTTTCCTGGAGCCCTTTTTGCTGTCAGATGAATTCTCGAATAAGAAAAGAAAAAGGTAAGGGAGCTAAAAGCATTTTAGAGTATTTAAAAAAATGCCTGTTATCATTCCAGAACAGGAGTCAGCAAACTTTGTTTGTAAAGGTCAATGTAGGAAACACTTTGGCTTTGTGGGCCACATGTCTGCAGCAACTACTCAACTTTGCCATTATAGCACACAAACAGCCATAGTCAATACCTAAACAGAAGACTATGGCTGTGTTCCAGTAAAACCTTATGAATATTGAAATTTATATATCATGTAATTCTCACATGCCACGAATATTCTTATTCTGATTTATTTCAACCCTTTTAAAATGTGAAAACCATTCTGAAGCTCTTTAGTTATACAGAAACAGATGGCAGACCAGACCTGGTCTATAGGCTCTAGTTTGCTGACCCTTGTTCTAGGAGCATAAATTAACTCATTTGATGTCTGTAAGAACATAACAGAATAGAACAGTTACAATTCCTATTATACATCTAAAGTATATATTATATATATACTATATATACAGTTTATTCGTATATATTATACACATATTACATGTATTATATGTATTACTATTATTTATTACTATATGTATTATATATAATTAATATAATATATAATTATATGTATTATATATTATATGTATAATATATACATATAATAATGCATATATCATATATATGAACAAACTGAGGCCAAGAAAGATTTGCTGCCTGACTTACGGACACACAGTAAGTGGTAAAACCAGTATTCATACCAAGGTAAGTCTGATAAATTTAATATTTTTTTGATATATGGAAATTTCTATTAAGTGGCAGTGGTTTTCTGGAGAACTGTGCTGACATGGACAGCAAGGTCTTGCTATGGCTCAGCAGCAAGAAGTATAGTGATGAATTTGCAATATCTTCTGTGAGGAGGAGAGATAAGGGTGGCAGCAAATGCTGTAAATAATTATTTTCCATCTCTAACAGGTGAAAACAGAACTAATGATGTTTTCTGACTTTGAGAATCCCAGAATGATTAAGGTTTCATCTGCACTACAAACAACTTCAGCTCCAAAGAGGACTTTCACAGATGAGCTGGTTTGTGTTGAGATGTCCAAGTGCCTGCATTTTGATCATTTTATCACACAATAGCGGCTCATGTTGTCCCCACTATGACTTCTGTGTCCCCACACCTCTTCTCTGGCTGCCGCTGCCCTTTGGTCTGCTTAAAGGTGTGAGATTTGATAATATTCTACTGCTTCCGATACTATATTTCTATCTGGTACATAGTTTACTCCTAGGCTAATTTTTAAAGGCTGGTGGGAGAGAATCTTCCAGGATGCTGCAGACTGTTTACCTAGAACGTCCTCATTCTTTATGGCTTCCATTCAATGCTGATGTCAAGAAATTTCTGTGTCACATTAAGACTGTCAAGGCTGAAATAAGAGGCAGTGTGGAGGAAAGTGTCGAAGGAAGGGATTCTCAATTTCTTTCTTTTTTGTCAAACTCATCCCTATTCTTCTTTTTTTAGGCTTATATAATTTTTGAACTGGCTTTTTTGTTGTTGCTCAATGTAATTGTTAATCTTTGGTTTATGACAACTGGTAGGAGTCCTCATGTGTGCTGGGCTTTAGCTTTTAAAACTCATGTGATCATATTGGGCCCACTGAATAATCCAGAATAATCTTACTACATTGTGGTCAACAGATCTTTCATCTTAACAACATCTGCAAAGTTCCATTTGCCGTATCACTTAACATGTTAATAGGTATAACACAGGGGTCAAAGGCCATTGGGGCCAAAGTTCTCCCTACCACACAAGTGTTTATACAATATGACAATAGCACAGATTAATATGTAGCATAGTACAATTCTCAACATATGTGCAGAATAAGGTTGCTTTGAACATGCACATCTGGTCAGTTGGAGAAGTAGAAAAGCCTCTTCATACCTTGCTTAGACAGTGTCTGACTTTAAGCTACACGATCTAATCTCTCAGTGCCTCTGTATTTTTATCTTAAAGCAACAATAATATATCTTATCATACCTAACTCACTGGACTGATGTAAACATTACACAAAGTAAATGAATAGTAAACTTACTATCTCAAGAATTTAGTATCCATCTTTTATTTTTCATCACTGAGAACAGATCATAATTAGAACAACTAATCTTGGTTATAAAGAGGAAAGAAAAAAGTAAATGTTTAGAATAGTATATATTTAAAATTATCTAACTCTAATGAACTTTGAAAATCTTATGGAAAACCCCATGTGGTGTGTGTAAGTGCAAATACATGGAAAAATTCAGATGAGGAATCTATTTCTTTTCATGTTTTATTATGCCAAGAGATAATGGAGTGCCTCATTCTGAAATCTCATCTGTCATACTGTGTTCTGTAAAGTGACAGAACATGATGTGACATATTGATGAGACCCAACGTGACACAAGGCATGGTTTGTGGTCTGCATGTAGGTATAGATAATTAGAAAAACCCTGGAAAAGAGCAGTTTTGGGAGGATTTAATGAAGAATTATTATAATAGATAAATAAGAGGTAAGACTGAGCACACCTTTTTAAATAAAATAAAACATACAGGATATCAGATGTTATCATCCTGACCCCCAAATTTTATAATTATGGTTGGCATTTAACCTTTACATGTGACTAAGATAGCAAACCTTATACCCAGAGCATTGCCTTGTAAGAGGAGTATATGGTGATAGGAGGTAATTGAATTTTGTTCTGACCTGGTTTGGCCTCTGTGCAAAAGCAATTTGTGAATTATTTAGGAAAAAGGAAAACGATATTGCTTCAAGAGAGAAATGCTGGGTACAAAGAAGAATTTAGTTCTGTGGTACTGTCTCTTAGAATACATCTGCTTTCTCAGCTTGAAATGAAAAACGCAATGGAAATTTCCATTCATCCTTACGCATTAGCAAGATCCCTTCCTATCACTGCCATGCTTCATATGTCCCAAACTGGACCAACGGTGGATCTAAAACTATACAAATCATGCTGGGACCTTTGTTATTAAGATGGCAATCTACGACTGAACCAATAAAAGGAAGTAACTCCACTGTAATACATTTGGCATGAACATTTGGACTTCACAAACCAAGACTAAGGTACATTAAGTGTACCACTTAGCAGTGCTACTGAGTTATAGCTCCTTATATTTATACAATTTTAGAAAGGAACTATGGATTATTGGCATTACAATAGTAATGAAATGAGAAAAATAACTGCTTTTTTCATTCTTGTCCTTTTCTTTGGTTTTTAAAGTACTATTTTATGTTGTGATAACATAACTTACTATCTGTGAAAATTTTTAAAATGCCAATATTATCATTGAGCTTTAAAACAAGTCACAAATATATTTAAAGAACACCATTCTCCAAAGATTAATATTTTACTTTTTATAGCAATCAATGGCAATGGCATGTATGTGACAGCCAAAGGATCAGAATGAAAATGATTTAATAAAGAAATTCAACATTAATGTGAAAAATGAAATTGCAATTGGGCTGTCATGGCCTTAGAGAGTTGAGGGGTCAGTATGAAACATTTTGTTTTATTTTGAAAGCTTTGATTGGCCTGCCAACATGCATTTGTGCTGTCACTCTGAGGGTCCTTCTAGTAGCACTGAAGTGGCAGGCAGCTCTTGATTGATGAGTGTTTGCATCCATTTTATTATTTGTTGTATATTTCTTCCCTGACATGTTTAACTGAAAAAAATTCGCACAAGAACCTTTACAATTATGTGAGTCAACCCACATCGGAATTCCATTTCAGCGTATTTAGGAAACTGCAGCAAAAACAAGCATACATAGAAACACAACAGGTTAATTGGAGATAAGAAGATGATGTCAGTTCTGTAACATTATTAATATATTCCTGTTCAAGTAAGAGGCAACAAAAAAGTCACATGCCAACAATTTTTTAAAAAGTTTTAAGTTAGGCTAAAAACTTTCAGAAATGGTTTCAAACATAAAACGATGTCTTTGGTAGTGAGCCATTTAACTATTTCCCCACTGCAGTTTTCACTTCCAAAGGGAAAAAGACTCCAAGATTGAGACTTTAAAATTCAGCATTTGATTACATAAATATTGGTAAGCAGTGTTTAAAAGCTGAAGTGGCCCTGTAATCAAAGACTCAGCATTCTCATTTCATGAGCTAATACAGGCTTGTACAGTGTTAATGTCATAAATCTGAGATTGACTCAATATACAGATTTGAGCATACATATTGGCATTAACGTGGTCCTTTAATTTGTGCCACCTGACTGAATAAAAGGCATGAAATACATATTCACCTTTTGATTTTTTTCCTACCCCACAACAATGGAGCCAGTTTTGTTTGTGTTTGTTTGTTTTTTTAATGTTAGGGCTCTATGTTTCACTTAAAAGAAAAGCAACTCAAACTGACTTAAATGATAACATGACAAAAAATGGGTTTTGTTTTTCTGCATTTGGCTGATTGCTTGCAGCTTTTATTACTGGAAGATCCAGGGATAGGGTGGAAATCAAGATTGACTTGCCTTAACTGCTCATGGAGTCTTCACTCAGCAGGCCTTGTATGGGGTCAGCATATTGTCAGACTGACTTCTCTCATAATGGTAAAATGACAGTATAGATTTAGACTTCACATTCACCCACCCCACTGTCAAGAATTACACACAGGATGTCTTCTCTCTCAGAATCCATTAGAAAATGTAAATGTCCTAATTGGGTCAGAAGTTCTTTCTTGAACCAATACAAAAGGGAGGGGGGTTGACAATGACCAAATTCCAAATACAAATCAAAATCAATTTAAGAAAATATTAAGACCCATAAGTTAAGAATTAATACTTGATTATGTTGGTGAAGAAATCTTTGTGTGAGCTGAATTAATCTTAAAAGCCTTCTAGGAGCAAATTTTGTTTTTAAGATATATTTAAAATACGAGCAAAAAGAGTGTGATGAACTGGAAGGGGCAAATTGGAGTAATGCTCACCCACACCAATTTTTGTACTTTCCTTTGAGATGGACTTACAAATAGATACCCTACTGAGCACTTATTTAAAGCCCTATGCTAAGTTCTTTATAAATAGTACTCATATCACACAGAAACCTTTTCTAGAATTAGATACTCTTATCCCTATTTAGCAGATGAGAAAACTGGGTTTCAAAGAGATTAAGTAACTTTTCCAAGATCATTGTTAAAAAGTGATGAAAAGTGATTTGAATTCATAATCTCTAATTTGATAGTTCATGATTATAAACATTACATTATTATTATGCTCATATTTTTTAGTTTATAGCTCAATCCCTTATTTTGTGATCATTAACATGTTTATTATTTATAGGTCAATCTCTTTATTTTGTGAAATCCCTCAGGGCAGAAAAAGCAGGGAATCTTTACTGCTTAATTCACTAACCTTTCTGTAGTGTCTAAAATAGTGTCTGGCTTACAGTAAATGCTTAATTAATATTTAAAAATTGTTGAATAAAGAATTATATCTTTGGGGTTAGAAAATGACATTATTGATTGCCTCAGGCCAATCCTGGAACTGGTTGCTACACAAGAGGGGAGAGATAAAATTTATCATAAAAAAGTATATAACTACAATGTCCACGACAATTCTTGGAAGAAAATTCCAAAGTTGGAGTCTGGCACCACATTTTATTAAATTACCTAACTGGCCGGGCGCGGTGGCTGAAGCCTGTAATCCCAGCACTTTGGGAGGCCGAGACGGGTGGATCACGAGGTCAGGAGATCGAGACCATCCTGGCTAACACGGTGAAACCCCGTCTCTACTAAAAAATATAAAAAACTAGCCAGGCGAGGTGGCGGGCGCCTGTAGTCCCAGCTACTCGGGAGGCTGAGGCAGGAGAATGGTGTAAACCCGGGAGGAGGAGCTAGCAGTGAGCTGAGATCCGGCCACTGCACTCCAGCCCGGGCGACAGAGCGAGACTCCGTCTCAAAAAAAAAAAAATTAAAAAAAAATAAAATAAATAAATAAATAAATTACCTAACTGCAGTGTGGCTTTCTGTACCTCTGTTTTCTTTTATAAAATTATGGAAATGTATAGTACACATCTCACTCTCTTATTGTGAATACTGTCAAGATTAAATAAGGTAATATATGTCAGTTATCATGCAATCTGCCCAGCATAAGAACTCACTGAATATTAAACACTATAATTCTTATTGTTAATGTCTTTTCTACTTCATTATCATTCTTATCAGCATCATCTGCATGAGATCAAAGTGTCCCAATTACATCCTGAGGAGGCTGTCGTTTGATCTCTTTTTAAGTGTAGGATGGTCCTTAATAACATCAATAATATGTATTTATTGCTAAGTATGACCAAGAAGACTATTTGGACTTATTTGTCCTAAATCAGTTACTTTCCAGGGACTTTCCTCATCAAAAGTCATGTAACATTCTATCTAAGGAGAGATTTGCCAAAGAATTCACAGGATGCTTTTGGTATTTAATAGACAGAATATTCTTGAATCTGATATAGTAAACCCAGGGAACTGAAACAAATTACTTAATTTTTCAGTTTCTGGAAATGTAGAACTTAGGAATTCTCTGAAATTCCTTTTGATTTTGAAGATTTAATGAAATTTTATTCCTTTGTAAGACTGAGCTTACATTCATCTCTAACTTAGAAATTGTTCTTAAACACTGTTCAACCACTGAAATGTTAATGCTTGTACCTTACATTTGTGGCCACTTATATAGAATCTGATAGTATTAGTTGTTTCATGTGACTTAGTCTTATTTTTCTAAAAATTTTTTCCAAAAGTTTTTAACCATTATACATTCTTATAGTGACAGCATCTTCCACACTTAAAACCTTATAATACAGTTAATTAATGTTCATACACTTACAGAGTACTTGGGAATGCTTTTTAAATATCTACCTTTGACATAGTTAGGGCAAGTAATTTTATTTAACAAGGGAGAAAATTTAAATTTCAGAGCATTAAGTCATTTATTCAAAGTCATTTATCTAGTAAGTGACAGACCCCAAATTTCAACTCACGTAGGTCTTTATGTGTCAAATCTGGTCCTTGGGAGTTTTTTTGTTCTAACAAACATTGCTTCTTCAAGTGCATATTTTTCCACTAGATTGGGAATATATGGAAGCAAATACTTTCATGACTTCTTTGTACGCTTAGGTAGTTCGATGTTTTTCTCTCAAGAAACCAAGTGTATATTGAAAATATTCCTAACTGACAAGAAAGTACAGGAGCTGACTTGCTAGGATCATAGAACCAATAACGAGAGTGCGTCTGCATGTCAAGACTCTGACCTACTGTGTGGGACTCTTTTCATTACTCCATCCTCATCCTCCATCAGCCATAGCCACTGAAGAACACTCACTTATTTAAGCAAACTGTTTTTAGAATTGAAGATGGTAATTATTGATTGCTTTTTTCAGAGTTTTCTATTTTTTAATATTTATTATAACAAATTAGAATGTAAGAGTGATGTGCCAGGCGCCGTGGCTCACGCCTGTAATCCCAGCACTTTGGTAGGCCAAGGCAGGTGGATCACCTGAGGTCAGGAGTTTGAGACCAGCCTGGCCAACAGAGTGAAACCTCATCTCTACTAAATATAAAAATTAGCCAGGTGTGGTGGCAGGTGTCTTTGAGGCGGGAGAATCACTTGAACCCGAGAGGTGGAGGCTGCAGTGAGCTGAGACCATGCCATTGCACTCCAGCCTGGGCAACAGAGTGAGACTACGTTTCAAAAATAATAATAATAATAAATAATAATAATAATAGAAGAGTGATGTGTCACGCCACCTTCCCCCAGAACTGATTCTGTTTATTTGACAGTTTGGATGGAGGCCGAGTTTCCCTATTGCATGCTTTCTCATACCGCATCTTGAGACAAAGGTGACCATCCCATAGAGATGATGATGCAGATCTTTGCTAGAGCTTCTAAACAACTAAATAACCAACCAATGATCAAACATTCTTCCATCCCTTTAAAAGTTCATTTATTTAATAAACATTTATTCACCTTATTGAATTAGTGGGAAGATAATGATGGATAAGTTATAGTGTAGTGGATGCAGTAGAGAAGGAACTTTGTTAATCCACAGAGATATATACTTGGTCTTTGGGGTGAACTATTGGTATCATAAAAGCACTTAGCGTGCACCAGTCTGTGTTCTAAATAGTTCACATTTAGGAACTCAATTAATATTCACTTATATCTGGGAGAGAACTATTATTTACCCCAACTTACAGATAATATAATGGACACTCAAATGAATTAAATAACTTTCTCAAGGTAGGTATAGAGTAACTAAACTAAGGCTTGAAATTCTGCTGTCTGACTAAAAAAATCCAAGCTCTGTATTCCTCCATGCAACCAAGGTACTTTATGTGTGCTATTTTGTCATTCTCAAGATTCTACAATATACATGGTGCTATGTGTGCATGTTTCGTTTTTTGTGCTAGATTCTTTACCCTCAGAGAGATAAATTATGTTTCATGTATTTGGGCCTTACCTGTGGTATCTAGCATCATGTTTTGGAAATAGTTGCTTTACAATCAAATTAAGACCATTGCTCTTTATAAACTTGTAATTAAATAAAAAGTAGTAATAATATTAAACATAAGGAATGAGACAAGCACAATGAGCAAAGAGAGCAAAATGTAGGCTCTTGTAGTAATGAAGGAAGATCTCAACACTCAAAGAATAATCCTGCTCTATTGTTAAATCAAATAGGATGTCTAATTAGCTAAGCAAGGATTTTTCTTTCTTTTTTCCTCCCCCAGAAACCCATTCAATTTTTAAAATATTCAAAATTCCTAAATGAAACAATTTTAATCATCTATCTGTAAGTTGGTAGCACTATAGGAAATTGACAGCCTGGCATCAGAGTTAAACACCCTTTTAATTCTTTTTGCTTCTAATTTGTATCATTAGTGCATCTTAGTCTGTCAAAGTAATCAAAGCCATCAGTGTGGGAGAAAAGGTGACTTGTGCGTACGAGTATCACGTATTTATTAATATGATTATTTTAGTCATTTAGTTGAAGAGAACTTATTTGTAATGAGTACAGTCACTGACCATGTTTATATTAGCATCTTTCCACCATGGTGAAGGTCCTGTCTACAAGTAAGAAAGCTATAGCTAGCATCAAGAAATATTAAAACAGCTCCGTATTCATGCAGTAAGAGGACATACATGTGTGTCCTCTGTGTAAGGCATAAGCAGGGTAGTAAAATCAAATCAAAGTATTTGGGATTATATTTCTTTTTTGGCTATTCTCCAATTAGAATAATATGAGACTTTGTGGGCACATTACCTAGAATTAAACATGAAGTTTCACCCTGAGCATACACATGTGGCACACCTTAACTGTTCACATGAAATGTTGGTCTCCTTTTCAATCTACTACTTTCCAAGGGCTACCGTGTGGGGCTAGGGGCTAAGCATATAGGGTATGCTTTCTATAGCATAAGCTAAAGATGCAAATATATATCTGCCTTACCTTCCTCTGCTTCTCGTGGTACGTGTACAATTTTATGCCACCTGCTACCACTGTAAATCTTCTGATACTCCTCATTATGTTGGTTGTTATAATTTTTTTTTTTTTGACGGAGTTTTGCCCTTGTTGCCCGTTCTGGAATGCAGTGGTACAATCTCGGCTCACCACAACCTCTGCCTCCTGGGTTCAAGCGATTCTCCTACCGCAGCCTCCCAAGTAGCTGGGATTACAAGCATGTACCATCAAGCCTGGCCAAGTTTTTGTATTTTTAGTAGAGACGGGGTTTCTCCATGTTGGTCAGGTTGGTTTCGAACTCCCAACCTCAGGTGAGCCTCTCACCTTGGACTCCCAGAGTGCTGGGGTTACAAGCGTGAGCCACCAGGCCCGGCGGTCATTAGAATTTTAAAAGCAGTTTAAAGAAACTAACATTTACCTTTGGAGTTCCTAGCATGGACTCTTTCCCTCTTTCTCTTGACCACTCTCTGGCTCCCAGGAAAAGAAAAATATACATATGCATGTATATATTTTGGAAAAAAAATACATATGCATGTATATATTTTGGAAAAAAAAATATGTATATATGAAAATATATAGTCATATTCATGGAAGAGAAACATACACTTAAACATTTAGAATTCCCTTAGAGGAAGAGCACAATTTAATAGAATGCAGTGTTTTATTTTTAGTTTTGAGAAAGTATTCATTAAGGGTAAAACAGGAAAGGCGATCAAAGCACATAAAAGAGAAACTGTATTCTTTGTACTTTCCTTGTTGTCTTGACTGAAATTTAGTCGTCTTCACCTCTTGCCCCACTGGATTCGCTAACCTCCAATTTTCTTCTCCCTATTGTGCTAAACTCAAAAATGTGCCTAGAAACCAAAGAATAAGGTTGACTGTGACTTGTGTATGTTTGGAATAGGGAGTTACCATACCTAAGTTTCTCAGAGATTTTACAATTATATCCCCCACCCCAAAGAAAGGGAATTATTATTTTTTCTTGTTTCTTCCCCCCACCCCGCCTTTCACTGTCAATTTAGAAGCTGTCTGAAACAGGCACTGTAAAAACACTGGGTGGCAGTCCTCTCTTCCAGCCACCCATACCAGAATGGACTGTCATCAGGAGCGCTCCAGCTATGAAACATCACGTTATTTCCCTGCATTTGCTGGCTGCACTGAAACTGTAAATTCCACAGGAGATCAGGCAGTTCAGTGGAGACAGGGCAGTGCAGACCAACAGAAATAACAATTTTCCTAAAAGCATGTGTCACCAAACAAAACCATGAGATTTCCTAGGTCAGCTAAAGCATGAAAACTGGAAGTGAAAGATGCCCTGTTCAGTGATCCAGTCGATGGGATCATAAAACTCCCAACAGTTGTTTTCAGTAGTCTCACCCTTGATTTTATGAGTACAAAGGCCTATGTTGGGATCCCATATTTTTTCCCTTCTTCCACATCTAGTTCTGCATACTGTTATCATTTACATAAGTTTCCTGTAATCAAAGCATCTGTAAGCTCTAGCATGTAGTGTCCTGCCATATTCTGTTTCTTTTCTTTTTCTCTCCAAGCATCCCAGCCCTCCCGGCATCCCCCCACTCAAGGCATGAGTCTGTGTTATGGAGCTCCAAAGTACACACAGTACAGCTTGCCCACTGAGAATCAGCAGTGTTCCAGAACATAGCTCATGAGTCAGCTCCTTTCAAAACTCCTGAGCACTGCTGGATAGAAAATAAAGATTTTTTTATACAATTAATTTTAATGATTAAAAATATGACAATGCGGACATTTAGAAAGTAATTAAACACACAATTTGTGGCAGTATAAATATTGTAAGCAAAACAAACAAACCCAACAATTCCCGTATGGTACCTTTGATATAAGATATTTAATTAAAATAGCCGAAAGCATTTACAGATCCTGAGTTTTCATAACAAGAAGAGGGAGTTTGAGCTGAGGGTCATAAATTATTGTATCTAAATGATAGTTATCTATATCTATGATTTGTTTCTTTTTAATCATTGATGCTTTGACACAAATAGTCTAAGACTAAAAATAAATACATAATTAAATAAATTCAAAAAAGCAAAGGCAAGTTTTCTTAGCCAAGGGAATTCACCACAGAGAGATTCATGTTTCTTAAAATTATTTTTTTCTTTATAATCAATAGCCCATAAAAATGAACAAAAGCAACATTTCCACAGTGTTATTACTGTAAAATTAAATAAAACAACTAAATTAATGATTTAAGGTCTAGGCTCCAAAATCATGGATAACAATCAGAAAGAACCTATAAGAATTAATTTTCAGAATAGTAAGAATTAAGTAAGGATTCTTTTTACTAACAAATGTCTTCTTTGTGCTAGATTTTGTTGTGGTTCCTGGAGTTTCAACAGTGAACAAAACAAATGAAGCTTTGCTCATGCGGACACACCCCACACATAAAATGCCTGTCCGTAATTCCAGATTAGATGATGAGATGACTATTTTGTACACATCATTTATATCCTAAAGTAGCTAGTAAATTATCCTATTCATTGAAAGTACTCAAAATTTTGTTTAAAAAATGAATTAATTACTGATGCCTTTGACAAAGGGAGTCAATATGCCTGCCTGTAAAGTGATCAGCCAAAAATATTTTTAAATGCGTACTTAATTATCAATAAAATAATCTAAAATCTATATTGGAAAATGAGTTATAATGTATAACATTTAGATAGCACATCTCTAAAGACATTAATTACTTTGCTTATTTTTCTGCCTACAATTTAAAGATTTGTAATAATATGCACAGAAACACTAACATTGTACTTTTACCAGAAATTTAATATTGAATTTTTTATATATCAAATGGAAAACTTGCCCATGTGACTTATACATTGTGCCTGTGACTTTAATACCTTTAACAAGACAGCCTAATGGCCCATTATTGTTTTTAACAGGCCACCTTAAAATAACCTTTCAGCAAATTTTCTGACATATTTTATCTTAGCCTCCATTTATTTCATTTATATTGACCCTAGTCTCTTTAAAATTGCTGGTTTTTGAGAAACATTGGAGTAAGCACAGCATTTCTGCAAAGACTTTCGGATTTTTCCAGTAATGTCACTTTGATATTGCTTAGTTTTATGGCTAGCAATCTGCTCTTCTTTTGGAATCTGTCAGGATCAGAAAAATGCACATTAATCATTTACTATAGGAGCATGTACTGCTCCAAATGTCCCCCATTTCAAGATGGCAATTGGGCACTTGTCAGGAATTACCCACAGCCACACAAGTGGGGAACTGGCTGTGTAGTGTTAACCGTGGACAGCACCTTCTCCTGTAGATGATGTTCTTAGAGACCCAAGGATGGACCTCCATAAGTTATCATAGGAATACAGGGTTGCCATACAAATGTTCTTTGCCATTGATGTACTATAGGGACTGTTTCACTTCCAGACTGAGTCTCAGCCATGGGACAGTTCCAAAGGAGAAATATAGCTTTCAAGGAGTCTTTGGGGATGAAAGCAACACCATCTCCAAAAGACTTTTTCAGATTAAAGTTAGGTCTAGTAGTTGAGAAATCCAGGAAGATTACGATTCTAAACTAGACAAGAAGTGGTGTGGGAATTTGGGGAGATATTTGGTTGGTTTCTCCCTCAAAGATGTAAAAACACCTTTTTGACTGTTTGACATTATGTGAAGATGTGTGGTCCCAGGAAGTCATTAAACAGAAGCCTTCTGGAATAATTTTTACCAACTGAATATCTTTACATTGCTATTACCTCAGAGGCTGCAATATCTTCTCTAAGATTCTGGCCTATGTTCAGAGCCATTTAATTCCTCTTCCGTCTTTTGCAGGTAAAATCGGAGGCAACTCTTCCTCATTGCTCAGGAAATGCAAAACCCAGTGTCAGCTATTTAGAAGGCAAATATTATTTTCCTGTAATATATGATAACTGACTCATTCTTTCTTAGCAAACAAGCCAGGCAAACTACCCAGGAAAAATGTGTGTGATGTTTCTGACTTAATCCTAGACCATTTTGTTGCTGAAAATATACGATTTTTTATTCTTTAAATTTTGACCCATGTTATTCCTTAGATTACTAGATTATTTATAGTGTAACTCCTAACACACATCTAGATATGTTTCAGATTGAAGGAGAGAGAAAAAAGAAAGAGACTTAACATATCTATTTATTTCATTCTGCCTATTCACATTTCATCCATACCAATTTCATTTTCTTCAGCAGCAAGAGTTTAAAACTGGAATGTAAAGGCTTAATATGTAGTAAAAGATAAATTACAACATGAAGTAGTAATAAGTATCAAATTAAAATATTAAATAAAATCATGAAGGTTTTGTCATTTGAATTTAATATTTTAAAATATGCACATGGGTAAAATCTGAAAGGTAAGATGAAAAAATAGTTATTAAAAATAGTGGAAATTTGAGTCTTTAAAAATTCCTTTAAATAATTATTTCATCATCTTTTCAGTAAAAAGGATCAAAGGAGTAGTTTAAATGTTATACGCAATGTGTATGTGCAATGCCAGCGTACAGCAGGTTGCTC
This sequence comes from Piliocolobus tephrosceles, assembly GCF_002776525.5. Lineage (NCBI taxonomy): Eukaryota > Metazoa > Chordata > Mammalia > Primates > Cercopithecidae > Piliocolobus > Piliocolobus tephrosceles. The sequence goes on along the minus strand of NC_045438.1, from coordinate 78,482,764 downwards.
GTAAATTTTGTTGAATAAGTGAATATATGAATGGCTGAATAAATAAATAGATACAAGGAAGAAATAGAGATAGTTAGGAAAAGTTGCTGTTGGCTGGATTGCATGCAGAAACAAATCTAGAACTTGAATGCAATAAACCTGAAAAAAGATACAAAAGGGAGGGTGTTATATGAATATTTAGCACGTGGAGATAAGAATAAAGATGACATCTTCAGCAACTTAGGAAAATAGAAAAGCATTTGTTAAGTATGTAAATGACGTTTTGAAAGTGGCATTCAGGGAAAATTAATTTGGCATAGTAAGAATCTAAATTGGTAGAAACTTTCTATAAAATAATTTGATAAAACATATTAAAACCTCTTCACCTGGCAATCCAAATTTAGAAATGTTTCCTAAGTAGATAATTGAACATATATACAAGTATATGATTAAAGATATTCAATTTAATATTTTTATAATGAAGAAAAAAAAGAAAATGGAAGAAACCAAATACATATAAAGAAACTAAAGGTTAAATAAATTGTGATTCATTCATAAAATGTGTGATTAATTTATTGAGGTGGAAAAAGTGCTCATAGTTTTTCATATAGTTGGTGGTGGATAAAAAAACTACCTTAGGAAGGATGTATTAAATAATTTATATTAAAATATATACACTTAAGTTTTTTCACCTTTTTTCACAATAGCTCAATATGACATTTTTTATGGCATTCAATGATTTCCTTACTTTGATGTGAAACTGCATTTCTAAGCACCTGTCATTCATCTATCTATCTATCTATCTATCTATCTATCTATCTATCTATCTATCTAT